>NC_136489.1:49022374-49177374 GCF_053919585.1 Euprymna scolopes | reverse complement strand
GTTCCGCCACAACACTTCCTTCCCAAACTGATAACTCCGGACGGTGTATCGGTACTTTTTCCTGTTTGGGTGGACAATGAACGGCTGGTTATTTACCTTTTACTGCCTTAACGACGTGGTTCTTATGTGATTTGAGGAGGCTCAATATAAAGCGGCTTCAATAGGCTCTACTTTTTCCTGGGGAACTATTCTTGGTTCTTAGTCCTACGTTTTTGTGTCTGGTTCCCATGCCTTTTGGGTGTGAATTTTGGTCGTTCGATTATATGAATCACATTTCCGATCCTTTTGCATTACTTTTCCCAGTTCCCAAAACGAAACGTTACATTTAAAATGCTTCGAGTACACTTTCTCTTCAAGATTGTATTTTTATTGGTATTTTAGGCGTTCTGTGAGTTCGAAATTCGACGTCACCACTGTTCTAGTATTGTTAGGAGTTGCAAAGCAAACAGATAAAATAACAACATGCATTGAAAGGCATACAATAGGTGGGTTGTTCGTCGTAGTCGACGAAAGAACTATGTAGACTTTCTGGATATCGACTGACACCTTACGGCTTAATCTTTCGGAATTTATTGAGATTAGAATAGTCTGTTAGTAGGTAATATATGTAATTCCGCCACAACAATATACAAAAATGCCACCACTCTAGCTGTGTGGAGATGTATGCAACAGAAAAAGCCTTTAGAAAACGTGGGAAATTTTTAAGAGAACACCAGTTTACGGAACATACGAGAGTTGTGCATTTTTTTGCTGAAAAATGATTATAATCATACAATATATGGCTATTAATATATATGTGTGTGTGTGTGTGTGTGTGTGTGTGTGTGTGTGTGTACTCAAGTAGCGACTCAAGTGACCCAGAAAAGCAGAGACACCCACACATTAGCAGAAAAAAAATAAATTAAATAAATCAACTTTAAATAATAATTCTAAATGGAACAATTAAAGCAATTCTGATAGGAACGCATATAATATATATATATGTGTGTGTGTGTATGTGGGGGGGTGTATAGTCTCGAATCATTTTAACCTTGAAAACTATATAATTAGGTTTTATTTAATTTTTAGCCCTTCGTTAAAAAATTATTTTGACATTAAGTCATTTAATCTCCTGCAATCGCTGAATCAACTTTCTTTTTCGAACTTACAATAGTCTAAAGTTTTCAGGGATCATCAGCTGTTTATCAAGAAAGATTGATTCTATGATTTAGCAACAAAACAATATATATATAAATCATGGCTCCCAAGTAGTGTTGATCAAACAATATCTCCCTAAAATAAAAGAACGAAAAATGTTCCGGATATTGAATCCGGTTTTTTTTTTTATCCGGATTAATTTGGCTTACATATTTACGTTGAAATTTCTTACCTGTGTCACTCGTCCTTATCTCTAAAAGAAAAAAATTATATCATTTTATCATTTATAATTCTACAGAATTCTGGATTTTTGGATTGAATCCACTATACATACTTATTACCCCTTCTCTGTTATATATATATATATATATATATATATATATATATATATATATACATATATATATATAATTATTACTAAATTAATTTTTAAATACCTACAGACACTAGTGTTTAATACTTTCGGGAATCATCAGTGCAGGGTGACACGATTACTACCAGTCGGGAGCTTCGAACCCGGCCCTGAAGCCATCTCTGTCTCCATTAGAGGGTGTGTGTGTGTGTGTGTGTGTGTGTGTGTGTGTGTGTGTGTGTGTGTGTGTGTGTGTGTGTGTGTGTGCGCGCGCGTGTGTTCCTTATTTTACCTCTTTAATATTAAGTAAAAAATTTTGTCAAATCTGAAGGCATGTAATAGCTTCATATATTTATATTTAATTAATGTTTGACAGCGAATTTCCTTGTGGAACCAATATATTTATTTCGACATTTGATTAGAAATATAAAAAATCTCATTATTTCTTCCATAGAATTTTAATTCAATGTAAAAGATTTATATGCATTTTATTATTTTTATGTTCTTTTAAACTGAAACCGAAAACTGGCTGCCATCAAATTTCCATTTTTACAACGTTGTAAAATCTACCGAATAGTTCAAGGATCATTTCGCTTCCAGTTTGGCCTTATGTTGTTTTTTTTTTTGTTTTTGTTTTGTTTTGTTTTTTTTTTGTTTTTTTTTATAGTTTTTTGACAATTATCTGTAGAAGTAGGTCTGTGGAAATTCGATTGTTATTCGTTGGATAAGATCACAGGAGAGACGTCACAACCGTAACGAGAAGTCATGCGTAGTGGGTTATTTTCTTTATATATATATATATATATATATATATATAAAGAAAACTTAAATTATTAAAAATAATATATATATATATGTATATATATATATATATATATATATATATATATATATATATAAAGAAAGAAAGAAAAGTAAAATTATTAAAAATAAAATGTACTTTGTCGGAAGCATGCGAACGAGAGGAGTTCTATAATGTAGAATTAAGCATTATTTATTAGTTTATCAAATGTTAAAAACATATAAAAATCATTTCTCTTTATTCCATGGAGTTTCAAATATTAACCTGTTTGTAAAAGTGATTTAAAAATAGTAGAACTCAAATCAAATACATTAATACAAATAGTGTCTAATCACTTCTTCAAACATTAAAAAAAATTATCATAAGGAGAAATCGTGATCGGAGTAACTAATTAATCATATATTATCAGTCCATCTCTTTAAGCGTCCAAAAAGACTTCCAAGCGGTGCGATTGTTTTTTTATTACCCTTTTTCGTTGAGCCATGTGACGTCATATAGTTTTTGAAATATAATCTCACATCCTTAGTAATTTTCACTGTGTAACAGCGAGTTTACCTTTGTTGAGGTTACAGCTGTTATATCATCTGTTATTCTGCGCTTAATCATTTATCAGATTAATAGATGACTACCGCTGGAGCATTAAACGAATTTGTCCAGGTGAAGTGTATAAACGCTGAAGTTACAAACGCAAATTCCTTTCTGAATCAAATACTCATTCAGATAGAAACTGATATTTTCTAAGAAACGCTATCAGAAAATATGGCACAACCAATAATATCACCATATTTTCATGTACTATTTCTTTTGCCTTAATAAATATACATAAATGACTTTCTTGCCGTTTTAAGATTAAATTGAACAAAAGAATTGTGGTTGATATTGCAATTTCCTATGATAAGGACAAATAAAATATGTAAATAAAAATGCAAAATAGCATAAACCCTGTGGCTTGCAGGCAAAACCCGATTTCAGATTTGAAATATAGACACACAAATTGACTATAAGAAGGCTTCTTTTTTAATGCAATAAAATGAGTGTTTCGCAGTGTTATCTATTCTTTCAATGTGTAGCATATCGTTTTTTCTACATGTTCCGTATTCTATTCTATAAAATTATATCGATACGTATAGACCTAAATATCATATAAGTTAACAAATTAAATTTAAATCATGACTAGCCAATTTCCTCATGTTTTTTACCATGTTATTAGCAATAAATTATAATAAATTAACGTATGTCGCTACATTTTTAAAACTACATTTGTAACAGTTTCATCCAGGAGCGATCAATAAACTAAATAATCAAATAAAAGTATTTGTCCATACATGCGAGCGTCCATACATGCATACTGTATCGTCGCTGTTCCTGTTAACAGCGTTTTTTGAGCGGTCGCGTCGTCTAGTAGTTGTCGAATTTAACTAACACAAATAAAACTTCTCGAGCAAGGAAAGCACAAGGAAGAATTTTGCTGAGTTGCTTCAAGGTTTTATTGAAGAGAATTTACTTAACAGAGAAAAACTATATGACTAATAAATTTACTTTCTATTTTACTATTTTTTATATCGTAAGAACTGAGCAGCAAAGACGAAGATGAGCATCGCAGTATTTTCCACTTTGATTAATTCTACATTATTGAACTCCTCTCGTTCGCATGCTTCCGGCAATTTAGCTAATTTGAAAACCTCACTCGCTCGTTAACGTGACATCATCATATCTTCATATCATTCGGCTCTTGTTTTGTCTTCTTGCTCCCCGCTTCAACTCATGCCGCCCATATCTAGTGTAATCTTTTTTTTTTTTTTTTGCAGAGATTTTTTTTTTTTTTTTTGCAGTTGAAATACACTAAAAAAATCTAAACTAGATAGTTAAATCGATACTGATATAGGCCTCTAATATGTAACATTTCAGCTCATTTGACAGTTTGCTAATATGGAGAAAATCTTATATAAACATCTACAAAGAAAAGTTGCCTAATTGGAATAATTATTATTGATTTAGCAAAGTTATATGTTAGGGATCTATACGAACTGGTGTAGATTATGTCAAGTAGCCTGAATTTCAGAATTGTTACATTAGGTACCAGGAGGCGAACGGAAGCAGACCCAGCGCATCTAGCGTGATTGATACGAGGGTTTAGGTGTCATTTTCCTAGATATAACATGCTAAAAACAGGTGTCGCTGATTAATTAATAAATGATCGCACATTGATACAGAGTTACGAGACAGTTGGAGTTGTGGAAGCAAAAAGACTGACAATGTGGTGATTCAAGTGAATATTTCCTCGCGATTGTTCGTTTGTCGACCATTTTTAAGGTTAAGTATACAAAGTAAATAAGAAGTAAATGATTGCTTTTAACCTTTTTATTAATAAGGAATTACTTTTTAGTATTGCCCACCGTGAACGAACGTCTCTCCCTAATAAAACCTTGAAAACGCCAATAAGTCTTAATTGTGTTTCTATAAATGTATTTTATTCGCCTAAGTTAAACAGATGACGCAACAATATAGATCAACAGCCACACACATTGAGGGCGGAAATGAAAGAATGAAGACTGGATCGTGCGTACGTAAAAAAAACGTTTATTTATTAAAATTGCTTCTTACATGATAACTCACATGTGCTCAAGTACGTGTTTGTTGGAAAAAAAACTATATACTTCCCTTCATTTAACGTTTAATTTGGTAATTAAAATATTACAGCCGCCCCCCTCTCTCTCTCTCTCTCTATTTCTCTTTCTATCTCTCTCTCTCTCTCTCTCTCTCTCTCTCTCTCTCTCTCTCTCTCTCTCTCTCTCTCTCTCTCTCTCGCTGGTGAAGTTGAGGGAAGCAATTTAATTCAATAGGATTTCAGTTTTCATTTCACGAAATGGCACAACTGAAAACAAAGTAAATCATTTATTCACGGCCTCTTTCACACTGAAAGAAATAAACATTATACTGCTTGTGATAGGAGTAACTGTCCTAATAAAAAAAAATCTGGAAAAATACTTGGAAACACTTCCTGGAAGACTAAGCTGTAATGAAATACAGTTGGCAACCATAAAGAGAACAACGGCTATTCTTAAAAGAGCTCTAGATTATGAATTCAAATCGTGGTGAAATCAAGTGTAAGCTCCTGGAGGGAGAGGCTTGATTTCTTAAAACTAATTGAAGTAAAAAAAAAAATTTTAAATGAAAAAAGTTGTTTACTCACAAATGTATTCAAAGATGTCTGGCGTACAAACTAATCGCCAGCATAGGTTTAGCTACTCACCGATTGAGAACCTGTATGTATGCTAAATCCTATTGACAAATAACCTTTATTTAATTGAATTGCTTCTTGATCGCTCACTAGTGATAACTCACATATGCAGAAGTACGTGTTTGTTGGAAAAGACTATGTATTTCCCTTCGTTTAGTTTAATCGTTATTGGAAAGTTTCCTGTTTGTTTTTTGTACTCAGATACGTCCTTATAGCACATGTACAAAAACAGTTAAACGTCATGGATGCCAGGCAACATTGCGTCGGTGCAGTTAGTACTTAAAAATATTGCATTTTTTTTTTTTCAGTGATCGGCTATACAAATAAAAGACTTGCGAGGCGGAGCTTTGCCCGGGCGTATAAAATACCCTTAAATATGATATTTTAATTTTTCCAGGTATCGTATGTATTATTATAGACGTATCGTATGTATCATTATAGACGTATCGTATGTATTATTATAGAGGCGTGATTTCAATAGTAGTAGATAATACAGTGGATGTGTTATCGGCAGCTCCAGTAACTCTCGCTTCTCCTATTTTGTCATTCAGTCCTCATTCAATGAGTGATGTTTCTGACAAAGGGTGATGAAAAAGCTGCTTAAAGGTCGGTACTACTTGGTGACCAGTAGTCTGAGATGTCGGATATTTTTCTGTCTTTGTCTGTCCTTGTTGCCATGTCACTAGTAAGGGTGCTGGAGGTAAACGTTTTGTCTGGGCTGACGTTATCCGCCTGATAGTCAGGGACCCGAACCTTGGATTAACCACTAAGGAGGCTGTCCTATCAGCAGGCGCAAAGTACTGGGACTGCTGTATTGCCATTTGGTGAGTGGATCTGGACCATGCAGTAGTCTCTGGTGGGGCCTCTCGATGCCATACTAGTGGGTAATTGTTACGGCTTTACCTTTTCGTGTGCTACAAATAAAAAATAAAAATTCCTGTCTTTTTCTCTCTTACTTTCCCTCTCTGTACTGCTCTAACCAAGTATGCCGACCTATTCCACAAATCCCCAAACCTCAACATGAAATATCTCCAGAATAAAAACTCGATTAAACCTAGAACCCCATCTTCCAGCGTAGACCCCTACTACCAGGTCTCCTTCTCCAATATCAGGGGTCTACGTTCCAACCTTCCAGAGGTTGAAACCCAATTACAGGAGACGAACCCGGACATATTATTTCTATGTGAAACTGGAATAGGGCCGACCACTTCCCTAGATGAGTTCATAATTAATGGATACTCCAATTTAACAGCTAAATCTGACTCCCAAGATCGCCATGGGCATGGAATATGTGCCTACATTAAGGATGGCTTCCCATGTGGCAGGGATATCTCTAGAGAAGATCCTAATTTACCCTATATGTGCTTCAGGGTTGCACTTGCTAACACCACTGCATTTATATTTGCCCTCTATAGGCCCCACAACAGCGGAGTTACTATCTTTAAGAGCATATCTGAGAAAATAGACCACATACTGTCTTCACATCCCTCGGCTAACATCCACATCTGTGGTGACTTCAACGTCCATAACGTGGAATGGCTGACCCATTCAAATAAGACAGATGATGAGGGGAGGTTTTGTCATGATTTTGCCATTGCTTATGACCTCACTCAGATTGTTCGCGAACCCACCCGTGTGCCCGATACACCCAATCAATATGCAAGCCTCTTAGACCTTTTTCTTTCAACTTCCCCTGAGCTATGTTCATGTACCGTTCATTCTCCTTTAGTATCCTCCGACCACTCCGTCGTATCAGTTAAGATAAAAACAAAATGTAAGAAGCCATCAGACGTACCCCTCCACCGTACTGTATACCGATACTCTATGGCTGACTGGGATAGCTTCCGTACATTCATATCTGATTTACCTCTGCACTCCATGTTTAAAAAGGAAGTGTCCTCTATAGTATCAGATCTGACCGAATGGTTAATTGTAGGCATAGACCAATTCATACCATCAAAAAAATTCCAACAAAAACCTAACAGCCAGCCATGGTTCTCCCCAGAATGTGCTGCTGCTATCGCGCACAGAAATCACTTTTTCCATAACTACCAACGTAATAGATGCACTGAGACTAAAGCTGCTTTCAGGACTGCCAGCAACCACTGTAAAAGAGTAATAAAAAATGCAAGAGAGCTATATGGCCAGTCTGTTAAATCCAAGGTAGCTGATCAGCGGCTTGGTTCCCACCAGTTTTGGCAAATAACAAATAGGATCCTGAACAGAAGTGTGCGTTCTATCCCAACCATTATCAATGGACCAGAGGTTATCTCGTCAGCGTCAGACAAGGCCAAACTATTTGCAAAGAACTTTGCAGCTAATTCTACCCTATGCGACGAAGGTCATCAACTCCCCATATTTCCTCCTATAACACAGAACAAGCTAGGTAATATACAAATATCCGTGCATGAGGTCGCCAAGCTAATAAAAAACCTAGATTCCAGTAAAGCAACTGGCCCTGATGGCATCCCAATTATAGTGTTAAAAAAGCTTCAACCAGAACTTGCTCCCATACTTACGAAACTATTTAAGCGCTGCCTTAAGGAGAAGTGCTTTCCGACCCCCTGGAAGACCTCATCAGTTTGCCCTGTATTTAAGAATTCAGGTGATAAGTCATCTCCCTCTCAATACAGACCAATAAGTCTTCTCTGTGTTATGAGTAAGTTACTGGAATCAATATTAAATAGAGAAATAGTCAACCACCTCAGCAGAAACAACCTTCTTAGTGACACACAATATGGTTTCCGCTCTGTAAGATCTACTGCAGATGTGCTGACGGTTATATCCCACAGGATTAGTGAATCTCTTGACAAAGGCTTCCTTTCTAGGGCAATTGCTCTTGACATATCAAAGGCCTTTGACAAAGTATGGCATAAGGGTCTACTTCACAAGATTTCCAGCTACGGTATAACTGGAAATGTTTTCTCAATCATTAAATCATGTCTCTCCGATAGGCTCATAAGAGTAGTGGTAGATGGACAAAAATCGGAGGCCTGCAATATAAATGCTGGAGTCCCTCAGGGGTCAATCCTGGGCCCAACTCTCTTCCTGATCTACATCAATGACCTCCCTAAACACATACTTAAATCATTCGTTGACATCTATGCTGATGACACGACCATCTACGGCAACACATCAAAGGCTGTAAATGACGAAGTTCTCTCGGATTCTCTCTCCTCTGATCTCGAGCGCGTGGTTCAGTGGGGGAAGATGTGGCTAGTTACCTTTAATGCATCTAAATCCAAACTCCTATCCTTACATCATCAACGCTCTGATCCCCAGCTGGCATCAATTGTGATGGATGGCTCTCGTCTGGGTGAGGCCCCGTGTTTTGACAAGCTTCTGGGTTTGACCTTTACTCCTGATCTGAAATGGAACACGTACATCAAGTCTGTTGCCAAGGTCGCAGGAAAGATGGTGGGATCCTTCTACCGCTCCAGAAGATATCTCACTACTGATGCAATTCTCTATCTATATAAAAGCCAAGTACGGCCAAGGATGGAATACTGTTGCCATATCTGGGCAGGAGCTGCCAAAAACAGCCTATCATGCCTTGACAGAGTACAAAATAGACTTCGTGGTTTAGTGGGGGATGCCCTTTTCTCTACCCTGCAACCCCTCTCCCACAGAAGAGACGTTGCGAGCCTATCCTTGTTTTATCGTTATTTTCATGGCAGGTGCTCGTCTGAACTCCAATCCCTGGTCCCCCCTCGCATAACTTTCACGAAAATCACCCGTCTAGCTGAATCCACTGTGAAAAATTTTCCCCACTCTATATCTGTGCCTAAATCAAAACGCGGATTTCATGAGCAAAGCTTCTTTCTTAGAACTGCACGCCTGTGGAACTCTGTTCCGTCTGCCTGCTTCCCTCCGGACTACAACTTGGATGTCTTTAAGTCTAATGTTAACAAATTCCTTATGAACCGCCCCCCCTAATTAAACACTTCATAAAATCTCCTCACTAACGTGATGTACTTGCAATAACCCTTATCCCTGAGTGGCTTCCGGGCCTTGATAAGTGGTGATCACTGTGTAAAAAAAAAAAAAAAAAAAAAAAAAGTAAAAAAGGAAAAGTATTTAGGTGGCATCAGCTAAAATCGAAACCGAAACTTTAGCATTCAAAGCTGGTGATGTTTCCACTATAGCCATGTGACGTGCATATAAACCGATTAAAAATTTAGAATTAAAAATAAACTAAGATGAACGTACGAAATACATAACGATTTTTTTCAATTTTGACCATTTTTGGCTCCTTAAAAACAATTTTAATCGGCTAAAACCCATGAAAAACGTCCCGTAAAAAATCCAATAATTTGAGGCTCCTAGTGCCACTCTGTTACTTTTAGTTTGGGGGGAAATAGAGTTTGAAAATATGGAGACAGATAGGCAGGCCGACAGACAGACAGACATATAGCCGTGTATATATTAGATTATACATTCATATATATATATATATATATATATATATATATATATATATATATATATAATAAAACACATAGTGATACACATACTCCAGTAGATAACAAAAATACACCTGATGGATGGCAGAAACTTGAAACGCTTTAAAGATAGAATAAATGTTTATAATGAAAACAGATAGAAACATCTATTGAACGGAAATGTTTATGCTATTTTGATTTTTCTGATATATTTAGGTCTAAAAAGCAAATTAATCATATATTTAAAAATAAATATATGTTCCTGGTATTTTTCCAGAAGCTAATTTAGACATATAAACCCATTTCGATAGCCGTTCATAATAAAATGTAACTATTAATAAAAATGGGTAAATAGAATTCAGATTGTACTTTCATACTAATCTGGATCTATAATGACATCAAAGATCGATTAACAATCTGACTGCTTCATATCGTTTATTGATCATTAATTATCAAAACATTTTTTTTTACTCGGCTGAAATCCAATCTCCAATATTGCGATCAAAATGGCCGCTGATACGAATCTGAAAGTACATTCATGACGGTCACTGCAAGAGGCATTTCGACTTTAGCACTCTATCAACTCACACTCGATGCTCCTCTTCCATTCTCTCTCTCTCTATCTTTCTCTCTTACTAGCGCATCTCGTTCTTCGTTTATTATTCTAACTCTATCATTCATTTTTTTGTATTTCACTTTTTAATTTTGTTATTAATGTTTTATTTTCTCCTTTTTCTCGCTCTCTGTATATCGCTATCAATCTTTATATAGCTTTCCTTTTTCCTTTCTATCTCTTCTTTCTCTTCTTCCTGGTTATTCTCTGTTACCCATTCCTCTTAATTTTGTCTCTCCTTCTCTCTCCCTCTCCCTCTCTCTCTCTCTCTCTCTCTCTCTCTCTCTCTACATGTGTTTATTAGTCAATGAAGAGATTAATCCAAGTGAGCGAAATAACAGAGAATCTGATTGGTTAATTACGATAACCATTTGCATTTCTCTCTTTTATTTGGCTTTAATTTCTTCTCTTCTTCACCCTTTTTACCTGGCTTTCTATCTATTGATGGAGAAATAGCAGCGAATCTGATTGGTTAGTCTTATGACTTAGCACTACTTACATATATACAAATAACCGCCTGGAGAAATGTATGCATTAAGCTTAATAATTCCCTGCGGGATGAACTTACAATAGATACATTCTCTACTCAGCTCTACTCACTTATTGAGCACTGTCGAAGTAAACACTGAAAATGTATACACAATATATTATATCAATTTATATTATATGTGTATACACATGAAATATGCCTATATATATATATGTATATATATATATAATATTATATATGAATTTCTACAAGTTTGAAAACTGTATATATGAGCTTAATAATTTATAATACTACTTTTTTTACTTGTATTCACTCCAAACAAAGCATATTGCCACTGAGATATAAAAGGAGCTACTGTGAATCACGAACCATTCTTACGGGGAAATTCTAACTAAGTGGTTGTGAAACGAGATGTCTGTTCATATGACATTAAAATTTCTACATAGTTGGAGAAGCAGGATATATAGAGATAATGCTAACGGCTAGCAGTCTGGGCAAAGATACTTACAGAATAGAATGCTCTCTGTCATCGTGAGATCTTTACAATGAAGGAGTTGGATTTTGATGCTTGCTGTATTAGTCGAAGGGGCAATAGTGTTACTAGTTCGTTGGAGTACATTCCATTAAAGTATCTGTAAAACAAACACAGGTTGCAAGATTGTGGCGATGGGACAGATATTGGAACTTGGTTGATAGTGCTTGACCTATTCGATTAGACACTGTTTTTGGACCCTATTAAATAAACAGGAAGACTAGTACAGTTATAGGGTAGTGTCAGATGTGAGTAATTATTTTCTAGCTCAGTAGAGTAAATCTATATTTTTTGCATCAACATTGGCAATGTCTTCTACGTATTTGTTTCAATTCATCTTACCTTTAAATGTTAAACCGAGGAGTTTTACGGGTTAATTCTCAGTTCGAGTGCTTTTATTCGTGTTTTTACTGTTTAAGACAATAAATCTTAGTAGCATTAAATGTTACCATCCATTAATTCTATTCTATTACAGACAGGAGGTCATTTTTCAGACATTGCTTTGGACATGTGTTCATCCGTTTGTTTTTTCCCTCCTAATGTCTGCTACAGAGTATAGTGTCATTAACAATATAACAATTTTTGATCCAATTCCATCGCGAAAGTCGTTTATAAATATCAGGAACTATAAACACCCAAGGATCGATCTTTTAGGCGTAGTTGCATTAATGTCACATTGTCTAGATGTACGACCATCGGGGACAATCTTTATTTTTCTCTTGTATGAGAAAGATCTATATATATTAAGTATTCGTCCAGTAATACCGCACGATCATATTATTCCTCGGATTATAAGGATCGATCTCCTTGTTGTTTCAGCTGCTTGGAAACTTGATAGAAAGTACCAGCCAAGAATTCGTTCTTGACAATCAGCTCGACAGGTGTGGCGTCAGGAACTGAAGTATGCTGCCTAGGTATTACCTATGAGGTCCACCCTTCCAGGTCTTGCCACTTGCTTTCGGGTGGGATAAGTTTATCGCTTGTTTCATGATGGGCCCCTACCGGGGAATATCGATGGAGATGGCCAGAAAATCTTTGCTAGGCCAGAGTGCCTGACCTTTAGGGGCGCTGGCTGGGCACGCTCACTTTCTGACTTTATGTCACACCCTGATGAGGTGGGCAGCAAGTAGATAGCAACCATACGATGTAATTTTCACCAGAAGACCTTCATGCCAAACCTTGTCAAATGCTTTTGAGTTTTCAAAGACTATTGCCTTAGCTTACCTCAATTTGTCCAGTGCAAGCTATATGCGCTCAGAGATGACATCCGCAGAACAGGCTTGTTCAAATCCATACTGTTGGACAGAAAAATGTTTAGAATTTGCAAGGTGATGCATTGTTATAAGATTTACTTACGGTTCCAAGATTTTAGCGAAGAGAACAAGGTGAATAATGGGGCGATAATTGAGTGGTTCGTTTTTTTTTGGGGGGAGGGGTTCGCACAAAGTCTTCAATACTGGTACCACAGAGAAAATGTTCCAGCGATCAGGACAACCAGCTTAAATAAAGTATTTGTTGAAGAATTTGGAGTTAAGACTGAGAACAAGGGCAAGTTGAATGTTAACAATATGTTACAAAGCTAATTAAATTCAAGCGAATAAATAAATGTGAGTTCCGTTAAACAGTTCCCGTTACTTGCGGGCCCCATATCTGTAAATTCTCCAAACTGAAAGGGGATATTTTTTTTTATTTTAGTAATAAAGTCAGTTCATTGCTTATCGACAGTCTTCATAACAGATATTTTATACCACTATTAAGTTTATTCCCAGATAATTTTTTTTCCGTCGTGCGATATGTTTTTCTCTTATGCATTCTTTTTTTTATTTTCCTCCACAATTGTAGATTCTTCCTATCTACTATATCAGTCATATCATCAATATTTCTCTCCTTATGCTCGATAGATTTCCACGCCGAGTCCCCTTAAGGTCAAAATTTCTCTCAGAAATTCTTGACCAAACTAGTTAGCATAACATCTTGCCTAATCCTACGACTTATATGTATCTTAATTGCTCAGCATCGTATGGCGAGATTATTCGAGCAAACGCTAGTGACTGTAACTGTTTTTAGTCTACGGTTCCTTTTTGTCTTTTTACGATGTCTGATTCTTTCTCCTCTGATCTTGGGCACATGATGCATTGAGGAAAAGGGTGGCTGGTTAATTTAAATGCATATAAAACCAAGCTCCACTCTTTCCATCATAAACCCTTTGACCCACATCTGGCCCCTATTGATAAAAACGGCTCTCGCCTTGGAGATTTTCTATATTTAGACAAGGTTTAATCTTCAATTCTGATCGAAATAGAGCACATACATCAAATTCGTTTTCAAAGTCGCTGAAATAATCATTGGGTCATTCTACCGTTATAGTAGATATATTACTGCCGATACAATTCTCTACCTGTATAAAAGCTAAGTACATTCTAAGATGGAGTACTGTTACCACATCTGGGCAGGAGCTGCTCGGAGTACCCTGTTCTGCAGTGACAAAGTTCAAAACTGACTTCGTAATCTAGTATGCGATGCCCTGTTCGTTTCTCTGCAACCTCTTTTCAAACGAAGAGATGCTGCGGACTTGTCTCTTCTCTATCGTTGTTTTCATGGCAAGTGTTCTCCCCAGGCCAATCTTTCATAAAAAAACACTCGTTTAGCCAAAATCACCATCAATAAGATCCCCCACTCACTGTCAGTTCCCAAACCTAAACGTGGATTCCATGAACAAAGATTCTTTCCAAGAACTGCCCATCAGTGGAACCGGTTTACTTTCCAGTTGACTGCAATATTGTCGTCTTCACATCTCATGTTAACAAGTTCTTATTAAACAGTCTCCGTACATAATATAATTTCCACCACAAACGATTACTACGCTACTGTCCCAATGACTACAATACACACATTATCCATTATCCTTGAGTGACTTCCGTGTCTTGATATGTGGTAACCTCTTTTGTAGAAAAAATGTCCAGCACTTTTGACGAGATTATTCGAGACGATTACGACCCATTTTCTCTTAATTGCTCAACACCCTTTATGCGAGATTATGCGATAAAATTACGGTAAACACCTAAGCCAAATGGCTCGAGGCATTATCCGTGCCCGCGACTTAATTGGATATTAACATATGCAACGATTATTGCATTTTCTCCTTTTTGTCACAATCCAGTACTTCCCTACGTTAATGGGCCTAATCTTTATAATTTATCTTTAATAGTCCTCCAATCCAACACGAGCACTCCGTTCATTCACTTACAACTTATACTTTTCACTAATCTACTTTATTCGTAAACCGAACTAATAGAAGCTAACTTACATTCCATACACTGGAAATTTACTTCGTTGTCCGAATTCTGTCGGCAACATCCGAACTGTCTAAGAAAATATTCATCAATATCCTTCATTTCTGTATCCGAGAATTGTAAATACCTTCAATGCTTATTGAACACTTATCGTCTACCACAGCGGCGATGCAACCTCTACGCCTTTTTCTCATAAAGAAATCTAGTCTTATGATTGAAGAAAAAAGATTTCGTTAGCGTCAAGTATCTTACTTGACAAGCAAGCAATTTTGCTTGCTATTAGTTTGTAAATTAAAAATGACTTTAAATATTATTTTTCTATGTTCGGTATTAGATTAATAAGAATCCAAGTAACAAAATATCGAAAAATAAAAGCACCAGACACGGTTTAAAAATTTACAAATAAAAGCAATTATTTATAAGTCACTCGGCATAGTTCCTGCTAAGAATTGGACGTGTCTATATTTTTAATTTTAAAACTTTAGTCATCCCTAAAATAAAAAAATGGGGATATTTAGCGATATATTTCAGCTGAGAGTCGGACATTATTGAACGCCTCAAATACCAATTTACAAAAATAAAAACATATTTATTTTTAAATCTTTAATTATAAAATCTTATTTAAAATCGAATAAGTCATTGTCTACTATAAATGACCATGTAAATACTTCCCTATAACATTATATAAACGATTCATAGTACTTGACATTTTTTCTTTATTCTTAAAAATGATATTTACGGTGATCTAATGTAACAGAGCACGTATAGGCGCGTGCGATAAAACCAGCAGCAGTAGCTGAATGGTTAGCTAACTAGCAAAAATATTAGAAGCAGCAGCCATTAAAGCATGTGTGCGAATTAGAAAGTGTGCGCGAGCTTGCGTTACAAGAAAAGAAGAGAAAATACTCCACGTCATGGAGAATGAGGAAAGTGCCAACTGAGGAAAATGGACGTGCAAACGGGATGGCGAGAAAGCGTGATGTGGCATAGACAGAGACTTTTAAAAAGCATATGTCTGTGCAAAAAGACTTTTCAAATATAATGAAATGCATTGCTTTGGCAGAACCATGAATAAATGCATTTCATTTACACTTAAAAAACTGCCGTGTCGGATTTTATTTCTTTGTTTGTTTGTTCCTGCAAAACAGCCTTGAACAACAAATAATATAACCGACAAAATAGGAGAAAAAATCGAAAGTGAAGCAGAAAAGAGAAAAAAAAACAAATTTACTCACAGCCCGGTTCAATTCCCTTCTTTTTATTTCTTCTTTCTCAGTATTGTTCGTCGTTTGTGAGTGCCTTCTCTTGTGATAACTTTATTTATTTTTCTGTGAAAAGGTTTGGTCATAACGGCACCAAACTATGTATATGTAACGTGATCGTTATTCTTCTTCAACGGTGTTGTTAAATTTTAACACTCGGACCCACGTGTCTGGGGCAGTCACAAAGGAAAAAAAATTCTACTCAGCTTTTTTAGTTGAAATAAAATGCATTTATTCATGGTTCTTACAAAATAACGCATTGCCTCTCGTTTTAAAAGTATCTTAGTTTATGTAGTTAAAACTCATTTGCCACCATGGGATCAAACGTTCATCTTTCCTGGTACGCATTTTCTTCTCCCGTACTCCCCCGGGATGCTTTTTCCTTTCTTTTTTGCTTTTCTTTTTCTTTTCATCAGTTGTGACATCACTTCACGCACTGGCTCGGTCATTTGCATATTTGTTATACGGTTTCTGTTGCTGCTATCAGCGCTAGCGAGACTGTTATTATAATAATAATAATAATAATAATAATAATAATAATAATAATAATAATAATAATAATAATAATAATAATAATAATAACTAGAAGCAAGAGAATGCATGAAACTACGCAATCAAGTGGAGATGAGGGAACTAGGTGAACATGGCACTTACAAGTATTTCGGAATTCTGAAATGCACCATCATCAAAGCAACAGAAATAAAAAAAAAGAAAATTAGAAATGAATACCTCAGATTAACAAGAAAACTCCTAGAAACTAAACTACATACTTGATCGATGCCTAAGTTCAATCTTAAGAGATAATGGACAAACCTAAGTAATTATAATACAAGAGTTCTGCCATCCCTAACCACATCTCTCCTGAATCGGCACTGCTTGGGTTCAATGGCAAAGAGAGCCTAAGGAGATAATAAACCACATAATAAGCGAATGCGACACACTATTCCAAATAGAATATAAAAATATAAACGACCAAGTGGGGAAAGCAGTACACTAAAATTATGCAGGATAATTTCATTGTAAATACTCAGACAAATGGCACAAACAAAAAACCGGCAAAAATTCACAAAATCCTATGGGGCATGGACGTACAAACGGATAAATTTATCAAAAATAAAAAAAGACCGAAGGTTTTAAGAGTTAACAAGAAGTAAAAGTCTTGTCAGATCGTAGAGTTTGCCGTTACTACAGACCAAGGATGAATATCAAGGAGAGAGAGAGAGAGAGAGAGAGAGAGAGAGAGAGAGAGAGAGAGAGAAGCAAAGCAAATACACGAAACTGTCCAGAGAGATCAAAGGGATCTGTAAGATGAAAAAAGTCAATAATAGTAGAACCACTGGGAACAATCCCGAAGAACGTTGAAAATAATGTGGGAGATTGAAATCAGAAGAATGAGAAGATACAACGTATAACGATCATGAAAACGGCTAAAACATTTGAATGCGGAGATTACTAAGCATGAGCTTATGTCGCTAACCCAACATATAGAAACTGCCGCAGAAGTGAAAAACAAACAAAAAAAAAACACTTAGAACTAAGAAAACTAAAAACAGAACAATTGTAAGTTACCTCCCCATACACACAAAACGCAAATAAAGTGTCAGCATCAACTTATACCAAACGAAATAGTCAGGGAGATTCGGAGTGAAGGGAAGGACCTAGGACAAAAAGCACTAATCAGATCTTCACTGGTTGAGTGCGAAGAGGACTGGAACCTTGGCTTATTTCCACCGACATTCCAGTAAAGATCAATGGTCGCTACTAACCGGAAATCAATAGTAAATTGCTTTAGCGATAATGCAAATTAATTTGCAAAAGTTATCGAAACAGGTGGAGAGTACTGGAAATCTGCGAAGACATGTTATTACTATGACTCCAGGCAACATCATATTTTTTCTGAAAGAGAAATCTTTGATAGCATGGGTAAAAACTCCTAGTGTATTATTATTATTATTATTATTATTATTATTATTATTATTATTATTATTATTATTATTATTATTATCATTATCATTATTATTGTTATTATTATTATTGTTATTATTATTATTATTATTATTATTATTATTATTATAATGATAATGATAATGATAATATTAATAAAAATAAAAATAATAATAATAATAATAATAATAATAATAATAATAAATGATGCTATTTTTTAAATTCCATCCTATTTGGTTTTCAATTTAAAAACTTCCTACATACATGTTTCTTTAAAAAAAATGCGAACATTTCTTAAATCACAGTTGACGATGATACTCGATTTTTCATTTTAAATTTAAAGTGATCCCATTCTGCACAGATAATTTTATAAAACTAACAGTAGATTGTCTGTTGTGGACTAAGTCGCTGCTTGAAGGAATGTCCCCAAAACTTTATACACAAGAATGATTAATTATACAATTGCAAGGTGTACTCCCTGGACAAAGAGACGGAACAATAAACCACATAATTAGCGAATAAGAAGTCTACATCACGCAATCAATCAATGTGATTAAAAGACGGGCGTTTTCACCGATTTCGATGACAATTAAAGTATGGGATGGTGGAACATATAGCGATTCTCATTCAGTTTCGGAGAACGCCGTGTCACACTGGTAGTATATATATAGATATATATATATATATATATATATATATATATATATATATATATATATATATATCGGATATAACATATACAATAATGACTAAGTATACAATTTTGTAGATCCACGTCACATGCCTAACCTCAAATTACCTATGTCTATACATGTTGTATTTTTTCATATGTAAATATGTTATTTTCAGTACCAAACCGTGAACACAGGAAACTGCTATTAGTATAAGTTCTTCTCGGTAAGCCTTTATATCGAAACTAGACAGCAGAAAAATGCTTCCACGAACGAAAAATAAATCGATTAGATTTTATGAGTAATTTTAGAATTTCACTTAAATGCGAAATTATTGAGATGAGACTGGTCTCAATATGACATCAGTTTCAATATTATATGTCGTTTCATTTTCTCAATAAAAATAAATTGGAAATCGGTAGCCGCGTTGAGATATGATAAAAAGAAGACAGAATTTGATATAAAAAGATGGGCGTCCACATAATCACGGCAACAGAATGATTGAAGTCTACATCTTATGCCAAGAGTGTATTTACAAACCATAAATGTTTATTCGGGGAGGGGAAGCTTACAGACTTTCTGTTTAGGAAATCGCTTATACAGACAATCTGTAAGAAAATTGTGTGCATAAATTTTGTGAAGTGAGAAGTTTTTCACAAAACTTTCTATCTGTGAAACACATTATTCAAACCGTCTCTGCTCTACTGTTATTTTCATGACAAGTGCTCGTCTGAGCTTTAATCTACAATTCCCTCTTTCAAACTTTCACAAAAGCACTCGTCTAACTATAACGACTCTCAACAGGTTTCCCCACCGATTATCTGTAACTATATCTAAACGAAGAGTCCAGAAACAAAGCTTTTTTTTTCTAGAACTGTCCGCCTATGGAACTCTGTTCAGCTGGTCTGCTTTCAAGCTGACTACAATATGGTCGCCTTTAAGTTCAATATAAGCAAGTTCTTGTTGAGCCGCCCCTCCCTAATTAATCCATTTCCATCCCATTTCAGCGAAAAACTATTAATACGTTGTTGTCGTAGAGACTACCCACGCATTAATCTTTATCCTCGAGTGGCTTTCGGACTTTAATAAGGAGTGACTCACATATAAAAAGCATAACATGGTTGTCTTTAGGTAAAACGTAAACAAATATTTGTCTATATACGGCATAATCATGTTAACACGTGTAGTTAAGCACCAGCGAGCCTTTTCAGCACCCGATGAGTGACTATTTCGGGATACTAGGAGCTGTATGTAATAAGATGTCCTTACCTCCGTCAAGAACTGCACAAATCTGAGATCGCCATTTCCTCTAACTGGTGTATATGAGCGACTAGGGACCGCTTGTGAATTCGATATTCCAATGAAACCACAGTCTAGGGTGAGTGCCATCTCATTTTGCTTCCGCTCAATACTTGTCAAATTGTCTTTTTAGAAAAGCTACATTGTCAAATTATAAGAAGGTGCATTTATTTTTATATCATTAAACCAAGTGATTGTTTCAGCAGTATTCACCCATCGGTTAAATTTTAGGTGTTCTTTTTATTTGCATGCAAATTCTAGAATGGGCGTGTTACTAATTCTTATATATTTCAGGTTTAATCAGATTAATTAAGCGAACGCTCGAGTTATTGTAAAAAGTACATTTGTGGTCTTTAAATAAGACGTAAGCTAGCTCAGTATCCTATTTACTTACTTTGCCGATAATTTTTAGTTTATCGGTGATTTAATAACTTTCAGCATTTATGTAGTCATGCAGGTAAATTTGTTTGTACAAGTTTTCGCAGTATTTCCTAATGTTTCTGTGGTTAATTTGTTATACTCTTGTTTATTTATTTTATGAATATTTCTAGCTTTATATAAGTTTATAAGAAGGCTGTTAGCAATATAAAATACCGGATGTTGATGTGACGTATGAACAAAACACAGACGAACGATGGTCGTGTTTAAATCATAAATCTTCGTCTATCTATTTATTTTCCAAAATACTATTTAGATATATAAATCAGTAAATAAGGACTTACTGAATAATATAACTGGTATGGTAAGTGTTTTTGATAATTATAATAATATCTCTTTTTTTTTCTAAAAGAAAACAAACCAAACGTATGCTGTAAAAAGAACAGGAATACGAAATCAGCTAGTTTTATTATCTTTTCCAAAGATTTTGTTAGAGTTCTTTTTTATGTTTCTAACGATGCTGTTTCAGAATTTTTTTTTTTTTTTGTGTAAATCTAAATATTTTATCACATTTTTTATTTATTTTTACAAATGGGTCAGCTCGTTGGTTGTGAAAATTGGGTATAAATTTATTATTTAATGGGACGGCTCAACAACAACTTGTTTATATTGAACTTGAAGACGATCATATTGTAGGCATCTTGAAAGCAGCCAAGCGGAACAGAGTTCCACAGGCGGGAAATTCTAGGAAAGAAGCTTTGTTCATGAAATATGCGTTTAGATATTGGCACAGATAGATAGTAAGGGAAATTCTTGATAGCGCTCATAACTAGTAAGGTGTATTTAGTAAAGGTTTTGAAAAGGGGCTGAGATTGGAGCTCAGACGAGAACTTTTCATTAAAAAAACGATAAAGAAGAAACAGACTCGCAACGTATTTTTGTGGGAAAGAGGTTAGAGGGAAGAAAAAGGGTATATTATGTTTTGTATCTGGTTTTGAACATTGTCAAGACATCTCCTGCCCAGATATGATAACAGTACTTCATCCTAGGACGTACTTGTCTGTTATATAGCTAGAGGATCGCATCGGCATTGAGATATCTACTGGTGTGGTAAAAGTTTCCGACCAGTTTCGCGGCGTTCCATTCCAGATCAGGAAGAAAGGTCAGTCTAAGAAGCTTGTTTAAACATGGTGTTTCCCCAAGAGCCGTTCATTTCAATTATGACCATATAAGGATAAGAACGCTGATGATTGAAATATAGGTGCTTGGTTTAGGAGATCATATTCATGTTCAGATTAAATGTCAACGAATACATTTCGAATTGTCTTTTAATAATTCGTCAATTTTATCCATTCATCGTTTCCAATCATTTCGTCATCGACCTGGCTATTACATAAACGACAGAGGTTTTTTGATAAGCGGTGATTTATTTGTATGAAAAGGGTAAGACGGTAAATAAAAGTAGAAACATCTATAAAACATTGAATTTCCGCGTTATACTTACACTAGCAGGAAGACCCGACGTTGTCCATGATTGAATGAAGATCAACGAATATTTCATCTTATATTTTGTTATCGTCGAAATCAATGAAATCACCTACTGTTGATTTCATAAAATTATTTTCTATAATAGTTTGAATTAAATTTTAAAATGCAGAAGTTGAGTATCATGCTTCAGGTTTGCTTTAAACAGAAATAGTAATTTCGAACACGCACATCAAACAACCTAATGTTGATTTTATATGCTGAACCTTTCTGCTAATGCAGCAATAAAAATTCTCAAATGCACTTGTGATGTTAAGCTGTATTAGGCGTTAACTTTAGCAAAAATTCGCCTGCTCCCTCAACTGTTGGATTATGTTTAAGTATCGATTATCGATATTTATTGAGGATATTCCTATACAAAACCTAAAATATATAAAAGGTGCATAAAATATATTTGTGTGATTTTTTTTAATTAGCGTATCCGTTTAGGAATCCATAGGGAACGAACTCACAGACACACAAAGACTCAGACAAAATTCTTTTTATACAATAGTAGAGACTATAGGTCGGAATTTGATCCGAATGCGTTGCAGAATGAGCAGCTAATTGCAAGATGCCGAACAGGAAGTAACACTATGAATCACATTTATATACAATTTTAACGCTCTTATCTCTTTATTATTCGTGCATTTTTTAATTCAACGCAAGCAGTCTAAAGACGACAATGGAATTGAATAAAATCCATAAATTTTTTAAATAAAGAAAAGAAATCAAACTAGAAACTGATTTAGTTGATGATTTCAACGTCTTACACGAACAAACGTGCTATCGGAACCCCCGCCTTTCCGTGTTCGAAATCATTAACGATATACTGGAATGTTTGTCTTTTTACAATTAAAGAAAACGAATGCAGAAATAAAGTAAAACTTTACTTCTTCATTTTCTCTTTTTCACCACGCAGCAAAGCGTTTTGCCACTTGGAATTTTAGAGACTACAATTTGACGACATGTCCTACTAGAGACCGTGGGAGTTGAACAGCGAAATGTCTGTTTACATTACATTTAACCGTATGTAGGTTATTACAGTCCAGGAAGCAGAGAAGTAGGAGGAATTCCAAGGTCTAACAGTCCAGGGTAAGCAACAAATGAGCAAGAAAGCTACTTACGTATTCTAACGAACTTCAATAGTGAAGAGGTGGGATTTTGCTACTTGTCAGGTTGTGGACACAAGTGCTATGAATTCATCCAAGTACTTGCATAACAGGCACAGAAATCCAATATTGCAACGACGGACCATTTTCATAAAATGTTTCATGTTATAATCAAATTAATGTTTTATGAAAATGTTGGAACCAATATGGACTACGGGTGGCGTTGGTGAGCTTATTGACGGACTCTACGTTCCATGCTAGAATTCTGTCTGTCCCATAGCATTACTTTCACTATAGACGTTAGCAACTTTTTTTGTGGAACTCTCTATATACAACGCATGAAGTCGCTTGATGTAAGGGATTAAAAACTACAACTTCAAGCTGAAAATCTAATCAACAGTAAGTATTATATTGATTGATTTCAACGCAGATAACATTAATTCTTTCGTTTGTAGGAAAAGCTACTCCTGGAATGTGAGGAATAAATAAGGAAAGCGTGAATGACAAAGCTGATGAAAGTAGACCAAAAATCTACTTTTTAGTTTTCTTATAGGGTGCGCACTGTTTCCAATGGTACAGTACCTTTAATATTTCCGTAGAGTTGCACCAATGTGCGCATTACAAATGATTTTATGGAATGTGCTCTGGAGGAGTTATCTGCCCCTTATGATAATATAAGAAGATACGTGAGCAACCATTTTAGTTTTTGAGTGGAACACAGCAATGGACTGTAGCACTATGCTTTACAAAAAAAAAAGAGGATGGGAGCGAAACAGATAAATTACTAAATAAAATTCAGTTTTAAGGTACACTTTTCTGGATGTTGAACGTCTCATGCTATAATACAGTTGCGAAATACTAAAAGTTTCTACCTGAGAATACGCCCTAACGTAAATACTTACAACCTACACAACCAACAGAAAAATTCTACTTTGTTATAGTAAGTGTCCCTAGAGGCTAGAAAAAACATCGCTCAAGGAATGTTAGGATTAAAGGACAAAATAAGGGAAACGAGAGTTACGAAGCTGTTGAAAGCAAACCTACTTGCCTGAAACATGAAACCCCTGTAAATAGCTGATTCCAAAAAGGCTGGAAAAAAATCAATACTAACAATAGAATCAAACGTCGTGTAATTCTGTTTTTTTTTTTAAATAAAAGAAAGACTCCATGGTAGCGTCTTTCGTTGAGGTGAGCATCAAAATAAAAAAATTCCAGAACAGCAAGAAGGCCACTGCGATTATTTTGAGACGAGAACGTGACAAAGACTGAATTATTTTCAAGAATTAAATCAAAAGACTTCAAAAGAAACTCGCGTCTTTTGATGTTTTCGCCGTTTCAGGTTTCACACGAAACGGGATGTCAGATTAAAAATGGCGCACAAGAAGCTGATTATTTGGCACGGATGAAAGGGAGATTACTATGGAGACGAGATTGACAAAGCGATTTCAGCAGAGTTACCTGACCCTGACAAAGCCTAAGATAATGAAGACGCAGGGCCGTCTTTGTTGTTCGTTAAACCCATCAAATCCTCGCATGAAACAAGGCAAAATCAAAGAAAATTATCTCTACCATTTGTTCTGACAAGCGAAACGAGCTTGAACGAAAAGAAAACCGAAGATGGATCAGGCGAGATCAGACAATGAACAATGATTAATCTATTTTATACACGTAAACGTACGTGTGTTCAGCTGGCTTTAATTATCAAGTATGCAGACTTATCTTCATGGGCAAAAAATGCAAATGCAAAAGAGTTATCTATTCTTGTATAGAAAAAATATAATGGAATAATCTGACCCTAGTAGAGAAAGTACTAGAAAGTATTGTGTCCCTAATGCAGGAAGTACCATGAAATTATCTGCTTCTTTTGATTATATAAGAAAATATGGGAGCAGCCATTTTGGTTTTTGAGTGGAACACAGCAATAAACTGTAATACAACGTTTTACAAACTTTACAAAAAGGGGACCTTGGCGTAACGGATAAATCACTAAATCGAATTCAGTTCTATGTGACACTCTTCTGCATGTCTAACGTCTCATACCTTTGTTCGGTCGATACTAAAATATAGTTGCGAAATATTTAAGGCTTCTACCTGATCATAGCTGAAAGAACAAGAACATGTAAACCCTCGAAATTCTATGCAAATTCCAGAGTCTGACTTCGACAAGATAGACATGAAGAATGAAAAGATAGAGTTATATTAGTTATCTTGCATAGCTAGAGGGAAAGAATGGTAGAAAGCAGTTATAAAAAGTTAAATATTTAAAACAATGGAAAATAAACAATAACATAATCAAATTCAGCTAAGCAAAAATGTGTTGTAATAAATGGTAAAACAAAAATCAAATAATGAAAAATGTTTGCAATATAAATAGCATATGTATAATAACAAATTTTAATTTTGAATGATAAAAAAGATTGACTTTTTTACATAAGTGATTGCGTTAACAGGAGCAATGTTTTTTCTCATATGTGTGAGATCGAGAGTTTGGTTTGGATCAAGAGATTAACGTGGCGAGATCATGACGCTTTACGTCCCGTTAAAACGAGGCGTTATAACGAAAACGTAGCAGAATGTAATTAAAAGGTTTCAACTCTGAGGAAAGTATGGAAATAAAAACTATATATTAAAAGTAAAAAAAAGTTTTGTGTTAACTGCATCATGCTACCCGATTATGTAAAAGTCCATTTGTTCATGACAGGAAGGAGCTACAACGAGAAGTCATCCCAGAGTAAATTAAGAGCTACGTGAATTGGGGTTTCTTGTGTGTTTATTTGAATGAAGCGACTCGATGTAATGCATAAGAATAAATTCCTGTTATCCCGGATGAGAGCAGACTAAATTTAAAGAATAACAAAAATAGAAGGTATATAAACGAACAAGTAACTAAATATGAGGAAAAAAGAGATTAGAGTGTAAATATACATGAGGAAAAAAGAGATTAGAGTGTAAATATAAAGCAAATATAAATTATAAAGAAACCTAATCTTGAAATATCAACAAACTACAAACCGAAGTAAATAATGAGAAATCCCAAAATTTAAGGTCATATTAAAAAATTTAGTAACAGTAAAGATGGTAGATTCATAAATAGAGACAGTAAATCACTAATACATTTCTAAACTCTATATCTATATATATATAAAAGCGAAAATGTATGTATGTGTGTGTATATTTGGATGTCTGCTAAAAACTTTCGACAGACGCGACGAAAATTCACAAACTCGAAATGACATCGAAGCTCCATTCTTTGCTCGAAAAATATCGAAAAATTGGCCAAAAACGTTAACGTTTTCACCCCGAAATCGACAATTTTCGAGAGGGGGGGTCAACAAAAACGATCCTCTCGTGACAATGACCGATTCTACGCATGCGTCAGATGACGTCATTACTTGATTTACTTTAAATAGTTGAAAAACCGAACAAATTTCGTGCACGTCGCGTTAGATCAGTTGGTTAAGGCCTTGGTTCATTATCTAAACGTTTTGGGTTCGAATCGTGGTGTGAAATTTTTTTTTTTTCGATTTTTTAAATTTAAATATTGAACCAGTTTTATTTAAGCCAT
Source organism: Euprymna scolopes (assembly GCF_053919585.1). NCBI lineage: Eukaryota > Metazoa > Mollusca > Cephalopoda > Sepiida > Sepiolidae > Euprymna > Euprymna scolopes. The sequence goes on along the minus strand of NC_136489.1, from coordinate 49,150,717 downwards.
TTTTCACGTAACGTTCGTTTTCCTTTTTTTTTTTTTGTTTTTTTTTGTCTTTTTCTTACTTCACTTATTCTTAGCGAGACCCCAAAACACCCGGTTACCCACCGATTTTTAAAATTTGAATGTCAAAACAGGCTTATTTAAGCCATTTTTCACGTGTTCGTTTTCTGTTTTCATCGTTCGTTTGCCTTACGTTAGTTTTTTTTTTGATCGCCGCATAGCGGGGAAAACAGAAACTGGCTTCCAGCGCAAAACTAGGTCAAACATTACGCAACTTGACGTTGTCGCACCTGCTTATTTCGGTTTATAAACGTCAACTTAACACACTTATCAATTCATCTGTTCCCGTGGTCGAGTTGGTTAGGTCGCAGGGTATTTTGCATTTCTTTTCCACCTCCACGTCAAACGTTCGGGGTTCAAGCCTACCTTTATACTAAAACTATTTTTTTTCTTTTACACCTCCAAACAACCGGCCAACGTTTTTTTTAACAGGGTTGTTTTAATCTACCCCCCCACCAACACACACCTCCAAACACCCGGGCAACTCCGGGTACCCCCGCTAGTATATCTATAAAAGTGAAAGTGTCTGTTTGTGTGTCGTTGTGTCTGTCTGTTAAGGGGTCAAAGTTCAACGACCTGACCTTTGAGAACTCTACTAAACTCCTCCGCCAATTTTGGGTAGAAATAATTGAAAATTTATATATAGGTTCCTTAGACATGGATCTAAATAAATAACTTGATTTGAGCCTAAAACAATAAATTTTAAGTAGTCGTAATAGGGGTAAAAGTTTTAATAAATTTGACCTCTGCAGTCTCTACAAAATTACTCAGATAATTTCTGGTCTAAACATTTTAAATTGTACATAAAGGGTATTCAGAGATTGGGCAAGCTTTTTAATCGTTTTGGGTCGAAAATTCGGGCTACCAATATATAAATGTATGTATGTATGTATGTATGTATGTATGTATGTATGTATGTTTGCATATCTGCGTAAAACTTCCGACAGAGGCGGCGGATTTTTACAAGTGCAGTATCGTTTTGAAGCTCGACCCTTCAGACGACAAATAACGAAAAATTGGCCAAAGACATTAATATCCTCACCCTCATCTGGGCATTTTTCAATGGGGAGGAGTCACTTTTTTCGTCGATATTTTCGAAAGTCGTCCCCTCTTTTCTCTTGTCTAGCCTTAATTTAAACCTACGTTACTTCCGGTTTGGCGGTGGTCGTAACAGCAAAGACGTCACGTTTTTCCTCGTTCTTTTCCTCTTTCGCGGTACGGGTTCAAGCCTGCCTTTCTACTACTACTTTTATTTTGCTCAACACACACGTCCAAACACCCGGGCTACGCCGCACACCCATGCTAGTAGCTGAGAAACACAAAATAGATATGGCATTTAGATTACTAGACAGTAAGGTAGATAACCAAGATGGATCATATAAAGAAGGAAAATTTTACGTAAACACTATAGAAAGGTAATGGTAGAAAAACACAAAGAAAGAAAAATAAAACCAATAAAAAATAAGGCAATAACTGATAATATATGAGAAATAAATAAGGGGAAATAATTAAGCAATTAGTATTAATATAATATTAGGAAAAGTAAATTAGAGTAATCTCCCCTGGATCTCCAACATATATACTACAAAACAGATTGTTTAATTGCAGTAGTATAAATACATTACAAAGATATTATAGTTTTTAATACAGAGCAATTAAAATTGGTAACAATATACAATTAGGAATAAACTGAGAAAATAAATTTTCGGGGAAAAATTAACTAAAATGAAAAATAATTATTATGAATATTATAAGTACAGCTGTTCCAGTATAGACGGACAAACATGTGTAAAACACATTCTTATAATACTGTAGTTTTTACTAAGAAGAATAATTTACATTAGAAATGATATATCATAATTAAGACATGGAGAAAATAAATTTAAAGACAATAAATTGTAGTAAATAAAGTGAAAATTATAAATACCAAAGTACAACTGAAGAGGAGAAATAAATAAACACATAAACACATGTTATGAGTAAGTTGCTGGAATCCATATTAAATACAGAAATATTCAACCACCTCAGCAGAATAACCTTCTTAGTGACACACAATATGGTTTCTGCTCTGCAAGATCTACCGCAGATGTGCTGACGGTTATATTCTGGGCGCAGGAAGTCTGTGATCACAGTCCGATATCTCCATCCAATAACAGTAACAGCATTTTCGTCTTGATCCTCAAAAATAATGTCAAATAATCTTCTTCTTCGTTACTGCATATCATACGCTGTAGTTTTTTGGGCTGCAACTGCTTTTAATGAATTGCCCTTGGATTTTCAGAGACCCAAAATCTGTAATTTTGTTTGTTTACGAATCCATTCAAATGAAAATGGGCTTCATCTGACAAATTTAACTTTTGCAGAAAAATGGAGTAATTTCGGACAATTCTTGCATTTGGACTGCATATTGAACCCTTTGAAAATATTCAGGCTTCAAGTGTGACGTTTGTGTACATATGGGTACATATCGGGGCACATTAATTATCAGAACAGATGACGATGATAATGACATTTATATCAGACTAGGATGATCGGTGATGTCAGGAATTAAAATTTGGATCTATTTTCTATTTTCCTCCCTTCGCTTTTAAGGAGCTCTCCTCTCGATCTTTCCTAACTGACTCTCTCTCTAACTTCAAACCTCTCAAATGTCTCCCTCATTATCATCGTCATCTGTTGTATAATCGTCTAACTGCTGATATGCGTACTTGAAACGAAGGATTCATCGTGATATGTATACGTGTCACTAAATGTCTGTCGTTGAGTCTTCGCTATTTGAACCCTAGAATTGTTGTATTGCATTCTTTTTTTGATATATCCATATCTAATTGTTCATATGCAGGTGTGTGTGTGATACATGTATTTTGGACATACCTTAACTTCATGCGTCGTTGATATTGTCCACCTGAAATTCATCTTGTTCTTGGAAGGAAGGCTGGAACCTGTTTGGACGAAACACATTGACTCCAAGACGATGATTGGTTTTATATTGTTTTAATTCACTTTCGCAGAAGAATGGAAAGTGAATGTCTTTTCTTGCTTGGTTACTTCTAGGTCTCTATTTTCACACACGTCAGCGCCCAACCTAGTGAAGTGGGGGGGACGACCTTCTAAACCATCCACTCTTCTTTACGTCCAAATATCGAAATAGGCCGGGATTATGGTTCTAACAAGATATGGCAACGGCACATACGGCAAGAGACAGCATGGAGCTTTTCAGACAATGATTTGGCGACAACGTTATCTCTCGCTATAGAAATGTCAAGTGGCCACCACGTTCCTCAAACTTGCCTAGCCCCGACTTTTTCTTGTGGGGATATATTAAAGAAAGAGACTATGCTAACTAACCCTAATCCCTAACAGAATTAAAGGTAAACATCAGGAACGAAATAAGGGAGTTAAATCGCAATCCAAAGATTCCGCAATCTGTCATAAATAATGTTTTGGAAAGAGCACAAGTATGCGAAGTTGAAGATCGGTAACATTTAAAAGACATTATTTTTCATAAATAAAGATTGTTTGATTAATTTATTTCTTGCAGACTATCATACTCATATTTCTATGTTAAGAAAGATGAGGATAATAGTTCGAAATGAATAAATTAATAAATAATACTAATCTCAATAATGAATTCCAATTAAATAATAAAGATTGCTTGAATTTTGCATTTTGTTTTTTCAAATAACCCAATGTTTTCTTCGGATTGTGTTAAAATTTCAAAAACATATCATCAAAAATAAAGAATCCCTTTACTTTACAAAACTATTCAGTGACTTTTTGGACTCCTTGTATATATATATATATATATATATATATATATATATATATATATATATATAAGCGAGATAAGTCACTGATAGAAATCAGATGAAAAATCCTGATAGATATTACTTAAAGTAATACTTTCAAGGTGATCCTAGCCAAACAGGAAAATAAAAGTTCAATATTTAAGAATAGAGCAATATATAAGTTTGCTTTGATGATATGAGCCATTGTTGAAAATCCATGAATTAAGGAAATTAAAATAACCCCTTCTATATATTCCTTTTGTCAAACAATAAATTCTTGAATCGAATATATGTCTCTATATGTTGTTTTTTCCAGAATTTAAAATTAAACCACGAAACTTATATATATATATATATATATATATATATATATTGCCACTTGTTTTCGTCTTCTCTCATCAACACCGACTATATCTCATTTCTCGCATTGTGATATCCTTCTAAATCTCTGCTACACACACACACACACACACACACACACACACACATATATATATATATATATATATATATAGAGAGAGAGAGAGAGAGAGAGAGAGAGAGCTTTTTTTCAAGATTCAAATATTTATTTTCCATGCAAGACACCTCCTCCAGTATGTTAAAATTCAGTACATTTTTTACAGATCTGTTTCGTTATGCAGAAACAAGCGGTTATTATTATGGCAATACCGTTTCTTTTCGTTCATATATTCTTCAGAAAAATATTTAATTCTTTGATTAGCTAGAAAAATGCATAGCAATATAATGCTGCAAGAAGAAATAGGCTCAACGTCGTATGCTTGTTCCGGTAGCCATTTGTATTCATCATGTATATGTCTACAATTATATAAATGCAACTTTGTCTAGATGTGTGAGTTCGTTCCTTATAGACGCTGAAACGGCTAAACAGATTTTCTTTAGAATTTTCAGAACTTTAGTGCATAAGACTGTGAGTGATGTTAGTTAATTTTTGTCTCAGAATACCCCGATAATTACCGATAATCGATAATCGATAATCGAAACCGTTATTTGTAATTTATCTTACGTAGGTAAAACCATTTTTCCATGTCGACGCTTAGCAACAATGATAGAACAGCGAGCCATGTAAATTCTATTGTGGGAAATCCGATCACATAGATTTTCCCAAATCTCAGTACCCTGTATATTAAATTTCGAGTCTGTAGACTGAAAATTAACAGAGTTATTGCGAAGGAAAATGCACACAGACAGACAGACAGACAGACACGGTCACTTTTATAGATATATAGATATATATATACACATATATATACATATATATATTCAATTTGTCATTACATAAGCAGTAATTTTTGCTACACAGTCAACAGTATGTTTCGGTCTTCTAATATTTAGTAACTAGAGACCTCTTCAGGCAACATACGCTTATTTACGAAAGCGGAATTCAGAAATTGAACACTATTGTATTAACCTCATTATATTTCATTGGTTACTTTAGCTTTGAAAAATAGCAACTTCAAACTATATATATATATATATATATATATATATATATATATATATATATATATATATTGTGTGTGTGTGTGTTTTTTTTTGTTTTTTTTTATTACGTTTTCACCCCAAACAAGGCACATTGCCACTTTGGTGTAGGGGCTACTATCGGGGGCACTATGTTGGGATTTGGGCAGCAAGATGTCGGTTCACGTTACACTTGAACTTCTGCATGTCAGTACAGTTGGGGAAGCAGGGACCTGGAATGGAATTCCAGAGTCTAGCGGTTCTGGGGAAGAAACTACTGGAGTAGAAAGATCTTTTACATCTAGGGATCTCTACTGTGTGGGGTTGGATTTAGCTGCCTGTCGGGTTTGTCGAGGGTGTCTACATCGTGGGGGCACAAGTGTCTGCAGTTCGTCAGAGCATTCACCATTAAAATACTTGTAGAACAAGCAGAGGGATGCAGCGTTTCATCGATGGGACAGAGGCTGAAGCTTAGATGCCAGTTCAGGGCCTATCAGATTGGCGACTCTCTTTTGAACCTTGTCTAGGAGCGAGAGACTAGCAGCCCAAATGTGACAACAATACTCCATACATGGGCGAATGATGGTCTTATAGAGGTACAGGATACTTTCAGGTGTCAGTAGTTTTCTAGCACGGTAGAAAGAGCCTACCTTTTTCGCAGCGGCCCTTGCAATGTTTTCAATATAACTGTTCCAACTCATGTTTCCTGTGAACGCTAGGCCAAGCAGTATGAAAGATGTACTCTCAGACAGGGAGTCACTGGCCATTGCTATTGGTGGCAGAGAAGGTTTCTTGTAATTATTGAAGGAAACCAGTTTAGTCTTGGCAGCATTGAATGTGACCATCCATTTATGTCCCCATTCCACTACAGATTGGAGGTCATTCTCTAGTGTTTTTGCCATTTCTTTAGATGTGTGTTCATTTGTTTTCCTGTCATACCTGTTATAGAGTGCAGTGTCATCAGCATATATACCCATCTCAGAGATAGTTTTGTCGGGGAGGTCATTAATAAATATTATGAACAATAGAGGTCCAAGGATAGACCTCTGAAGCACTCCCGCATTTATATCACACTGTTTAGATGTACGACCGTCGGGGAAAACCTGGATTTTTCTCTTATCTAAGAAGGATTTAATTATGTTTAGTATTCTACCAGGGATACCGTATGATTTCATTTTCCTTAGGAGACCCTTGTGCCATACCATCTCAAAAGCCTTGGATATATCTAGAGCTACCGCTCTGCCCTCCTCCGCTTTGTCTAGTGAATGGTATATACGTTCATAGATTACAGTGAGGATGTCAGCTGTGGAGCAGGCATGTCTAAATCCATATTGAATTCTTGAATACTGGTACCACAGAAGCAGTTTTCCAACAGCCCGCAAAGCTTGATTCATTAAGGCATTTGTTGTAGAGTTTGGAGAGAACTGGAACTACTTCGGCTGAGCACTTTTTTAATAGCACAGCTGGGATGAGATCAGGTCCACATGCTTTTGAAGTGTCAAGGTTTTTATGATAGCGTGTACCTGAGCAGGAGTGATTTTTAGATCGTCTAGCGTGGCGTTTGTCCGCAAAGGAAAGTCAGGAAGGGGGTGGTTGGAAGAGTCCAGTGTGGAGTTCGAGTCAAACCATCTGGCAAGCATATTAGCCTTGTCGGTTGCTGAGCAAACAACCTAGTGATTGTTGGTTAGTGGGGGGATTGTTGATTGCCCATTATTTACTACACTGTTGTAGATTTTCCAGAAGTCACGATTTTTTAATTTTTGTGCTTCGATGTGTTTTTTAGTGGTCTCAGTAAATTCTCTCTTAGATGTCGCTATTTCTTTCTTAACGTTACTTCTAGTTTCTATATACTTGTTTGTTTGAACTGGACTTATGTCGGTTAAATCTGCGGTATGCATGCTGCCTTTGAGCAATGGCAGTTGCACAAGTCGAAGTAAACCATTGGGGAGTGTGGGGCTTGCTATAAAATTTCCGCATGGGCACATGTGCTTCCATTGCTGTTTTGAACCATTCAGTGGTCTCATTTGCGCACTGTTCAGCAGGAAGTGAAAAAAATATTTCCCCATGGAGCATCTCTGATAAAGTCTCTGATGGCTTCCCAGTCAGCCTTTTTATAATATCTCGTTGTTTTGAGCACTGGCTCTTCAGTTTTAGGTCTAGAGTTTAGGGCAATTCCTACCATTATCATTGCATGATCAGCGTTCCCGAGTGGGCTGTCAGCATTTGTTGTACAATCCTCGGGAACTGTAGTCAGAAACAGATCTAGAAGTGATGCGTGTTGTTCTTGCTGGTCAGGGAAACGGGTTGGAAACGTAACCATTTGTAATAGGGAGTGAGATATAGCAAAACTATGCGTTGTGCTGCCCGCTGCATCTGAGTGAGTAGAGAATCCAAGCCAGTTTTTGTGGTGAACATTAAAGTCACCAAATACATGTACTTGTGCGCTAGTGTCGACGGAGAGTGCTGTGTCTATGCTGTCAGAGATTTTGTTTATTATGTTGCAGTCCTGAGTCGAGGGAGAACGGTAGAGAAAATAAAAGTAGCTAATGTTGTGTTGTATGTTTAGTCTTAAGCACATAAAGGCTTGATCGTCCGTTTCTAGGTTTGTTTCTCTTGTCAGGAGGAGGGTGTTACGAATGTAGACTTCAAGTCCGTGCATATGTCTGTCAGAGTCCTTACGGCAGAGTGGGAGATATCCAGGTATGTTAGAGTAGTTAGAGGGGATGGAGGAGTGTAGGTTAGTCTCGCTTATTGCTAAGATATACGGGGTATTTGTTAGGAGAAATGCTTCAAAATCAGCTAAATTAGTTCTCAGCCCACGGATGTTAGTGAATGCAAGCCTCAAGGGAGGAGGCAAGTTGGATTTGTTTGTTCCTAGGCCTGGTTTAAGCTTATTTTTTTATTGTACTGTCACTATGTTTTTAAAGAGTTTCAGTTAGGTGAGGGGGAGCTGAACAAGAGGTTATGCAGGGTATCAGACATGAAACAAAAGTAGACCATTAGCTGACCTTTCTTCAACTAGGACTGTGGCCTCAGGAAAGCCCATCAGGGATGAGTGCAGGGTCCCTTTCCATGCACGACATGGCACTACAAACATCCCGATATTATACAACTGTTGATGGAGCAGCCGCTCTAAGCGCTACCAAAGATTTAGGGCTCCTGTATTACCTGTCGGAAACCGCAGCCAGGAACCGTCAATCCGGTACCCTCAGCCCATCAGAAGAAGATCACCCCAACCTAATTGCACAGGCATGTGTACTACTCAAGAACTCCCAAGTTCCCAGTTTGGAGGGGTGGGATGTGTCGGGAGTGCGGGAACGGCATTCAATGCCCTAGACAAGAAACAAGATCTACCACTACGTATTTTGTCGATTCACTTGTGATAGTGTCTCTGTGCCTGACTAATAGGAAAAGAAGGAGTATGGAAGACGGCGATAGACAGAGCCTATCTACTCATTAAGCAATTTAGGTTTGCAGACCGGTAATTTGTTTGAGTCACCAGCTCTAGGAAGGTTGTCATCTAAGACTGGAGAGGTCTCCCTCCCCTTTGGTTTAGTTTCAGAGTTTTCCTTCTCCTAGACGGGTGATCTGGGAAGATCTACTTGGTCCATCAACCCTGAGAGGGTTTGCTCCGCGACTGGGTCCTAGTCTAGGTATTTCTGCGACCCCGCCTGGTTAGTTAATCTTACAGGGTTAGTTTGTAGATGTTATATATCTAATGAATAGTTACACTCCTCAAAGTGATTTAGGGGCATGCAGTGGAAGCAGTTTTTTGGGGAGGCTTGTTAGAAAGTGTAAGTGCGGATTAAGATTTTACCTTAGGTTTTTCAATTTCTTTAAACTTTATGTTAGTTTAGGTTCAGGATAACTGTATATTTAGGTTTACGAAGATTAAGGTGCAGGTGCAGTACACTCAGGGTGTAACTGGAGGTACATTTTAAGTCATGGTGTATTCCGTATGTATAATTAAGTAAATAGATATTTGGGCAAGTTTTCAGTAGATGCAAATAGAAGTTGTGTCAGTGTTTCTACTATTGAGGGGGAGATAATTTCATTTTTCATTTAAGAGTCATCGAGAGTTTAGCATGACAGGGAGTATCGGATTTGGTTTAGTATTGTTTGTTGCAAAACCATCTAGGAAGAGGCAATTGTTATGAAATGAAGATCGCTTTGCATCCGAGTGCATACTTTGGCTGGTAAGTACCAAACAAATGTTAAGTTATAATTTATATCGGGACAAATATACCAACCGTATTCAAGAACTAACAATAAATAAATACTAAATAAACAAAAAATAAAATAAGAAAATAAAAATTAAAAAATAAAAATTCAGTCCTACCTATCCTGCAGTCACCTTAATAACCAATTTAAGAAAATTAGAACTTACTATATATACACCAAGCCTCAATAAAAAAAAAGTGATAACAATAACAATCGGTCCTGATGACGACCAGATGTACCGATTGAATGCGCTTGAGAAGAATATGGCCGAAAATACAACTCCTGGGCGTCATAGTATACAACATGCCAGCCGAAATTAAAAAAAACGCACGGCAAATTAAAAAGTTAACCAACAAAATCGGAAATAAGAAGAACTAAGTCGTCTTGAATCAGATGCGTTTGAATAATGACTAGCTGCCTAAATATACAAATAAATATATATGTGTGTGGGGGGGTCATTTTTCACTTGTTTTGCAAAGTGTTTAATATTTCTTTTAGACGATACATAACAATAAGTGACGAAACATTTTTTTATCTACTTATTACTTATGGTCCGTGCTCGTACAATCTTTTGGCAAGAGTACATTTTTGTTCGCAGAAAAAGATAAATCATTTGCCTCGATGACAATAATTTAACGAAAGCATAATAAACTATTGAACAAGAAATATCATTTCTTCTCCAACTTTGCGCATGGAAATAAACACATATTCTGAGTTTATGACTAGTTTTGATTAAAAACACAGTGAAATATGATATGAATACAGAATTCGTCAGAAAACAAGAAAAATGGACAAATTTCAATCACAAAATCGCATACAGCATAAAATGTGATTCACAGGTAAACACAATAAATTACATTTATTTATCTGACGCAATATATATATATATATATATATATATATATATATATATATATATATATACGTATACATACATATACAGGGTGTCCGTAAAGTTATTATACAGTCATATTGTTTTATTGTATTATATTTGTATTAATAGTTAATATTTATTTTTTTACAGATTTATTTAATCAAGCATGCCACGTAAGTAACTTTACGGACACCCTGTATGTTACATCAAATAAATAAATGTAATTTATATATATATATATATATATATATATATATATATATATATATATATATATATATATATATATATATGTGGGGGGTGCGTGTGTGTGGGTGTGATATTTTGGTAACAGATTTTTAAAAATTATATTTCACTCTTTGTGTATACCAAACCTTTTTTTGCTTAGAAGCTCAGTGCATGCTAAATATAACAACAGGCAATATATAAACGGATAACAGTATATATAAATTCCATAATCCAAATATTTACTTTTCATGCAACACAGTATGCTAAAAATTCGGTACATTTTGTATGGATTCGCTTTCTTATGCAGACACAAGCGGTTATTAGTATCTCAATACCGACTCTTTTTGTACATATACTCTTCAGAAAATTTTAAAAACTTTTGCTTAGATAGAGGAAAATGCATGACAATATAATGTCGAAAAAAATGTAGACACAACATCGTGTGTTTGTCCTAGCAGTGACCTTGGTTCATATTCTGGATGGGTTTGTAAAAAATGTACCGACATTTTAACATGCTTGTGGAGCTGTTTTGCAAAAAATAAATATTTTGATCTTAGAATGTAACTATACCGTGATTTGTTTATATATTCTCTGTTGTTACATGTAACATACATTGAGCTTCTAAACAAAAAGGATTGGCATACACATATACTGTCATTCTTAATATATATATATTATTTTCATTATATATATATATATATATATATATATATATATATATATATATATATATATATATATATATATATATATATATATATATAGTGTATCACAAAAGTGAGTACATCCTTCACATTTCTTCAAAGAATTAAGTATATCTCTTCATGGAACAACACTGAAAAAATGATTTTTTTTTTTACCCAATGAAAAGCAGTCTGCCTGCAGCATATATAGCAGAGTTGATTTATTTTCTCCTCAAAATAACTCAAAATATAGCCATTAAAATCTAAATCCCTAGCACACCCCTTACGAAAAGTTATCAATATTAACATACAACATGTCAACTCTCAATATTTTGTGTGGCCATCATCATTATCCAAAACTGCCTTTACTCTCCTTGGCATGGAGTTTACCAGAGCTTCACATCTAGCCACTGGAATGCTCTTCCACTCTCAAAGTACGACGTCGCGGTGCTGGCGGACACTTGAGACTTTGCGCACATCCAACGTGTGCTTGAGGATGTCTCAAAAAAGATGTTCTGTTTGGGTTCATGTCTGGAGGCATGCTTGGCCAGCCCATCACCTTTACCCTCAGCCTCTTAAGTAAAATAGTGGTTTTCTTGGGTGTGTGTTTTGGGTCATTGTCATGCTGGAACACTACTCTGCGACCCAGTTTCTGGAGGGAGGGGATCATGCTCTGATGCAGTATTTGGCAGTATTTATGTTGGAGTTCATGTTTTCCTCAATGAAATGTAACTCCAATACTTGCAGCGCTCATGCACCCCCAAACCATGACATTCCCACCACCATGCTTGACTGTAGGCATGACACACTTATGGTTGTACTCATCGCCTGGTCGCCGCCACACATGCTTAAGGCTATCAGAACCAAACAAATTAAATTTCGTTTCATCAGACCATAGGACATGTTTCCAGTAATCTATGGGTTTTGTTGCCATGTCTTCAGCAAACTTTTTACTGGCTTTCTTGTGTATTGCCTTCAGGAGAGGCTTCTTCCTGGGGTGACGGCCATGCACACCAATTTGTTAATTTGCGGCGTATGGTCTGAACACTAACAAGCTGAGCCCAAACCTCTTTAATATTTGCAGCAATGCTAACAGCACTCCTACGCCGATCTTTCAAAGAAAAGCATTTGGAAGTGACGCTCAGCACGTGTGCTCAGTTTCTTTGGCGACCTATCCGAGGCCTGTTGTGAGTGGACCCTGTTCTTTTAAAATTCCGGATAATCTTAACCACTGTACTGCAGCTCAGTTTCAAGGTGCTAACAATCTTCTTATAGCCTTGGCAATCTTTATGTAGCGTGACTATGTTTTTAAGATCCTCAGTTCTTTGCCATGTTGTGCCATGTTGGAACTTTCAGTGACTGGTAAAAGAGAGTGTGAGAGCTGCACTACAAATCAGAATGCACCTGCTCCCTATGAACACATGACATAGTTACACTAATGAGTCACATGACATTTTGGAGGGGGAAAAGCAGTACTCAGTTTAGACATTTAGTGGTGTAGATTTTTAGAATTGTACTCACTTTTCAGGGATGTAGCTTCTTAGGAGTGTACTCACTTTTGTTGCCAGGGATTTAGCTTTTAATGGCTATATTTTAAGTTATTTGGAGGGAAAAATAAATTAACTTATCTATATATTCGACTGACAGTTTACATTTCGTTGTGTAAAAAAATCATTTTATTAGTCTTGTCCCATAAAGAGATAAACTTAAATATTTGAAAAAATATGAAGTGGTGTACTCACTTTTATGATACACTATATATATATATATATATATATATATATATATATATATATATATATATATATATATATATATATATATATATATATATTGTGTGTGTGTATGTGTGTGTGCGTGTATTTGAAGGCTATTACAATGCAGCTTGGTATATCAAAATTTACCATCTTTTACGACAACTTATGTATGCAAATAAATGTATTATATTAAGAATTAGTGAAATTCCTTCAATATTGTCATTATCCTTTTTTTACACTGGCTCGTGTCTACGGTGTTTTCTATAAGTTGCATTGCAATAGCCTACAAGCACAACTCTTTTTGTACTACGCACAATGCTTCAAGCAAACTACAACATCCTACTCGTATATATAAGATATGTCCCTTAATATATATATATATGTATATATATATATATATATATATATATATATATATATATATATATATATATATATATATATATATATATATGAGCTTCACATAAAAATTGAAACTTTCTACACAAATTTGTGTTAAAGTGTATGTCGAAGGGACTGAAACAATAATTATTATTTTTATTCCCGGTGATTTGCACTTGAGCGCAGAGACGTGAATTAATCTGTGTAGATGTTTCATATTCATATAAAGTTTATTCATAAAGCTCAACGGATATTTGAGCACTTTTGAAAACTTACTGGTTTTAAGTTTATATATTTGAACTTGATTTATTTCATTTATAATACTTTTTAAATAAGTATTGATTATTTCATATCTACATACATTGGTGTTTCATACTTACGCAATACTCAGTGTAGGAAGGAATGATTACCACTGGTCGGAGGATTCGAAGTCAGTCACAAAGTCACCTTTGACTCTATAAGCTAGTATCTTTTCTCTGTCAAGCACTACAGAATTCAGGGGAATTTAGTGATAATGCCACGCAAGGTTTGCATAGTAAACAGTTAGACAGCATTCGATGACCGAACGCTGGAATGTTATGGTTGTACTAAGGAAACCGCCATTTTCTTAATTTCCCAAACAGGTATTAACTTGAATTCATTAAAAAGGGTTTTTAATTATAATATATTTCAAGTAAATAATTATTATCAATTATTCTTTTATATACAGACACTAATGTTTCATGCTTAGGTAAATATTAGTGTATAAAGTGATAATTACTACTGTTCGGAGATTCAAACTTAGACAAAAAGTCACCCTTGACTTTGATGAGGAACCTATGTGGATTGTCTTTGATTCTAGCAGTAACATGTCTCGTCGGAACTTCAAACAAGAAACATGAACTGGAATAGATATATAGAGAGCATTGCCAAGGCAGCTGCGAAGAAGGTGGCTCTCTATACCGTGCTAGAAAGCTACTCACACCTGAAAGTATCCTGAACCTCTATTAAGCCACTATTCGCCCATGTATGGAGTACTGCTATCACATTTGGGCTGGTGTATCTTCTACTTGCCTCCAACTCATGGAAAGGGTTCAAAAGAGGGTCGCCAACCTGATAGGTCCTGAACTGTTAACTAGGCTTCAGCCCCTGTCCCATCGACGAAATGTTGCATATCTTTGCTTGTTCTACAAGTATTTAATGGTGAATGCTCTGGCGAATTACAATCACTTGTACCCCCTTGATGTAAATACCCCCGACAAACCCGACAAGCAACTAAATCCCACCCCTACATAGTAGAGATCCCTAGGGGTAAGAAAGTCTTCTCCTCCAATAGTTTCTTCCCCAGAACTTCTAGACTTTGGAACTCTTTTTCGGGATTCTGCTTTCTCAACTGCATTTATATAGAGAAGTTCAAGTGTGATTCATAATATCCATACAACTTATGTCCCCGATACTTCAAAGTTGCACTGTGCCTTGTTTGGGGTGAAAATTGAATTTTAAAAAATAAAATAAAAAAAATAAATTCGTCATCACAAAATAAATTAAAAGAAAACTCTCATGTATTGGGAGTATTTACAAAAATAGTGTGTGTTGAATCATATTATCGATATAATTGAAGATTCACCAGCTCAAATATGACAACAATATTCCATATATGGTGCAATAGATTTGTAGCGATAGAGAATAGTCTCAGATGTGAGAAAGTGTTTACAGCGATAGAAATAATCGATTTTACGAGAAGCAAAAAGAGCAATAGATTTAATATATGAACTCTAACGAAGATTTGATGAGAAAGAAAGACTAACATGTTTTAGAGTCGATTTCTTATAGAGAGCACAGCTATTCATATGAATCTTAGGAAGAAAAGGGGCACAGCTATGATTGAAAAACACAGGCTGAGTATTTAAAAGATTAAACTAAACAAGCCATTTCTTACCCAAAATTTATCTATCTATACATATCTATAAAAGTGAACGTGTCTGTGTGTCTGTCTGTCTGTCTGTCTGTATGTGTACATTTTCCCTACGCAATAACTCTGTCAATTTTTAGTCTAAAGACTCGAAATTTGATATACAGGTTACTGAGATTTGGGAAAATCGATGTGATCGGTTTTCAGCCAGAAATTTGGCTGTTAAGGGGTCAAAGTTTAACGATTTGACCTTTGAGAACTCTACCAAACTCCTCCGACAATTTTGGGTCTAAACACTTGAAATTTTAGATATGGGTTCTTTGGACATGGATCTAACTTAATAACTTGATTTGAGCTCAAAACAATAAATTTTCAGGGGTCAAAGTTTTTTTTTTAAATTTACCTCTACCAAATTACTAAGACAGTTTTTGTCTAAACATTTGAAATTTTACATAAGGGATATTCAGAGATAGCGCAAGCTTTTTCATCGGTTTGGGTCGAAAATTTTCAGTTACCAATATATAAATGTATGTATGTTTGCATGTGTGCCTAAAACTTTCGCTCCACATACACATCCAAACACCCGGGCAACGCCGGGCTGAAATGCTAGTATATCTATAAAAGTGAAATTGTCTCTGTGTGTTTGTGTACATTTCCTCGTCAAACTACTGTCAATTTTCAGTCTATAGGCTCGAGATTTGACATAAGAGGTATTGAGATTTGGAAAAATCTTTTTAATCGGTTTTCGCCCGGAAATTTAGCTATCAAGGGGTCAAAGTTCAACGATTTGATCTTTGAAAACTCTACCAAACTTCTCCACCAATGTTGAGTGTAAACACTTGACATTTTACATGTAGGTTACTTGGACATGGATCAAACTTTTTTAATTTGATTTGAGCTCAAAACAATAAATGTTAAGATGTAAAAATTGGGGTCAAAGTGTTTTTAAAAATTGACCTCTGCGGTCTCTACCAAATTACTCAGCAAATTTTTACTTTAAACATTTGAAATTTTACATAAAGTGTATTCAGGCATAGGACAGGCTTGTTAATCCGTGAGCCGAAAAATTGGTTGCCTTGGGGTCAAAGTTCAAAAGATTTTACCATTGCGGTCTCTAGCAAACTATTCAGCCACATTTTAGGTTTAAACAATTTAAATTTTACATAAAGGATATTAAAATTTGCAGCAAGTTTGTTATTAGTTTTGGGGCCAAAATTTGGCTGCCAAGAGGTCAAAGTTGAAAGAGTTGACCTTTGCAGACACTACCAAACTCCTTCGCAAATTTTGGGACTAAACTTGAAATTTTAGATGTAGGTTGAATTTATTAGATTGAATTTAGAAATAAGTTTTCTGGACATCAGTCAAACTTTTTAATATATATATATATATATATATATATATATATATACATATGCACATAAAGTTATGAACAGTATATAGGGCCCGACCAAAGCCGGGTTGAACTGCTAGTCCATAAGAGAACCCAAATCAATTTCTAGATAAATTGCATATTTCAACTGATCCAAGAAAGATGGGCGAGAAGCACCACCAGAATAAAGCGTGGCGTCATCAGCATAAATGTTAACTTTCTAAATAATATTCTTCGTCATTTATATAAAGACTAGCGGGGGTGTTTGGAGGTGTGTGTGCTGTTAAATAAAAAGAAACCGGGGAGGGGTAAAAGTTGGTAGGATCGAACCCGAAGCCCTGAGGCGAAGTTTGAAAATAAAATAGGCCAGCCAGAATGAGTTGCTGAAAGATGTTTGAATTTATTTAAGTAAGAACCAAATTGACAGGTGCGCGCACGGAAGTCGTCGAGCGTTACGACAACGACATAAGCAATAGCTATTCAGCAAATGAGGTCAATGACCAGGTTTGTTTGTTATAAGCGAAGTGAAAAAAGAAAACAACGTTAAAACTTAAGCGGGGGGAGGTAATCAAAACATCGATAAAAAAAAACTAACGTAAGGCAAACGAACGATATTAAATGTAAAAATCGAAAAAACAAAAAAGAAAACAGAAAAACGAACACGTGAAAAATGGCTTAAATAAGCCTGTTTCGATATTAAAATTTAAAACATCGGTGGGTACCCGGGTGTTTTTGGGTGTGTGATCGGGAGTGGATAAGCGAAGTAAAAAAAAACAGAAAAGCGAACGTTACGTGAAAAATGGCTTAAATAACACTGGTTCAATATTTAAATTTAAAATATCGAAAAAAAAAAGGCATCTCACACCACGATTCGAACCCAAAACGTTTAGATAACGAACCAACCAACTGAGCTAAGGCGACGCACATGAAAGTTAGTCAGTTTTTAAACTATTTAAAGTAAATCAGGTCATGACGTCATCTGACGCATGCGTAGAACCGGTTGTCGTCACGAGAGGACCGTTTTTGTTGGCCCCCCCTGTCGAAAATTGTCGATTTCGGGGTGTAAAAATGAACGTTTTTTGCCAATTTTTCGATATTTTTCGAGCGAAGGATGGAGCTTCAATATAGTACCAAGTTTGTGAATTTTCGTCGTGTCTGTTGAAAGTTTTTTGCGGACACACAAACACACATACAAACATACAAACATACATACACACACATTTTCGCTTTCATATATATTGATGGAACAGTGGTTAATCTAGCATAGAGCCCTACTGAACACCAATAATAATAGGTATGACCTAAATTACAATAGTTTAAAATCCACATTCTGCAACCAGTAAAATTTTTTAAAGAGTTGGAAATATGTACTGAAAATTATGAAGTCTATTCGTTTGAATATATACGTAATTACTTTACGTGCATTTTTTTTAATATAGATATTGAAATCATGTGTCATTCTTTTAAAGATTTCAGACGATTAAATGCGTGCTTAGTTTGGTTGTTTTTCTTTTACGGCATATCAACCCTTTATGGATTATTAAATGTCGTATACAGTAATTTTAGATGTAGGTTTTTAAGCTTCAAGTTCTTTATATCTTCAATATTTATTGATAGTGTTTAGTTAGGTTGTTTTTTTTAAAGTAAAATTGCTGTTTTGGGGGAGGGTTGCCTTTGCAAAACATGATTGAGATTTGCAAAGACAAACAAAAAACAATGACATGAATGTTCAGTGCATTTAAATGAGGAAGACAATATCTCCAGACTGCCTGATCTGAAAGCACAAGGCAAAAGATCAAGTGTATCGCTACTACTACTACTACTACTAATACTACTACTAGTAGTAGTAGTAGTAGTAGTAGTAGTAACAGTAGTATATTTGTCGACGTCGAAAAACACGTCCCACTCATATCTAAAAGCTAAACCAAAGACATAAATGATTTTGTGTTTTAGCTGTTGTTTATCCTTTTCCTTTTCTTTATTTCGTTTCCAGTTTTGTTACCACCCGGAAAGCAATTCCTCTGTGCTCGAAAGGGTAAAGGCCAAAGCATTCACGAGTTTCTTCCTAACAAGACATCAGCATGATTCTTTTTTTTTTTTTTTTTTTTTTGCAAAAAGCGCATAAAAGAAACTGATATATTGAATCTGTGAACGATTTGTGAAAGTTATTTGTTCAGAGTTTCTCGCCAACAAAAGAATGGCATAAATCAGGTCAAAAGGTCATGGAAGCGCCCCAAAAATGGAAATAACTCATTTTGCAAGTTGGACTCGTTTCTTAACAAAGACAAGTGGTGCAAGCTAACGAGTAGATGCTTTGAGTCTCTGAAAATAAAGTTTTTCTTGTTAGAAGTGTAACGTTGCGTGAGAGAGGATGATTTCTGTCTGGTGATGATGATCCTTATTACTTGTTTATATCTGTATTTATAAAGTGGGTCTCTTATTTAGTGTCTAAACTTGTGTGTGCCGAGATCGTCTAGCTATCTATGTCTATATATGTGGGCGTGTCCCTTCTAGTGTGTGTTCATATGTATTTCAATAAAGTAACCATAACTTTTCTTTTTCTGCTTCTGGTCCTTTTGGGGGATGCTTCTTGCCGTTCTGGTTGATGAACGAAGAGAAGTCTTACGATGAAACACAAGACCGATTTCTAGCATGGCTTCGTCATTTCGTGCAACGAGAGAACGGGGTGGGAAGCATTGCATTGTCGATCACTTAGACTTTCTTACGTTTTTTTCTCCGACGCATCTTCGCGTCTAACTCAGACATCTGCTTCGTTAAAACTAAAGAAACTGACTGTTCTTTCATGCGAACCTACTAGATATATTTTCTTTTTTTTTCTTTATGCATCGTTTTTTTTTTGTTCTTTTTTTTTTTGTTTTGTCTTTTGTTGTGTTTATTGTTTTTTATTGTTTATTTTTTTGTTGTTTTTTGTTGTTTGTTTTTTTGTTTTTTCACACGAACTTAATCACCCTAGCTGCCTGTTTGACATACGTCAACCTTAACCTCTTTGTACTAGTAA
The DNA here is from genome assembly GCF_053919585.1 of Euprymna scolopes. Lineage (NCBI taxonomy): Eukaryota > Metazoa > Mollusca > Cephalopoda > Sepiida > Sepiolidae > Euprymna > Euprymna scolopes. The sequence continues at coordinate 49,130,970 of NC_136489.1, read as the reverse complement.
ACCTGCCAGCAAATTCGATTTCCAACATGCCGGCGCAATCCGGGATATATTATATAACAGAAGTAGTAGGGAGACTCGACCTGGGCTTGAATCAGGAACAACGAATGTTCCACACTTCCAACACTTTTATTGTCATTAAAATCGGTGAAATCGCTCCTTTATCAATTAAATCGATTAACTGTCTGCTTTAGTCGGGGATCCACCGCGGTGGACCTGGAGGAATCTCACCTGCCTCCTTGCAGTGTCTTAGTCCACAATACCTTGTTTTCTACATTGCACTGTAGAGAACCTGCTGTTGATTTTATAAAAAAAAATTGTTTATTTGCTTGATTTAAATTTTAAAATGCAAAAGTCAAGCGTCATGGTTTAATTGTGCCCTAAAGAGAAACAGTCATTTTGAAGCGCCTCTTCCTACCAAGGCACCTACTGTTTATTTTATACGTCAGGCTCTTTTGCGTATACGATGATAAAATTTCTCAAATGCTCTTGTGATATTTGACTTTTTAAAAGAGTTAACTTTAGTCAAAATCGGGCTGTTTTTTTTTTCTTTAATGAATTCTTTCCATTATCGAGTTATTCGACCTATCTAAGAATACATCTAATCATAAAGTAAATTTGTATGACATTTTTTTAAAAAATTGGCCAAGCCGTTTAGGAGTCCATAAGGAACTCTCTCTCTCTCTCTCTCTCTATATATATATATATATATATATATATATATATATATATTTCACAATTTCACACACACGCACGCGCAAGGTGGCTTTATATAAGTAGAAGATAGGTATATAATGGTTATATATGTATACACCCCCCACACACATATATAATATATATATTATGTGTGCGTCTGCATATATATATATATATATATATATATATATATATATATATATGTGTGTGTGTGTGTGTGTGTGTGTGTGTGTGGGTGGGTGTGTATTAGGTAACATTTTTCGTTCAAGTAAACATAGTTGAAAATAACAATTCTCTGCTAAATTATACCTTCTACCAAACAAAGGGTATTTTTAATACTTCTGCTCTATTAGAATTATTACATTTCAAAGTATAAATGTCTGGATTCTTTACTTAGATCATACAGTTCAAACTAAGAGAAAATTATCAATAATAAAAATAATGTGAGATATTTAAAGAAACTAGACTAAAACTCAAATGAATAATTCCATCGCATAAACACTAGCAATGCAATTCGAAAATCTCAAGAAAGCGCAATGTAAAGTTTTTTTTAATTTTCTGAGTGTTTGTTTTGTTGTTTTTTAGTTTTAGTCGGACATGGTAGCTTCCTTTAGACTAGACAGACTATGAAAACCCACTGTAAGGATGCCTACGCATGGAACTTTTGTGGCAAGAATTGCGCAATCCTCGACCACACGTATCCTGAGTCGGCGTTGTTAAATACCAGTGGCAAGTGGAGATTCAGTACGACTGAAGACAATACCAAGATAAGCGGAAAGCACATACAGCGCCTAGAATTCCTGAATGGTTATCCATCTGGTACTAGCCAGGCTCAACGTTGCTTCGGTGATTTGACGAAAATCGTCGTGTCAACGTGATTATGCTCTTTATATTAGAGAAGATTAGTCACCACTTATCAAGGACATGTTGTAACCCTCCTGCAAGCGTGTTCCACAGATTAAGGATTTTCTTGTAAAAAATGAATTTTATGCGACCCATAATCAGAGCGTTTCCTTATTGATTATCACTTATGAATGCCAAAAGTTATTCAAGAATAAAAGTTAACGTGATGGAAAAGTGATTAGTGGAATGATGAAGAGGATTAAATAAAATAAACTCACTAAAACTGATTATTTATGGACGGTTTATGATCTAAATTTGTTGATATTACACTTGAATATTATAAAGTTGTAATCTGCACAGAAGCAGGCCAATAGTAATGTGCACCACTAACAGAACGTATTGGGAAATAAATTTGGTTCATAGAACTTTCGCTGAGCGCTGGAGACACGGAGGAAGAAAAGTAATTTCTTTTCAATTGTATTAGGATAATAATGATGTGAATATCTTACAAGGAGAAACTAGAGAATAGAGCTCAGGCGGGGACATAAATAGGAAAAGAGTAGGGGGTGATGGTGTCCAAGTGGTTAAGGACATCGACTAACTACCTGGCTGGTCTCAGTTCGAATCCAGCTCATTCCGCAGAAACACTTTTATTTAGGATGTTGGCAACTTCATGTGGTTTATTCCGTAAAAACCAGTGTCTCTCTATAAGGAATGCTAACTAGAAAAAATATCGATTCGTATGAAATGAATAGAAAATAAGGCAGAGAAAGACAGACAATATCTCTTCTGTGAGTATCAGACAGAAGAAATCGTCAGCCACTAGTTCATGAAATTGATTTTATACTCCGTCAAAGCAAGAAACGTAACTTCATGCAGTACCTTCGCAGAGTTAGAAACCGTCTGAAATGACACCTCATACTTTACGTGTGAAATATTATCACAAGTTCTCAGAATTGGATAATCAGTTTCTGTTTGAAAAACAATTTTTAAATAACGGAAATGTCAAAATTTAATGAAATTATCTAAATTTAATAAATGTTCAATAATTGTTAAATGAATGTCATATTGCTAAATTGCAATAATTATTTTTTTGAATTCAGCTTAAATGATATTAAGAAAATAGATGATCACAAATTGTTTGATTATTATTGGCGAAGCTGTGTCACGTGCTAAAAAATGTGTGTGGTGATGTGCAAGTGTCGACTTCGTGCCAATTAGTTGAAGAGAGATAACAATAACGTACAGAGGTCAGTTACAAGTTTGTCATGATTAATGTTCTGACTATAACGCCAAATTGGAATTTTGTATGAATGAACCTTGTAATATAATTAATTGGTCATCTGAATTAAGAAGTGGATAATAAAATATATTTTAAGTTGAATCTTTTTTGTCGACTTTCTTTAAGAAATGAGTGACATTGAATATAGCTGGCTTTGTAAGGAAGATAATCACAGAACGAACGCGAATATATATATATATATATATATATATATATATATATATATATATATATATATATATATTTGATAAAACTGGTAATTAGTAAAAGCCTGAAGAGAGCGTTCAATACTATTGCAGAGCAAATATGTTTTATTTTTTATTGCCGTTTTATCTGTTTGGTTACATATGTTTCAGATGTTGGATCGTAAACATGTCAGACATTACAGAAGTAGTTGTTCCTATATATATATATATATATATATATATATATATATATATATGATTGCAACGTCTTGTCAGACGAGTGCCACTCCCTCAGACACTTAAAATCCATGAGCCCAAAAAATAACTTCCATCAACACATGACCATTTTTATAGACAAATGCCTCAGGGAGTATCTATACACAGATGATGTTACAGTCTTAGCTTTGTACGATAGCTAAGTATCTCTCTCGGTTCAAAATGTTGAGATCCAGCAACAACCAAGAGCAAGATAGCCAGCAACAAATTTAACTGCAGACCAGCTTAATGCGGGTACTGGTCTCCCGCTTTATGGTTTTTTAAATCAGAGATTTGCTTCTCCTAGAAAGGTTGCCTTCGCCACGGCTTAAGGGAGCCCTCTCCACCCCAACACAGATATACATACACACAAACACACACGGTGGTAGTCGGCCACTGACCCCGAAAAAGGGTTAATTTGAAAGGTCTTGTTTTTAATCCTTCAGAGAGACTATCCGCCCTCCTCACCAAACAAGTTTGGTAAGGGAACCAGTTTAGTCGCCGGTGACCCAACCATGAGGCAGGTAGTACTGGATTACATCGTACCAGTAGCATATGACATGACCTAACTATATATATATATAAATATATATATATATATATTGCAAAGAAGTGAACCATAGCGGAAACTCAGTCGACTAAAATAAGATGGAAAACGGAGTGAGGAAAAGGAAAAAAATGGGGGAAGTTACATGTAACAAATGTACAATTCAGTAAAATAAATAAGTCGATTAAAAACAAGATTGTTAAAATACACCCGAAGCGCTTTTCGTTCAGACTAACTTTTCAAGGGTATAAGTCTGAAAATTATTTTTTTTTTCATTTTATTTTATTTTTTGTTACTCCATTACTCTACCAAATATTCTAAAAACATTTAAAAAATAAATAAATAAATAAATAAATAAAAATAATTTTCAGACTTTTACCCTTGAAAAGTTAGTCTGAACGAAAAGCGCTTCGGGTGTATTTTAACGATCTTGTTTTTAATTTTCGCTATGGTTCACTTCTTTGCAATTATTCTAAAATTTTGCCAGTCGAATAAAGATTTATATATATATATATATATATATATATATATATATATATATATATATATATATATAGCGTATTATCTTGGTCACCGCGCAAAATGTTTTTCAGTTGTGCTATGTAGGTTACTCAGAGTTAAGTCCTGGTCACTGCACGAAATGTTGTCCGATTGTGCCTTAGAGGCTACTCAAAGTCTTATTCTAGTCATGTTATCAAATTTATTTCGGTGCTAGGAGGACCTATGTGTTCAGACTGCTTGTTCTGACATCTATTCTATTCCCAAATTGTTTAAAGTTTTCAACTTGGTTGTGCACGATTAAATTTCTGCAGAGTTTTTAAAGCTTTGAACGGTTGACAGGATAATTTTGTATGTTCTATCGATTAAATTACTTAAAATATCTCTTTAAACCTAAAGTTTTAAACAGTGAGTAAATAAACAATTTTATTTCTGTTAAACTTATTTATTTTATTATTTATTTTTTAATATATACCTGACTTCAAATAAATTTAATGCATTAAATGTAAAGATGTTTGAAATGAAAATCCATATTAAGTCCAATAAAAATTTAAAAATAAGCTTAAAAGTTTTTTTTTTCAAATCAGCTTAAAAGGTATCAACTACAAATTAAGAGTTGAACATGAATGTACTTGTAAGTGTATCTTTTCATTCGTCTTGTTTGTGTCACTTCTATTTGAAACGTTCTTTTATTCATCGTTAAATATTTATAATTTAAAACGACCCGTAGAGAAGGCGTGATAAATATATTATACTGTGATTGCAGAGTTTCCTTGGATTAACCAATTTCTAAATCCATTTGCATATGTAACAAAGCGCGAAATGCAAGTGAAATGACGTCACCGGTAAAGAAGAGGACTTAAATTGGAGAAAGATCCCGTTAGAGAGAACGAGCACGTTATAGACGTTGAGCACACTTGCAATCCTGTTAGTGGTGAGCGTGGATGACGTTTGAGAAGACGATCACGTGATGGACGTCATAGCGGTAACGAGGGAATTAGGGAATAAATGTCGTGGTACAACAAAAGAAACGAGTAGAAGTTCTTTTCTATTCTTTGTACGCTTTGCGACCGAAGCTACAACGTGTTGGTTCCCGGACAACGCTACACATAAATTTCCTTTAAATATATGATGGGGAAAAGATAAAGTCTGGATTTGGATGGCATTATTCCGTGGCGGATAACGCATCCTTCTCACACACTGCGACCAACGGAGAAGATATACTCGCAAATAGAAAAAGAAACGCTGGATACGATTTTTGCGGTAGTAAAATTTCACCGTTTTGTGCACGGAACAAGATTTATATTACAAATCGACTATAAACTTTTTATTAATAATTCATGGCTCGAAGACGGTTTTTTCTATACATATGATTGGCAAATAATTTTCTTAATTCAATTATTAAGTTAGTGTACATCACTTTTCCAGGATAATCATTCACAATGATAAACGCTAAGGAGAAATATAACGAATATATATATATATATATATATGCGTGTGTGTGTGTGTGTGTGTGTGTGTGTGTGTGTGTGTGTGTGTGTGTGTGTGTGTGTGTGTGTGTGAATAAAGTTAAAGCCAATTATTCTTAAAAAGTAAATTTATTACTCGCGGTAGTCATGGGCATTTCCTCTGAGGGGGACAGGTGCAAAGATCTCGTTTGAACATATTTGATTGAAGTACTTGTAAAACAAGCAATGGTGCAACACTACGGCGATGGGACAGAGACTGAAGCATGACAGACCGTGTGGGGCCTATTAGATTATAGGCTCTTTGTGAATTCTGTGTAAGAGAAAGAGACTACTGCTCGGTGCACCAGCCGATATATCTGGACAAATGATGTGTTTGTAGATCTATACGTGTTAAAAGTTTTCTAGCATTTTTTAAGCAGACTTGCCAGTATCTTTTATATAGTTGTCATGTCATCTGTATTATGTAGATAGTAGAGTCTGAATGTTAGAATCTCATGTGGTGGCAATTAGTGGTTTGTAGAAGTCCTTATATTTGCTAAAAGAAAATAGTTTTGTTTTAGTAGTATTACGCGTAACCATCCATTTTAACTATATTTTACTAAGGATTCAGCCGTTGCTTGTGATATATGTGGGTTTATTTTGCCCACATGTTGAAAATACATTATGGTGTTATGAGCAAAAATACCCATCTCGAACGCAATTGCATCTAGAAGGTCGTTTATAAAAATCAAGAATAATATTGGTCCAAAGGGTGGCCCTTGTGGTACACCTGCATTAATGTTATGTTCTTAGATGTATTACCATTGAGGACGATCTGAGTATGGTTTTTGGCTTGAAGTATTTGATTATATTACGAATTAATTTTCATTTCATTAATCTATTATGCCAGACATTGTCAAAGCGATACCTTCACCTACCTCATCCAGTTTATAGTATATGCGTTCCGAGATGACCGTTAGGATATTCGCAGTAGAACACATTGTCTAAATTCATACTGTTGCTTAGAAAGAAGTTTAACATTTACGAAGTATTGAAGTATCACTACATTGTTTAATAATTCAAAAGTTTTAGCAAATGGTAGAAAAAGTATTTTACGGGTCAGTTCTTTCAGCATAAGTTTTGAACGAAAATAAATCAGAGGCAATTTTCCAATATTTAGCAAACTGTTTGTTATAGAGTTTGGAAGTTGTAGGGATCAGATAAGCTGAGTAGTTTTACGAATATAGTAAGTTTAGAGGTTTCGGTTTTTATGATATCCAATACATGGGAAAGAGTAATGATCAGATCATGAAATTAGGTTCATATCCAATGTTGGAAGGTAGTGATTTGTGAAGTCGAAGATTAAGTTTGAGGTGAAATTGTGGTTAATCTGTTCAGCCTTATAGGCAGTCGTATGAGAGACATTTTAGTGAATGGGTTGTGGCAGAATTGTTAATTGTTAATGATACATCACACTATAATTTACAATAGTTTCTATTTCCTAATTTCTGCGACTCAATAAAATTATTGGTCATCTCAGTATACCAACTTTTCGCTGGAGCTATTACACTCTTACAACCCTTTTGTGTTGTTATTCATTCTTATCGATTTGTAGCTGACTTACAGCGGTTTAATTGGCGATATGCCTGCTGCCTATGCGCAATAGTAGTTACACATATCCAAGTAAACCATTCAAATTCAGACATATGCTTCCATGCTTGCTTTGAAGTATTCTGTTACCTTATTTGCTCACTGTTCAGCAAGAAAAGAAAACATTTTATTTTAGGAGGTCTCTGATGTGATCTCCGAAGAATCCTCAATGAGTGCATTGATAGTATCTCGTCGTTTTGAGTAACTGCGTTTCAGTTTAAGGTCAGAAAGTGACATTAACTTTGGTCACGACGTTATCAGCCTTCTCGAGAAGGCTTTGGACATCGGCCACACAAGTCTTAGGCAATGTAGTACAGAATAAGTTGAGAGGTGAGACTTGGTGCGCCTCGTGATCTGGAAGGTCGGATGGAAAAGTGACTGTTTTTGAAAGAAAGGTGCGACAAAAATTATGCGTGCTTTTACTAGCTGTCTATGTATAGATAGAAAAAAACAAGCTCATATTTACAGCGGACATTAAAATCCCAAATACTTTGATTTGAGTACTTTGATCGAAAGATAGCACTGACATAATTGAACAGAGTACAGTTCTAGCTAACAAGCAAACAGTAGAGAAAATATAAGTAACTAACACAGTGCTGTAAGATTATTCTAATGCACGCCAGTGATACCGTATGATTTAATTTTCCTGAGGAGACCCTCATGCCATACCCTGTCAAAAGCCTTAGATATATCTAGAGCTACCGCTCTGTCCTCCCCCACTTTGTCTAATGAATGGTATATACGTTCAGAGATTACAGTGAGGATGTCTGCTGTGGAACGGGCTTGTCTAAATCTATATTGTTTGTCAGTCAGAAGTTTAGTATCTGTACGGTTACGGACTAGAGCATCGTTAATTATGGTCTCAAATATTTTGGCGAAAAGTGGAACGAGGCTAATTGGGCGATAATTTGATGGGTCAGTTCTTTCGCCAGAATTCTTGAATAGTGGTACCACAAAAGCAGTTTTCCAACAGCCCGGAAAGCATGATTCATTAAGGCATTTGTAGAGTTTGGAGAGAACTGGAGCTACTTCGGCTGAGCACTTTTTACTAGCACAGCTGGGATGAGATCAGGTCCACATGCTTTTGAAGTGTCAAGGTTTTTATGATAGCATGCACCTGAGCAGGGGTAATTTTTAGATCGTCTAGCGTGACGTCTGTCCGCAAAGGAAAGCCAGGCAGGGCTGGTTGGAAGGGTCCAGTGTGGAGTTTGAGGCAAACCGGCTGGCAAGCATATTAGCCTTGTCGGTTGATGAGCAAACAACCTCGTGATTGTTGGTTAGTGGGGGAATTGTTGATTGCCCATCATTTACTACACTGTTGTAGATTTTCCAGAAGTAACGAGTTTCTAATGTTTGTGCTTCGATGCGTTTTTTAGTGGTTTCAGTAAATTCTCTCTTAGCTGTCGCTATTTCTTTCTTAACGTTACTTCTAGCTTCTATCTACTTCTGTCTTTTTGAACAGGACTTATGCCGGTTAAATCTGCGGTATGCATGCTGCCTTTGAGCAATGGCAGTTGCACAAGTCGAAGTAAACCATTGGGGAGAGTGGAGCTTGCTATAAGATTTCCGCATGGGAACACGCGCTTCAATTGCTGTTTTGAACCATTCAGTGGTCTCATTTTCGCACTGTTCAGCAGAAAAAATATTTCCCCATGGGGCATCTCTGATAAGATCTCTGATGGCTACCCAACCAGCCTTTTTATAATATCTCGTTGCTTTGAGCACTGGCTCTTCAGTTTTGAGTCTAGAGTTTAGGGCAATTTCGACCATTATCACTGTATGATCAGCGTTCCCGAGTGGGCTGTCAGCATTTGTTATACAATCCTCGGGAACTGATATCAGAATCAGATCTAGAAGTGATGCGTGTTGTTCTGTCTGGTCAGGGGAACGGGTTGGAAACGTAACCATTTGTGATAGGGAGTGAAATATAGCAAAACTATGCGTTGTGCTGCCCGCTGCATCTGTGTGAGTAGAGAATCCAAGCCAGTTTTTGTGGTGAACATTAAAGTCACCAAATACATGTACTTGTGCGCTAGTGTCGAGGGAGAGTGCTGTATCTATGCTGTCAGAGACTTTGATTATTATGGTGCAGTCCTGGGTCTAGGGAGAGCGGTAGAGAAAAATAAAAGTAGCTAATTTTATGTTGTATGTTTAGTCTTAAGCACATAAAGGCTTGATCGTCCGTTTCTAGGTTTGTTTCTCTAGTCAGGGGGGTACGAATGTAGACTCCAAGTCCGTGCATATGTCTGTCAGAGTCCTTACGGCAGAGTGGGAGATATCCAGGCATGTTAAAGTAGTTAGAGGGGATGGAGGAGTGTAGGTTAGTCTCGCTTATTGCTAAGATATACGGGGTATTTGTTAGGAGAAATGCTTCAACATCAGCTAAATTAGTTCTAAGCCCACGGATGTTAGTGAATGCAAGCCTCAAGGGAGGAGGCAAGTTGGATTTGTTTGTCCCTAGGCTTGGTTTAAGCGTATTTTTTTATTGTACTGTCATCATGTTTTTAAAGGGTTTCAGTTAGGTGAGGGGGAGCTGAGCAAGAGGTTATGCAGGGTATCAGACATGCAACACAAGTAGACCATTAGCTGACCTTTCTTCAACTAGGACTGTTTTTGCATGGAAATGTGCAATAGAAAATTTACGTAGGCTGTTATCAGTTGTGTCTGTATAGCTCGAGAAACGAATTCAATCTCTGTAGTGATAAATATAGAGTATCTTGACCCGACAGTGTTTTGCTCAAAGACACGAATTTTATTTCATTAAAAAAGATGAACTACAAAGACATTTTCTGTTTCATTTTTTCAGGTATTTTAGTTCTTTCAGATTTTTTTTCTTAGTTCATTCTCTTATTTATATATCCATGCGGAATCGTTATTTGTCTATAATAAGTTGCTCAGGGTTTGATACAAGTTGTGGTGAAGAACGTTAAGGTAATTGTCCAATCTTAGACAACGATCAAGCAGAATACAATCTTGGGTCAAAAAGGAAAAGTGTGAATAAAATATAAGCAAATAACATAAGCATTGGTTGATTTTATGTTTTAGAAATTTATTAAAGATATTTTTTGGAAAAAAGAACATTATATTTTAAAATTAAACACACGCCTGATGAAGGGAGACAACTCGCTAGAGCAAGGGAGATAACTCGCTTGCACCAGCGCATGCGGATTTATAAAAGTTATTCGAGAAACAAGTGAAACAATAATAACTTTGTATCTATAAATAAAACTATTTGCATTTGGCAAAAGAAACAAAAATGATTTTTATTTCATTGGTAAACGCTAATTAAATAGAAGGAAGAAAAAATTAATTCTCATAAGAGTACGCACTGCCTAATAAATGTGCCTATGACTTTATTTTACATACGTGATTCCAAACTTGAAAGCAGTTTTAATTCAGTTTCGTTATTAGATGATCAAGACATCCAAGTACATTTTGGTGGTCATTTTGTTTTGCTTCGGTTTCATTCACATAACGTTGACACTTTTCAAATGCATTTTTCTTCATTTTAGATGCATAATACCAACTGGGTTTTAAATAACAATGGTTCCTCATTTAGTGATATATAACGAAAAAAAAACTAATTTTCATACCTACATAGATTTTTTTCTCGCGTTCTTCTGTGATCGCGATGATTATAAATCGCCAATTATTGTATATTTTTATTTATTTATACATATGTTATTGGCTACATATGTGCACACATTTTTTAGCTCTTATTTCTTTCGAAGTCCAGATTACTAATCTCAATAGGTTTTAAATGCGAATCTACGAGTTTTTTGTCCAAATTATTTCAAGGGGAAAAGAAGTGCGAAAAAGAGGAAGAGAAATTCCATGCAATCCTGGCAAAGCGTCAGATTAATTTATCTATAGTTATTTAACTTGTCTATTCGCATTTGGAACTAGTGGCTAATGACGTTCAATTTCAAAAGAAATCACAGCTGAAACATGTGCAACAGAGCCGCTGACACTGGTAGCAGTAGCAGCGGCAAAAAGATATGCAAATGTCCAAGCCGGCTGTGCGAAGTGAGGTGACAGCAGAGATAAAAAGATACAAGTGTTCTGAGAATAAGGGGGCGATGCCTGACGAGAAAAGAACGTGTTCGCGACACCTGCGTGGCGCTACAGTCGAGACGAAAAATCACACGCGGCCGGAAAAGGAGAAATGACCTGTTTAAATATTTAGAAAAAAAATGCGTTGTTGAAAATACCAGACATAAAGGCTTTTGTTAAAAAAGAAAGTGAGTCGAGTTTATTCCTTTCTTCTGTTTCTTTGATATAATAACGACTACATTACACTTGTATGCACATATGTAGCTAATATCATTAGTATAAATAAAGAACATCATACAATAATACAGCTCTACTTATTATTGAGCACTATTTTATAAACACCGGAGTTGCATTAGATTAACATCTAGGAAACCATAGCAATAGAATAATTATAAAACTACAATACATACACTCATCTGTGCATCAATAATGCAAAGATGGATTCTTTTTAAATATATTTATTTTCAGTTAAAGCTATATATCTTGGTAAGTTCGTACACTCCTTTCGACAAAAACGATTATTTAATAAATCATTTAGATATGCCTATTATTAATTGCTATAATATTATTCGTTTAACTACTTTTGTTTTAAGACGGGTTTAAATGCGTATATAGACGCCATTTTGAAATTTATTAGCATACTTGTTTGTGTTTTTTAACGAATCAAATAAATCGTTCTCATTCCAAGAAATCAATGGTTGATTTAACCGATTTTCCAGTGAGAACATCCAATGCAGTCATTCGGATCTCCGTGTCGCCAAAAGACATGATGGTCTGAATCTCTCTCCGCGTCGGTGTGATGGGGTTTTCCGTGGAGAGATCAAGCGATAAGGTGCCGCATTTCCGGACGCTCGGATCCGTAATGAACTGGACATCCTCCTTGTCCGACGCATAGATGTTGATAATGCTTAGTTTCTGGTCGATTTTAGCCGGCGTGTAACTGCGAACCACCGTGTCGCCGGACCTCAGCGGTTGGTTGATCACGACGAATTTGTCGAAGACGTCCGAGCACCATTCCATGCCGTCTTTCGTGAAGAGCTTCTCTTTCGGATGCTTAGCCTCATCGTACTTGTTCAAGACTCCGACGCCGTAAGTCAACCGACAATGGCGGATGCTGATCACAGACGGGTCCTGACCATAAAGTACAGCACCTGGAAAATAAGATTTAAACGAAAAGAAAAAAAAACATTAATGATTGGATTTATTATGTAAAAATAATCGATTACATCTCATCGAATAATTGGAGGCAAGCGAAAACTGTAAAGTAATTCAACATTCTTTGATATTGATATATTAACTATATTCAAAAAAAAAAAAAGTTGTCAACCAAAGTCGAGGGCGAGCAATAGGTTCACTTTTCATTTACTATTGCCTTAAGATACAGGAGCTTTCAGAAATCCCCTTCTTATGGTGTTCCAAGTTGGGATGACGACTTTTGAAGGATGTTAATTGCAATGAGACATTTTAGTGAAAACTATTTTTAGTAATACTTAAACGTGAAAAAATGTAAGTAACGAGAAACTGTTAGACGATAAACACAAACAAATAACTAGTTAAGAAGCATTAAAAAATGAAAGGCATATTTTATTGATGATTATGATGGAAGTTTTAATGACGTATTAACTCTATTAGAAAAGATCACTCCATAAATAGTGTGTAATATTATTGTAATACACTCTATCAAAAACAATTAAGAAGCTGACTATTAACAAGGGGGACCTGAATGTTCATTGCCTACTGCATCAAGATGTAGGTGAGGGTGATACTCCTTACCAGGATGATTCCATTTACCATTTGATACATTACTCTATCAAAAAAAGTAAAGAGGCTGACCACTTAACGTGTTTTTGACTTATTTATAACAGAGTAGTTGTTCCATGATTTATTGTAAGGTATTGACACGCAATATTAATCGACAATTCAAATTTCCCTCCTTTCCCTTTTCGGCTGGTGGGAAGGTAATTTCTACATTAAAAACATTTTTTAATCATTTCATTTGGAGAATTTTTTACTTTTTATTTTTTAGATTTTCATTTATAATTTATTCAACGCCAAAAACGAAAATTATATTTTTTACTTATCCTCATTCGCAAGAAAAAATGTCGAAATGGTAAAATAAACAGTAAAATGAATAATAAAATTAGAGATTCAAGTATCATAGAAAAATCATAAGGCGCTGGGTCCCATTTTCAGGGTAGACAGACAAAAACAGGCGCTGTTGTAGGAGAACAACTATATGTCCCTTTTGTTTTCACTTTGAACCGACAGTACCGATGTTGTTCATATCTTCATAATTCATATATAAATAAATATTATGCACCTATTTTTAATCTTTCTTAATAATCGAGTACGCTGCTAAGGTTCTTTCCACTAACATATATACATATATATGTATATATATATATATGTATATATATATAATATATATATATATGACTACTTCATTTAATCACATAAATTAATATAGTAAAGAATAAATTTATGCAGAAACTTTAAGTATTTACTTCAACAGGGCTCAATACATAGGTAGAGCTAGACAGTAAGTTATAAAATATATATGGCAATTAAGATACACAGAATATTCCAGGTTTCATCCACGCTAGGATTCATCAGGCTAATGCGTGGATGAAACATGGAATATTCTGTGTAGCTTAATTGCCATATATATTTTATAACTCACTATATATATATATATATATATATATATATATATATATACAGGGTGACCCAAAAAAACAAAAGCTAAATGGAGGCCATCTAGAACATATGCTGAAGCACGGAGAAAAAAGGCCAAAGACCCTAGTGTTTTGATGTGATGTTTTGAATATAATAAACTAGTTATGACCAAAGATTCATTTCATTCAAACAAAACGCTAAGAAACGAGGCCTAATTAGAGTTGGGGCCCGTTTTTTTTATCACCCTATATATATATATATATATATATATATATATATATATATATATATAATTTGTAAATTTGTGTATTATTTAAGCTATGCTTCTAGATAAATATTTTCAAGGTTATAGGAGGTGTAAGCAGCATCAAACAATTTCAATTTGGCTTATTTTATTTTGATATTTCGAGTGGGTTTTCGCTCTTTGTGAAAATGTAGCAAAATGAATAAAATTAATCTAAAAGAGAAATGTAAAGAATATTTTAGATTTTATCATTTGGCTGCATTCATTCCTTGTCATAGCATTTAAAATAGTTAACGTGAATTCTTGTAACCGTTTGGTAAAGAAGACGTATTTTTTAAATATTTTAAAAATGTTTATATATATATATATATATATATATATATATATATATATATATATATATATATATATATATAAAAGAGGCGCTGTTTTCCTGTCTGAACTAAAATACAATAGGTTTACAACAACAGATGGCACATACAAATTTATTATGTTTGCATTATTATCCATTAGCTTATTTAACTATAGAACGACATTGTAGACACATTTGTAATATTAGAACATTTAATTTATGTCTAGGAGCGACATCACCATCAACATCGCCATAACCTACAGAGGAATCAGTTCCAATTTTACCCTCTATTCCATAAGTCCGCTTACGACCCAATTCTATACCATGTGAATTTATACTTTTTACTACTTTTCTGTCTCTACGCCGTTATTAACTGGCCACCGAATTCATACATATTGCATACTCTTACCACTTTTCATCTACACAAATAATAATTTCTCCCTTTTCAAAATCTGACCCAGCCGATTGGCTGAGAAGTAGACATTCTCAAATTCCGCTATTCGCTCCTTCCACCATTAAACGAACTGTTCGCCACTGTAAAACACGCCTCCATTTTCTTACATATCCATTCGTTTCTTTAGAATCTTTTGTTCTACATTTATACTACTACAATACCCTTGCTTTTCTGCACGTTTCCGCTATTAAATTAACCCATTTATGATGTTAATATATTCATTCATAATCAGCGGACATCTGAAATATTACACAATTACGTGAAACTGCTTTACATTCGACTCACTCCCGTCTACGTTATTTCTACATATTTCTTTTTACTCATGTCTTCATTTATTTAGCTAAAACGTAAAACACAATTTTTTTCTACTTTTCTTTGCTTCGTAATTATAATATTTCGTTTAATCCATTAGTGAAAGAGAGACAGCGATAGATTGGTATGGAGGGACAGTCACAGATAGAGAGATACAGAGAGTGGGAGAGAGAGACAGAGAGAGAGATCAGCCGTGTAACACTTTTATTTGGGTCACTGATTCATTCACGCGTTATTAGGGTTAATTCGAAGCCAATATAAGTGACAATTTATCGTGGCTAATTTGCAAGAAATTCTTTACTTTTTTCTTTTTCTTCACCTCCTTTTCCACTTAGCGTTCTACATTCTGGATTAGCGCTTTGGAACAACCGATCACTTTTTCGTTTTTGCTTGTTTGCTCGACACGGTACTAGATGCTATTTGCACTTTTCCATAGGGGGATTGCTTAATTTTTAAACCTTTTTTGTAAATGCGGGCTCGCAAGGCAAATAACTAATATTAAATGTTTTGCTTCTTTTTATAAACCCACTAGGTCACAAACCAAAATACAATAGTAGTTTGCTTTTATGTATATTTGAAAGATAACTGAGTGGAGGGAAGAATTTCCATAACCCTCGGCATTTTTTTTAATGTCCACTTAGTCACAGCGACGTGTGACCGGGAACAGTTGGGTGGTGGAGGATTGAGAAAATGGAAGTAAGTTATTAACGGAAAATTATAATGAAAAAATATATATAATAATAGTAAGCACAATAAAAATAACATTAAATAATAATAATAATAATAATATCCCACTTCCCCTGTTTTGTTTATTTATAGGTACATCCTGGCTAATTCGGGAGCCGCCGCCGGACCTGAGAACTAATATGGATTCAGATACGGACCCTAATTATTTTACTTCAAATCTAAGTTTCGCCCGAAATCCTATACAGGCTTCCCGAACTTGACAGAAACCCCCCCTAGGTCTGACGAGACCAAAGCAAATAATACAAAATAAAAAATATACCTGCATTGGATTTCGGGATAAACCTAGATTTGAAGTAAAATAATTAGGATTCCACAAGTGAATACGTTACTATTGGTAGTATTATTGGCTCACGCAGGAGATTTCACACAAGTCATCAAAGATCTCATTTAATACAGCCTGTGATGTTCTCCGGAAGCTGAGTGGCAACAATTCTCCCTAGATTTTCCATTATACTCCACCTGCTTCGATAACATTTGCAAATAAATTTGCATTATCGCAACAGCTGCTTGCCATTGATTTCTCGTTGCCAGCGGCCATTGGTCTTTACTGGAATTTGAGTTGCAATAAACCCCACAAGGTCCCAGTGTTGCATAGGTGGGGTCTTTTTAAGATGACGAATATCATATAGTTGAGTGTTCATATTGGAGAGACATATATCGGGTAGCTTTTAAAGAGAGAGGAGGACATGTAATACAATTGGATGAAAGGGAGATAGATAGAAGAGAAGAGGCATTTATACAGTTTACAGTTCTTATAACATATTTCTTCTTAACACATATATAGGGATAGGGATGAGTTATCAGTTCTTTTATCACAGGAGGACACAGTCATTGCCTATAATGGAGAGGAATACATTTCTTAAGATGGAGAGACACATTACTTAAGGATGGATTTATACATTACTTTAGGATGGGGTTCATACACAAAGTTCATTATTACGATGAGTGGACACAAGTTCATATAAAGATGTGTTTCAAATTACCTTTAGTTGTTGAGGAAGACGCAGTTACAAAATTATGATGTTCGTTTATTCATTCGATTGGTCAATGATTGATTACATCCAGAAATTCAAAGTCACTACATGATTACACTTCCTAACCCTTCGCTTCCCAAGGGGGGCTGCCTTCTGACCACTGTCAGCTCTGTCTTCCGTCTGTCCAACTCTGACTCTCTGTCCGACTCTGTCTCCTAAAACTAGCAACTATATTGAGAATTTATAAAGCAGCAATGACGTCATCGCATGGCCAAAAACGTGCTCGATCGATCCCGTGGCCTGAACATGCCCCACATGTCTCATTCACACATGTCCAACCCATTCTGCAGACCGAATTCTTCTAACCTATTTTCGACCTGAAATATTTTCCAAAATATATAAATTTGCTATGGTTCGTTCTTCTAACTGACCTTGTTTCAATTCAATTTTCATAAACAGAATTGAATCATCGAATTCCTTAAAACTAAGCAATAGGAATTCCTTCCTAAATCTATCCCCGACCTATTTCCGAACCTTGCTTTCCAGGTTCGAATCTCGATCTATCCTATCTCATTTCTACTTACAAGAAAAGGGGGCATGTTCTTGTAGCATCCCTCTCTTCCTGATTTTCTCTATATCTACACAACCACACGGCTAAGAAAGATCAGCCCCCCAAAAAAAATTCCTTTAGTCAGCTCTTTCCAACTGACTTCACAATTTTATTTATTTAATGTTTTTTTATTAGATCAGACCTTCTCCGATCTTCTTTGTCTTTTTTGTGGAGGTATAAGGTATTTCTCCCCTGATCTACGTCAGCTGCTGCATCCAGCCACCCTTATGCCATAAACTCGAGGTCTCATTTTACCTCTTCCGAAATCGACGACTTCTTTCGTCCAAAAGAGTTTTGATCGTTTCTTTTGTCTGGGTGTTCTACTAATTATGGCTTTGTTTCATTTTGTAACTATCTTATCTTTTTCGGGACATACTCAAAGCTCGTTTACTTACATCTTTGTGGTTGGCTTCCACTTAGTAAGAAATATCTCTCCATCCCACTGATTAACTTGGATTTCCTTGCTTGGACTCTTGGAATTTGATGAAGATTTAGAAATTATCACCCTTATCTAATTAACCCCTATCCCTGGCGCCACGATTCCTATTTGCGCACTAAATTCTAACTATGGCCCGATTTCTGTGATTTTTCTTTTTTCTCATAAGAGCTTCCAAGATCCAATTTTTCCAACTCTTCCAACTCCAATTTTTCCCATTCTTTTTTCAAAGTTTTTCGGGATTGTTCCTAGTGCTCCTACTCTTTTGGGTAATGTTTTTATTTTCTTCATCTTCCATGTCTCTTTCAGCTCTCTGGCTAGCTCTGTGTATTTGCTCCGTTGTTCCTTTCTTTGATATTCACCCTGTGGTCAGCTGAAACAGCAAAGTCTCCGATTGTACAGGAGTTTTCGTTCTTATTACTTATTACGACATCTGGTCTTCTTGCTTGTATGGGTTTATCAGTTTGTATGTCAATGTCCCATAGGATTTTGTGATTCTCGTTTTCCAGTACTGTTGCTGGTTTATGTTTGTACCACTTGGCTGTGTGTTCGAGATGCAGTTGTTTGCATAATTCCCAGTGTACTGCCGTTCCCAGAATTTTTATTTTTATTTTTCCGTTAATGCATTACTTTCATGTTCTCATTTATTATTATTATTATTATTATTATTATTATTATTATTATTATTATTATTATTATTATTAGCTCACAAGGAGCTTTCACACAGGTCATCAAAGATCTCTCCTTGAAAACAACTTGTGGTATTCCCTTGAAGCTGAGTTGTTGTTGTTGTTTAATTTTATGTCTGTCTGTTGTTAGTACTGATTTTATACTGATAGGCGGATCATAACAAATAACTATAGTGTATCACCATCTTTTATCAGTCTTCTAGCACTTTCTGCAAGTTACTGGAGGTCCCCAACAAGGCAATCATCTGAAGTACTCCAACTTGCAATGGAGACCAATTTTCTCAATCCACTTGTCGTTTTCTTACATTTCCAAGAGCTCCCGTCACAATTAATACAATTTCTACCTTCTTCAGCATTCAAAATCTTTTCCATCTTTTTAATTTTTTAATACTTTTCAACTTTCTTTTTTTCCTCCACATTCACATCAGCTGGCACTGCTATAACTTGTCCCCTTTCTTCAGTCAGATTATCAGATTGGATATTCATAAACTCCTAAATAATTTAACATTATCACGCCATTGATTGTACCAGTATTTATTCTATTCTAACCTTCTTTTCTTGCATATATGCCAATGATCATCTCTTACAGTATTGTCATGGCGCCTCTTGTACTTCTTTTGAGCTAACTTTCCAAACTACTTACGTACATTCTCAACCTTCTGCACACACAGACAATTCTTTCAGCCGTTTCATCAATGAGATACTTCATATAATTTGTCCTGTGCCGCATAAATTAGAGCTTCTGTTCCAACTTCCAATTCACATGTTGACAACCATCTCCAGAATTGTTCCTTGTCGACTGGCTCCGATAAATCTTGGCCATACATTTTTCTCAAAACATTTGTATTTCGCTTTATGTTCATCAATTGCCTTAAATTCTTTGCTCCATATTAGTCCTCTGTTTTGCAGTTTTTCAAATTTTGACACACCGTTTATGAGTTTGTCCGTATAATTGGAGATATAAACTGTCAGACTATTTTCTTCTTTTATGGATCGTTCTACACCTATTAGTCGTCGTCTTTCCTTTTTTTCTCACATATAACCTATTGACATCACTTTTGAGTGAAGAGTTCTATTCATTGTCATCATTTTCCTTGTCTTGCGGCAAATATCTTTCAGCTCATTTTCCTTCTAATGAATAATACTCACTCCTTCTCGAAAAAAATGCTTCCCAAGTTTTTACTGCAGATATTTTTCCCCATTCAATCTTGACCTAATAACCAACCGCAGTCTTTACTTGTATTATTTTCTTATTACTTCTTTCATTGTAACTTTTTTTTATTTTATTTGATTCCACAATTCCTAAGTAGGTGTATCTTTCTTCTCTAACTAATTCAAAGGCGTTATACTTTCACTTTTAATGTTTACCATTTTCAGTTTCAGGGCACCACACTTCTTTCATGCCGAATTCCATACCTATATCATTACTGAACATTTGAACAGCCTCACAAGCATAATTAGCTGGTCTTTGTTATTTGCACACAACTTTAAGTCACCCATAAATAATAAATGGTTTACCTGGTACTGAATCTTTCTCACACATAATACGCATTTACTTATCGTAACGATAGGTTACTATACTCAAGACAAAGAATAATGGCGGAAAGCTATCCCCATGAAAAATATCTTTACATGAACTTCTACAAAATTTCTGTTCGATGTTAATCACACTGCCCATTATTTTATAGTATTTTCAAGAAATCTCGCAGTTTTAGCACTATTTCAAATATTTCCATCGTTCTTTAGACCAACTATGTAGAACCAGATCATATGCTCTGTGGTAATCTATCCATAGATTTGTAGACCTTCCTATCAATAAGCAATAGCTCCTTTGTCCCTCTACTCCCTGGTCTGTTCCAGATATTGGTAAATTTCATTTACCAAAATACTTGTCAGCAGTCTCTATATCAGTGGAAGGCAGGTGATGGGTCGATAGTTATCAACCACAATGCGTTTTGATGCATTCTTCTAGCAGATCATTGTTCGTCCACGCGTGTTCCATTCCAGAATTATATCTGTCAACACTTTGAGATGCAACAATTTGAGATGCACACCTCCAATACAAGCTGTTAATTCTTTTTAGTCAATACCCCTGTACACCATCTGGTCCGAAAGCATTCCAATTGGAAATATTCCTACATTACTTGCTTTCTTTTGCCATATCTAACGGGTTGATTTGGATGTTTAATTCTTTATATTTTCCAGCCACAAAAGCACTTACATTATGTTTATTTTTGCACTTTAAATATCACCCCAAAACTTTGTACACTCTTCTGACGTAATTTAACAGTCTATTAAATCCTTCGTAGAACTTTTTCTCTGGTCCAGAACAAACAATCTATGCTTACTAAACTTGTACGTTTTGCTAGCAATTTTTTTGTTTTATTTTTTCAAGTACAGTTTTAATTATCTTTCTTTTTACTTAATACTATTCATATAGTTGTTAGAATTTCTCTGCTTTCCTCAAAACCAGTTGTCCTCTTCCAAGCAAGTGCATGTCCTTTCCTAATATTTTAGCCAGTTTTTATTGCCATCATCATTATTATATAATTATATTCATTTACTATCATTTTCTTAGTATTCATATCTCCTATATAATAAAAAGACTGCAGAAATTCTTCTCTGGACCAAAGTATCGTAGATTTTCGACAACAGGTGCCACATATAAATTCAATATATCTAGCCTGATAGCTACTATCTAATGTAGCTTGTGACCACCATTTTCTACGCATTTACTCGTGATAATAAAATGCTACACTGTATCCGACAAACAGCACAATCATAATCGCGCTATCTTTTGAGAAAGGAGTCCCTAATTTGTTTCTCCTCGTATTTTCTCCTACCACTGCTACCAGTTGTCACCGGGTCCAATTCTATAATTTCGTCATATAAGGTGTCTACACCGATCGTAACTGACGATTAAACACAGACATAACATGATTTCCTAATTTCTGATTAATAAATAATTATGTCTTCTTAGACTAATTCCAGCCATTCTGATTTGCTGAGCTCTGACCACTCCCATATCCGGATTAACCTTTACCTCATCATAAACTAACGCTAATCTACCATTAAAATATGGCGTCGCTTACAGACGTATTCTTTTCCTCTGAGTAAATTGGTGCGTTTTTTATCATTCTGCCGATAAAATAAAATAACGGGCTCTTTACTGACCGACATAAACTAATTTCATTAGGTTGTCCCCCAAATAGTTCTATTTACATTTTATTTTTTTTATTTTATTTTCCAATAAAACTGTTGACGTTTACTGAATGTATTTAACGAAATAAACTATGTTCAAACACGAAATAAAACGAAATTATTCCTTACAACCACTTTTGTTTGCGCTCCGTTTACTTTTTTTATTATGCAAAAAAAAACTGCGGACGTTTTTTCGCAACCACTTATATTTACGCTACATATTTCTTGGGCAATACGTACCTCCCATTGCTTTTTTTCCTTTATTATTAGGCCGAAAAAATGGTGATTTATTGAACGAAATAAACTACAATGAAACGCGAAATAAAACTAATTCCCTGCAACCACTTTTATTTACGCTCTGTATTCCTGCGAAAACAAGTAGCTCCCATTGCGGTTTTTTTTTTTTACATTATTATGCCGTAAAAAACAAATCAGAATTTTGCCAACATTTCCATTTATGATGCATATTTCTTTACATATAATTCATTAATCTTCCGTTTCCATCGGAACAAATCATTATCCAAAACACACGTGATTAGGTGCGTCAGTACTTGGACACTTACATTCATTTTGGCCGGCAGTAGCTCCCACTAGCAACCGTAGTTTTATTGTTTTAAGATACGGGGGAGGCATACTTTCACCGTGCAACGCCGGTACGGGTCCTGCTAATATAATATATTTTACATTATACTATTAATGTTTACTTAAACTAAAACTTTAAACTTTACTATTTAAAAACTAAATATCAATGTGAAGTCACTTTTCCACGCTATTCATTGGAAGAAGGACATGAAAATAAGCTTATTTCTTTTACTAAATATATATATATATATAGTTGCTTATATATATATATATATATATATATATATATATATATATATATATGCAGTTGCTTCTGATGTCGATGCTGGTTCAGACAAACGCACACGCGTAATTATTCAAAAAGCCAACGATATTTTTGCTAAACGGTTACGAGAATTCAGATTAACTATTTTGAACATTATAACAAGGAATGAACGCAACTCAAAGATAAATTTTACAGTATTCTTAACGTTTCTCATTTTGATTAATGTTTTGTTTTTTTTTCATTTTGACAGAGAATGGGAATCGCTAAATATATTAGTCTAATGTCTGGAATTTGTTTCACTATAAATAAATAAAAAATAATAACTTTTCCTCATTTCAAACGATTGAAATCGTTTCTTTTTTTAGTCAGAATTTAACCTGATTAGCTCTACTCATTTGAGAAGACCTATAAAGCGCACAACTCACCTTGTAATTACATAAGCTAGGTATGTGTCATGTGTTCAAGCGTTCTAGTGTTCATTAATTTAGAAAGGAGTTGAATATGGTCAGAGGTATCATACGACATAGTTTTTTCTAGGACATACGCTTAATATTTCTTCCCTTCTTCCTTTTTTTCTTTGTGTGTTTTTTCAAACATTTCTCTTTGCAAAAACTTCAATTCTTCCACTCTTACCTCCCTACTGGCTTTTTTCTCTCTACTTCCTTATTTATCTTTCTTAATTATATTTCATTCTTTCTATCTTTCTCCCTTTATTCTCTTTTTTCCTTTTTTATATTAAATGAAATAAACTATTCTTAATTATCACATTTTCAAATCAAATGCTAACTTGGCTAGGTCTCCTCATTTGAAAAGGCTCGTAGTGTGTTTAACAAATTTATAATGAAATTGGATGAAGTTTTGTGTATTGCTTTTATCACGAGGGAGAAGAATTATCAATCCGAAAAGATAAAACAATTTCAGTAGCAATGTGAAGGAGTAAAGCTTAATGCAAATTGATAATTCTTCTTCCTCGTGCTCTTTATATATATATATATATATATATATATATATATATATATGTATGTATATATAATACATATATAATATATATATAATATATATAATATATATATATATGTATATATAATATATATATGTATATATATAATATATATATATGTATATATATAATATATATATATAATATATATAATATATATATATAATATATATGTATGTATATATATATATTATATATATATATATATATATATATATATATATATATATATATATATATACAAGTCACATTGTGTGTGTGAGTTCCTTCATCATAGGTTCCGAAACAGCTTAGCCTATCTTTTGCAAATTTGATAAACGGTCCATTTATATGTCTGGCAGTGTTCTTAGATATGTTTTGTACAAAACTTCATCCGATAAGTATCGAAAATCCAAAAGATCCGATCTTAAAAATGGCTTTTCTCGCTTATAGATAAAAAAATAATAATTTTTACAGGAAAGATTTTACGTTACACCTGTCAAAGAAGATAATAAAATTTTAACAAATCATTTTTTTTAAAACAGATTCATTTTAATCTGGAGATATAGCTTAATGGTATAGCATTCAACTACAGAATGAACGACCACCTGTTCAAACACAGGTGTAACTCACCTTTTTTTTAATTTTTCTTATTAATGATTTAAATTAATGGTAAAAAAGAGGACCCATTTAAGATCGCCGCAAATCATTTCTTCCTTTGCATATTTTAAAACTATATATCAATGTTAAATCACTTTTCCAGGGTATGCATCGTCAAGCACAAATATCAGCTGGCGTGATATTGTGAAGAAGCACAGATGGAATTTGATGAAGGACATTATCATCATTATTTTTTTTTAATTTTCTTTGCGAATTAGTCTAACGTGCAAATTATTTCTCGTAATATATAATAATCAATAGTCGACTTCCTATAAAAATACATACGCAGTCTGCATAAATTAAAATATCATGTTTAAGCGTATTGTACGACCGAGCAACACACACACATAATACATATATATATATATATATATATATATATATATATATATATATATATATATATATATATATATATAAATTTATTTGACTGTATTTATAAATCTTTTTTTTTATTTCTATAATCTTTCTTATTTTCATTTTTCTTCTCTACAGTTACCTTTACTTTCTTGTTTCTTTTTCAGTCCCAATTTCTTGCTCACATATTCGGGTTGACTTGAGTTTAACACCTTTCGACTTAATGGACGAATCATCCGAGATTAAATCTGCTGTTGTAAGATAATTTCTTAGGCAAAACGTTTTTCCCTCGTGAAATAAAAGGCAAAACATCGTATACGCTTGATCCCTTGAGCCAGCAGATAACGACTAAGTACGCTGAGATCAATGGACGAATCGTGTTTCTATTATTAAAGAGTTCTCATATCTGTATTTCAAAGGACATGAAAATAAGCTTATTTTCTTTACTAAATCTTTCTACACTGGTGAGCAAAGAAAGAATATACACATATCTATACTTATTATAGCATTTGCATGCTGTTCTTCTCTTGTTTATATATCAAGGTAAGAAGTTTTCAAATTCGATTTGGTTTTGTTGTTTTGTTTTATGGCATATCAACTCTCCGAATTATTTAATGGCGAATCCAGTAATTTTGGAGAAATTTTTCGTTTCAATTCCTTATATCGTCAAACATGTATTCATGGAGTTTATCTTTAGTTGTTTTGTTTGACGGTACATCAACCCTTTTCATGTTATTTTAATGTCCAATTCCCAATTCCCTCGTTTTTAATGATTCACACACTTATATATTTATTGTCATCTAAATCGGTGAAATCTCCCATTTTTCAATCTAATCGATTGCCTGCTCTAATTAGGGGCCTCTCGGAGTGCGCCTGGAGGAAGCTTCACATGCTTTTCGGAAGTCACTCATTCCAAAATAATCGTAGTCTAAATTATTTTTATATAATAGCTTGAATTTTATATTAAATTATTTTCATATAATAGCTTGAATTTGAAGTTTAAATTATTTTATATAATAGTTTGAATTTAAAGTTTAAATTATTTTTATATAATAGTTTGAATTTTATATTAAATTATTTTTATATAATAGCTTGAATTTGAAGTTTAAATTATTTTTATATAATAGCTTTAATTTTAAGTTTAAATTATTTTTATATAATAGTTTAAATTGTAAGTTTAAATTATTTTTATATATCGATACTCTATGGCTGGCTGGGATAGCTTCCGTACTTTCATATCTGATCTACCTCTGCATTCCATGTTTAACAAGGATGTATCCTCTATAGTATCAGACCTGACCGAATGGTTAATTGTAGGCGTAGTTGTTTGCAGACCGGTAATTTGTTTGAGTCACCATCTCTAGGAAGGTTGTCATCCAAGACTGGAGAGGCCTCCCTCCCCTTTGGTTTAGTTTAAGAGTTTTCCTTTTCCTAGACGGGTGATCTGGGAAGATCTACTGGGTCCATCAGTCCTGAGAGGGTTTGCTCCGCGCCTGGGTCCTAATCCAGGTATTTCTGCGACCCCGAGTGGTTAGTTAATGTTACAGGGTTAGTTTGTAGAGGTTATATATCTAATGAATAGTTACACTCCTCAAAGTGATTTAGGGGCATGCAGTGGAAGCAGTTTTGTGGGGAGGCTTGTTAGAAAAGCGTTAGTGCGGATTAAGACTTTTACCTTAGGTTTTTCCATTTTTTTTTTAACTTTATGTTAGTTTAGGTTCAGGATAACGTTATAGTTTGAGTAGGTATTAGGAGTTGAGCTAAGAATTTTGCCCAGTCACTGTATATTTAGATTTACGAATGTTAAGGTGTAGGTACAGTACACTCAGGGTGTAACTGGAGGTACATTTTAAGTTATGACGTATTCCGTATGTATAATTAAGTAAATAGATATTTGGGCAAGTTTTCAGTAGATGCAAATAGAAGTTGTGTCAGTGTTTCTACTATTGAGGGGGAGATAATTTCAGTTTTCATTTAAGAGTCATCGAGAGTTTTGCATGACAGGGAGTATCGGATTTGGTTTAGTATTGTTTGTTGCAAAACCATCTAGAAAGAGACAATTGTTATGTAATGAAGATTGCTTTGCATCCGAGTGCATACTTTGGCTGGTAAGTACCAAACTCGATAGGAATGAATTCTAATGCATGTCAGGGGTAGAAACGTATAGATGTTTAGTGATGACTGTTAGACTGTTAGCATGTGACAGTTAGGCGCTTGAGGCTAAGGATTTCACTAAGGCGTATGTATAATGTAGGGTTTTAGTGGCAGCTAGAGGGGGGCAGATTGTTAGCTTTACAGGGTCGGGGTTATTAACTTACAGAATACAGTAAAGTTACATTTGGATTTAGAGTTTACAGTATTGTTTTAGCTTGGGAGAAAAGAATAAAATCTTCCCTTCTTTCCCCCTATTTTGAATGCAGGTTAGACATAGGCAGTCGTCTTGGAGGTAAAGAAAATAAATTATTTCGTCGTGATTCGGAATTCATATTTTTAGGCAGTCATTAAAGTTGGGGATAAAACGTCGTATCTATTCAGAAAAAAAGTCCGAGTGACGCAGCTAATATCACTGTAGATTTCAGTTACAATTATAGTAACAGTTAATTACAAGCTATATCCAGAGGTTTGGTATCAACGAAGCCTCTTTATTAACACAAGCGAGCATAGGGTAATTGTAGATACGTATATTACTTAAATAAAGTTCTTCTGACTTTTATAGTAGAAAAAATAAATCCACGTTTGTGCTAATTTCGGAAAATTTATCCTGCCTAACGCTATTTTAACTCTAGCCTTAGTACAGAGCGTGGAATTATTTAAGCTGGAAGAGAACGTGGTTGAGTTTTGCTTGGGGGGGGGTGAATTTTAAAAGCAAACCAAAGAAAACAAGACAAATGCATATATAAATTAAAATACACATAATTACAAAATCAAATAAGAAATTTACAAGAGAAGAAATGACAAAGTTAGTATTTTTTAGGACTAGGATGATTTTGGATGATACTTAACTTGCGCCACGCACGACAGCACTTACAGTATCCCGGCTAACCAAATTTGGAGGAGGGGGAGTGATTTCTTGTACCGGATATTGTGACCTGATAGCCAATGGATTAATGGCGTTAAGTTACAAGACTAAAGTCTGCCATTTTACCTTTGATCCTGTCTCGATACCTAATTAATGTTCGAGTGTCAAACTGAAACTGGCAAATGAATTTGCCATACTCGTTGGATTCTCTATTACTTTTAGTTATACAGCATAATTGTGTTCACACACAAGTTCTCGTTATATCACCGAAATTAATCAACGTTGAGCCTGATTAGTATTTGATGCGTGACCGTGAGAATATTAGGCGCTGTATGTAGGAGGACGTCGACACTTCCGGAAGTTCCTGCATTCTAGTTGACGCCCATGTGTCTCGACCTTGTCCTGTCGCTGGAATAGGTTGGCTGTGTCGAAAGAGTGGAGCTAGCTCTGTGCAAACCAGCTTCATCTTAAACGAACTCCTAGCACGTATCATCCATCATCTCTAGGATAATCAGATGGTCTTCGTCATTCCGACAGATAAATGTTTTCGGTTCGTTTTAGATGCTGCGTCACTGAATGCATATATAATTTTATAGTTTGCACATTTCAAATGCTTTTGAAATTATATACCCCTGACAATTCTTGTGTTGCTGTTCTCAAACTCAATACAGATGAAGTTTGTCAGCATACAAGGTTATTTGCAATTCATTTTTAGCCATTTACAAGAGAGAGAGAGAGAAAGAGAGAGAGAGAAAGAAAGAAAGAAAGAGAGAGAGACGGAACAAACAGCTGAGTTTCGCTGTATGTAAGTGTGTGTGTGCGCGTGTGTGTGAGGCGACGGCGGAAAATGTCAATTATGCTGGACGACTGCCGGCCTTGTATTTTCTTCTCTTTGTTTATGTAATATGTGTCTCATGAAGATATCAACCGACATTCCTGAAATATAAATATTTAACATAGTGCTCTTTTGTATTTTGCGTTACGCAAATATAACTTCCCGGCCTGAAATGTAAACATTTCTTTGTTTTCGGTTATAGTTACAATTCGGGTCATTTTTACAGGATACAAAAATGTAGCTGAAAATCATCCTGGAATGTGCGTGTCGCCCCGGTTCAATATCCAACATAGAGATATCTTCAATATTGAAAAACGTGCAATGATAGTTTTAGCGTACATTATTAAATGCATTTTTAAATGTTTTCATTTTATCAAAATTATGATTAATTGTTAGCTTTTTAACGTTTATATATAGTGATAATATCCGTAGTCTTTGTTATTTTTATATGCTAATATAGTTGCATTGTCTGCAAAAAATTTTTCGAAGTTGATATCGAGTACAAATATCGAGGGTAAGAATGATTAGTTTTTAGATGTTGGGTTATTGCGCTAGTGACAATAGGTGCATCATGAGACGGCTCGACAGAGTATTAGCAGTCAAGCTTACATTTATATTTTCTTCATTGATGAAAACGACATCTTACATAAACATAAAAATTCGTATGCAAGTTTTATCTCATACAAAACCCGTGTCAAAGGTACGAAGGGCGTGCAATAAGTAATGTCCCTGATCCATTTCCAGTTGTCTGATCTAGCTGAAATTTTGCATGTGCTATGATTTATATCTCTACGGATTAGGTGGCAAATTACAGCTCTGAACTAATTGTGGTTTCTGTTTTACAGGTGTTTGAACTGAGTCAGGTGTGAAATGGAGTCTGTTGAATGTCGAGCAGTGATCCGGTTTTTAGTCGCGGGCAAGCGACTCTATAAGTCACACCGTCGGTCCGTCCTTCGGTCGGTCGGTCGGTCTGTCGGTCGGTCTGTCGGTCGGTCTGTCCGTAACACCTTTGTGCTTGGCTTTTTTTGGTTAAGATCAAAGGTCTGTTGTTATTAGTGCTGTTCTTAGCTTTTTAAACTTTTCTTGGCCTTTTGGACAAGATAAAAGTGTAGTATATGATCCGGCAGATACAGCAAGCAAAGACCATATGTGGGGTTGCCCCCACATATAAGACCTTGGTCAATGTAGGGCCAACCCTACATACCAATTGTCACTATCCAGCTCCCCTATTCCCGGGGAGTTGGTCCCCATTTTCCCTTCACTTCTCACATTAAAAATCGGCATTGTGCCTAATTTGCTCGGTGGGGGAGCAAATAAATACCAACCCCACATATAAGACCTTGGTCAATGTAGAGGCAACCCTTCATACCAATTGTCACTATCCAGCTCCCCTACTCCCCGAGGAATTGGTCCCCATTTCCTCTTCACTCTTCACATTAAAAATCGGCCTTGTGCCTAATTTGCTCGGTGAGGGAGCAAATATATACCCTTTTCTTGGCCTTTTGGCCAAGATCAAAGTGTAGTATCTGTCCGGCAGATACTGCCAGCAAAGACCATATGTGGAGGCAGCCTCACATATAAGACCTTGGTCAATGTAGGCGCAACCCTTCATACCAATCGTCACTATCCAGCTCCCCTACTCCCCGCGGAGTTGGTCCCCATTTTCCCTTCACTCCTCACATTAAAAATCGGCCTTGTGCCTAATTTGCTCGATGGGGGAGCAAATAAATACCCTTTTCTTTGCCTTTTGACCAAGATCAAAGTGTAGTATCACCCACTTTACAACCAGCCAGTCTCAAAGCCATTCAAGTCAATCTCCAGATCATTCAGGTTATTTTTGCAGGATTCCAGTTATTTTTTAAGCATTCAATTCATCCTTAAGTTCATTAAAGTCATTTTAAATCATTTACTTTTTATTGATTTAAGTCATTTTAGTCAATTTTTCGGTCATTTTAGTTTATCTTTAAGAATTTTATGTCAATCCTACATTCACGCATTCATTCATTACACGAGAGCACGCGACTAATGGTTATCGGCCTTGTTGTATTTGAAAGGACGCACACCACAAGAGACTTTTGATGAAATGAAAGAAACTTATAATAATACCCAACCATATGAACTGTAAAAACGCTGGCATCGTGAATTCAAACATGGCCAGAAGTCTGTGAAAACAACTCCCAGACCTGGTCGCCCACCTTCTGACACTGATGAGGCATCTTTCCGTCAAGGTGAGGCTGCCATTTTGGAAGATCGGCGCATTACTATTCGCCAAATAGCCCAAGATGTCAAGATTAGTACAGGGTCTGTGGAAACTATCATTCATGACCATTTGCATATGCATAAGGTGTCTGCCAGATGGATTCCCAAGTTGCTCATACCATTCCAGAAGCAAGAACGCGTCTAGTGCTCGAGGATGAATGTGGAGATATGCCAAGAAGATTA
The DNA here is from genome assembly GCF_053919585.1 of Euprymna scolopes. Taxonomy (NCBI): domain Eukaryota; kingdom Metazoa; phylum Mollusca; class Cephalopoda; order Sepiida; family Sepiolidae; genus Euprymna; species Euprymna scolopes. Next base: position 49,099,682 of record NC_136489.1, on the reverse strand, counting down.
GTCAAAGTTTTTCAAAAGACTGATTACACAGGATGAAACCTAGCTCCATTACTATTATCCACAGACTAAAGGCTAGTCAATGCAGTGGAAGCACTTGGACTCACCACCTCCAAAGAAAGCAAGGGTGCAGCCCTCCGCTGGCAAGGTCATCTCATAGTCTTCTGGGACCAGGACGGAGTAGTGATGATAGATGTCCTGGCAAAGGGTTCCACAATTACAGGAGCCTATTATGCTTCACTTTTGAGGAAATTAAGGGAAGCTATCAAAATCAAGAGGTGGGGCAAGATCAACAAAGGTACCCTCCTCCTGCAGGACAATGCTCCGGTCCACAACTCGCATGTCGCCAGATCAGAAGCACGGGGGTATGCTTATGAAATCCTACCCCATCATCCCTATTCTCCTGACCTTGCATCCTCTGACTTTCACCTCTTCCCAGCCATGAAGTTGTTTTTGAAAGGAAAGCGTTTCCCAGATGATGCAGCCTTGATTTCTGAAGTCACGTTGTGGTTGGAGGACCAAGCTGGGGTGTTCTACAAAAACGGTCTCCAGAGTTGAATCAAACGATGTGAGAAATGCATAACTCTGGGTGGTTCCTATGTAGAGAAAGACTAATAACTGTGCCAATTTTCATTGCTCTACTGCTATGGGAAGTGGGTCAGGGGCATTACTTATTACACGCCCCTCGTCACATTGTTAAAATTGCTATAATAAATAAGTTTCATTTTTTATTTGGATCGGTTGAATGTCCATTTTGTTAACCATACTTTTTAATGTGTTCACCTATTTTATAATGATGCTGTAGTTGATTCCGATAAAACAATTCCATTTATGGAGTGTTTTTTATTTTCGTAAGAGTCTGTCTTTAAAAATCTACCAAAAAGCAGGAATTATCTAATCAATATAAAATATTCACCGATTAATGAGTAAAAAATGCACATTATATGGGTGTAAGTTATTTTTAATATTCCTTGTATAAATATAATTTGGGAAACTTCATGCCTCCTTTCCTCATTTGTCCCTTGTTCGGCCCTTTAAAGTCCAAGCGATCCACTAAGCACATACTCATTCTGTGGTATGAGGGTGAACCAGTGTAGAAAAACAACAACAAAAATTTACAGGGTGCCTTCGAAATCGAAGATTGAAATCCGAAATTTGAATGTGTTTAATTTTTTTATCTTTTGCGTTTTGAAGTGTGTGATTCATTATAAATAATTATTATCTTTCACATGAGGATGAAAAAACTTTTTACGAAAACACTAAAATAGGCATACTTTAAATCTTTAAAAATAAATTTAAAATTTTATTTTAGAATGTGTAAACTTTCCATATACCAGTACATAAAGAATGTTTTAAAAAATCGATATAAAAAAAAAATTTAACAGGCAGGGTGTTAAAATTATAAGAATTAATTGTATCTGCGTATTACTTTTTTTTTCAAGATACGATAGCCCGTTACGGTTTACAAAAAGTTATTATCTCTCTTTTGGAAAATTAACTATAACTATGAAGACATGGATTTTGTAGATGATGGTTGTGACATTCCAACAAGTTATATACCCCAGATGGTTATCAAAAACGGACCTTTTAAGGGTCACCAAATTCTAATGAAAGTCTTTGTCAACTTGATTTATGCAATAAAGAATTAGGGAAAGTACAGTATGATTTATTTCATGAAAAAAGAATGTGGCTCTAATTAGAAAAGTTATTTCATGGAAAAAGAGTGGCTCTAATTAGAAAATAAGAAAGGAAAAATGATTTAATCATAAAATTAAAAACTGACTAAAAGTAATATAAAAACTTTACCAATCCTTCTTGTGTTGTCTCACGGTTCCCTTGAAAAACTAATTAACATTTATCCTCGAATAGCATTTGGGCCTTAATAAGCGATAAAAAATTAGTACATAAAAAAGTAAACTTATTCGTTCTCTGACATCCAATAAAAGCTGTTATTGGTGGACTTTTTTTTACATGAATCAAATAATTGTGATCACAAGAGGAAATAGATAATAAATTACGCGTTTTAAATTTGTTGATTTTTTATATATATATATACGGTGTAATATCGATCTTATAACTGTGTCTTTGGAAGCTGAAACACTTTTCGTGTTTTCTTCATCCTTATTCTTGTGAATGTTTTATTGCTAGTTATATGTATGTAGAGTTGTTCCCCTTATTGACACGTTTCCTGTGGGAGGCAGATTCCTCGTATGTTCGAGATTATTTATGAGGTCTTTTGTATATTCCAAGTTCTATCCCACTTCCTAGAATACCATATGATGGTTGTATTCTAATCGATTGTTTTGTTTTTGCTGTATTTTTAATGGCAGTGGTGCCAATCGTTGATCGAGAACCAACATCAACGACTGCGTATTCATGTTAGCAGACATAAACACCATATTACCATTTTATTATATTTTTATTATTTTGAACAAATAATATTATCTAAAATGTATAGTCACAATATCCTCTATTACTTTGACCGTTATAGCTCTGTCAACAAAAGCTAAATATAAAATTCGACGTTTTATTTGTTTTAGTTGCTTGTTAATACATGGTTTTAAAAGACTGCTTCATTTTAATTAAGGCACGTTTTATTGTATCCGCTGGCCATTTTCTCTCTGATAAATAATTTCAGTGCGATGTTTAGAGTGACTATCTCGTACAGTAATAGGTCACCCTCCCCTGATCCTAAACAAAGTTAGGAAAATACCATAGAAATCTAGTTTAGATCACCTTTTCGTATTACACTGTCCATGCGCTTACTTTTTGCAAATCCTTACGCTTATCACAGCTTACTTGATTGTTATAAAACACTTTTCTAATAAGAGATCATCACAAACGTCAACAATCATGCGGTGCTTAGAATATATGTATATACATAGCAAAACGTCCCCTAAACCTTTTCGTTTTAGATTCAAACTTATGATATCATTGCACACTTCTTTTCACTATCGTTCTGAGCGTATGACTGCTTATATATTTTGTTTACTTCATGAAGAAGAATCCTACACATAGCAATTTAATTCTACGTGCATGAGTGTATCTCATGCGTCAATTTGGGTTAGCAAAAACACAGCAATAAAAACGGATTCACATGTCTTAGATTTAAATACATTTTTTATGAACAGTGATTAGATAAATTACCTTATTTAGAGAATACATCAAATCATACACTATTTGCTTTCTTTTTATTTTTATGTATTTTAGTTTTTAGTAAACAAAACATGCGTGTACAGTTCTCGCTTGTATAAAGTTAAACGTATTAACTGTTTATGAATATTCGGTGCGAAAGTATATCCCACGATATTATTATAAAAACAAAACATAATATAAAAGTAATACTATCATTTTTATCATTCATAAAATTTTACTTAAAAAAAGTTCATGGTGTTCTATAGATAGAGCTTTGTGCAATGTTATTACCCCTTAGGCTGTGATCATAGCGTAGTATCTGTTAACTGTGGCAAGCGGAGTCATTGGTCAAAACATTATTATTATTATTATTATTATTATTATTATTATTATTATTATTAATTGATTTGAGCAACGGATGGTCGCTGGATCAGTTATTATGATTAGAAGAATAAACAATTAAATTGAGGAAGAAATGATTGACGTGTGAATCGCAAAAGGAATGTGAAAATAGAAAATAGATGTAAACATTATTTGGGGGGGTTGTAATAAACAAATAACTAGTTGTGGACATTAGGTTGGTCTGAGACACGTAATTAGGTGACGTAAGAGAACACGTGATGTAGTTAGTTTTTGGAGAGATTCAGAGAGTTGAGGATTGACCACCAGACCGGACAGACGTCTAGACAGGGGTGGACAGACAGTTAGGGAGCGAGCTGTAAGAATAGAACATGTAGACGAACTGCAGATCCTGTGAAAACCATTTGAGACAACTGTAATAAATTTATATTATAAAAATATAAAGAGTTGTTTTATGGTTTCACAAATAAGAACAGATGTCTCAATTGGATGGTGCTGATCGTTTCAAGGTTCGTCACGGAGCAGCGGAAAGATACATAACTCATCAAGAAAATAGGTATGAAGCATATACTATTATTCTTACATATAAACTGTAAAAATATTCCGTGCGATAAGTCTGATACAACATGATTCAGTTTACACGTCAATATCATGTCCTCCTGGCTAAACAACATACGTACGATTTATACGTTTATTATCTGTCTGTTAAAAGAACAATATCCCACATCCACTAGATAACTCATGACACGTTTTAATATATCATCTCCTTCAATATAAACCAATATATAACATTTGTTTTAAATTACATCCAAGAATAAGAAATAAATATATTATAAATTTAACACAGGCCACCAACTCCCCATATTTCCTCCTATAACACAGAACAAGCTAGGTAACATACAAATATCCGTGCATGAAGTCGCCAAGCTAATCAAGAACCTAGATTCCAGTAAAGCAACTGGCCCTTATGGCATCCCAATCATAGTGTTAAAAAAGCTTCAACCAGAACGTGCTCCCATACTTACGAAACTGTTTAAGCGCTGCCTTAAGGAGAAGTGCTTTCCGACTCCCTGGAAGAACTCATCAGTTTGCCCTGTATTTAAGAATTCAGGTGATAAGTCATCTCCCTCTCAGTACAGATCAATAAGTCTCCTGTGTGTTATGAGTAAGTTGCTGGAATCCATATTAAATAGAGAAGTAGTCAACCACCTCAGCAGGAATAACCATCTTAGTGACACACAATATGTTTTCCGCTCTGCAAGATCTACCGCAGATGTACTGACGGTTATATCCCACAGGATTAGTGAATCTCTTGAAAAAGGCTTCCTTTCTAGGGCAATTGCTCTTGACATATCAAAGGCCTTCGACAAGGTATGGCACAAGGCTCTACTTCACAAGATTTCCAGCTACGGTATAACTGGAAATGTTTTCTCAATCATTAAATCATTTCTCTCCGATAGGCTCATAAGAGTAGTGGTCGATGGACAAACATCGGAGGCCTGCAATATAAATGCTGGAGTCCCTCATGGGTCAATCCTGGGCCCAACTCTCTTCCTGATCTACATCAATGACCTCCCTAAACACATACGTAAATCATTCGTTGACATCTATGCTGATGACACGACGATCTACGGCAACACATCAAAGGCTGTAAATGACAAAGTTCTCTCTGATTCTCTCTCCTCTGATCTCGAGCGCGTGGTTCAGTGGGGGAAGATGTGGCTGGTTACCTTTAATGCATCCAAAACCAAACTTCTATCCTTACATCATCAACGCTCTGATCCCCATCTGGCATCAATTGTGATGGATGGCTCTCGTCTGGGTGAGGCCCCGTGTTTTGACAAGCTTCTGGGTTTGACCTTTACTCCTGATCTGAAATGGAACACGTACATCAAGTCTGTTGCCAAGGTCGCTGGAAAGATAGTGGAATCCTTCTACCGCTCCAGAAGATATCTCACTGCTGATGCAATTCACTATCTATATAAAAGCCAAGTACGCCCAAGGATGGAATACTGTTGCCATATCTGGGCAGGAGCTGCTAAAAGCAGCCTATCCTGCCTTGACATAGTACAAAATAGACTTCGTGACTTAGTAGGAGATGCCCTTTTCTCTACCCTGCAACCTCTCTCCCACAGAAGAGACGTTGCGAGCCTATCCTTGTTTTATCGTTATTTCCATGGCAGGTGCTCGTCTGAACTCCAATCTCTGGTTCCCCCTCGCCAATCTTTCACGAAAAACACCCGTCTAGCTGAATCCACTGTGAAAAATTTCCCCCACTCTATATATGTGCCTAAATCAAAACGCGGATTCCATGAACAAAGCTTCTTTCTTAGAACTGCACGCCTGTGGAACTCTGTTCCGTCTGCCTGCTTCCCACCGGACTACAACTTGGATGTCTTCAAGTCCAACGTTAACAAATTCCTAATGAACCGCCCCCTTAAGTAAACACTTCATAAAATCTCCACACTAACGTAATGTACTTGCAATAACCCCTATCCCTGAGTGGCTCCGGGCCTTGATAAGTGGTGATCACTGTGTAAAAAAAAACGCCTATAGATACCATTTCACCTTAAATTAAAAGGCTTGCAAGATGTTAGATTGAACATATAAGATCTTTTATCAATCTGGGCTTAAATAACAAACGAAATAGTTATTTATATGCCTTCATTTAGCTATTAATTCTAGTTGGGGTCGTACCTCAATTAATTTGTTTTAATTTATTTCCGACTTTTCTTTTAAACATAGTTTACTAATTATTTACGTTTTTATTCCCATACGTATTTAACTAATATCGCATTATTTTTTCATGTTCACTCATGTGGTGAGTATTCCTACAATTGAAATGATTTTCTGTGATTCCTATGTATACTTTTGTTTATTGATGGCATAATTTACTGTTCTTCGTATATTACTCTGGTTGTTAAATATTTAATAATTAATTAGCAATATTTTATTTTCACATGAAAAGAATCAGTCTCATTGGTTTTAATATTTTGGGTATTTTGTTCACTATTGATTTATGCAACAAGAACTCACCATGTATGTAAATGTAATTATCTACCAATTTGACTCGCATATGTACACACACATATATGATGTAAGCATTGTTAGTGGTAACAGAATTCATAATAAATGATTCGATGAGGAACCGAACATGTTTACGATACCTATGGTACATTTATTAATTTGTTTGATTTTAATACAAAAAGTATATTAGTAAAATACGTTAAAGTAAATAAAATTCATTAATTAATACTTGAATGAAAGAATACTGGTTAAATACACATAATATATTTTTATTATTTCTCTATTCATACTCTAAAAAAGCAACCTCTTTTCATGGACGTGCGTAAGAAGCAGAGGTGTGTCATTAAATTCCTGACAAAAGTCCATTGAAATACAGGTGACTATGTAGAAACAAATTCTAAAGCGTAAAAGGTCGTTTGTTTTAATGGTATCACTCCCTGTCCCCATCTGTAGCTCTTCAAAGTTCTAGATAGTAAAAAAAATAGAAGACCTTACTTTTGGAAATATTATATATATATATATATATATATATATATATATATATATATATATATATATATATATATATATAAAGAGGTGTAAATTGTTGATAGCTTATGATTTACAACAGTTATTATTCGAAAACTGTTTCAAAACCGGACCTTTTTCTTCCGAGGAAAAACAGTTATCAAAAAACATTATTTACACTATTATTTTTCTACTTAGCACGAAATTCACACACACACATATATATATGTGTATGTGTTAGTGTGTGTGTGTTAGTGTGTGTGTGTGTGTGCGTGTGTGCGCGTGTGCGTGTGTGCGCGTGTGTGTGTGTGTGCACTCAATCAATATAAACGTATTTATCAATGCTTTACTCTACTCTTAATATGCTGAAATCTCGTTATAACGAGCAACGTTAATAACACCTAAACGAATGCGACGAATTGGGATCCAATTAATTTGCTTACCTTTCAAAATGGACAGTCCAACACCTTGTGGAATAATCACTTTGAGGATATCCCCAAATTCCTCCCTAACGAAATGCTGGAGCATTGGAGATTCAGCAAATCCGCCCACCAAAAACAGGTACTTCAAGTCTGAAAAAAAGAAGTGCGAATTTGTTAGGTTTGCATCAACGTGCTTCATATAATTTAGTCGTGATATGCTGTTTGAAATTAAGTATAAGCAAGACTCTTTCTCGTTAAAATCTTTTAGTATGTTTACTTAGAATAAGTGATTTATTCCACATTGATTGTTAAATACGGTTTCATTTGTGTTCATTTTTGCATTAAATATTAATCATTAATAATCCCTCACTTAGCATCGAACGGATACCATAATATTTGGTTCGCTGCACATTATCATAACAAAGCTCCATACAAAATTCAAGCCAGATCAGCACTGTAGTTGCTGGAAAAAACTTCTCATGTATATATGGTGTTGTGGTCACTCATCTCTATTAATCCTTAGTAATCGCTAACTGTACAATGAGCTAATACCATAATACTTGATTCGCTGCACCTTATCATAACCAAAGTTCATAAAAAATTTAACCTAGATCGATCCAGTAATTTCTGAGAAAACTTCTAGAGTAAATGCGGTAACTAATTCCTATTAACCATATTAATGAGTAACGTTGTACTGAATGGATACTATAATATTTAGTTCGCTGCACCTTATGATAACACAATTTTAACCAGATCTAGCCAGTAGTTTCCGAGAAAAATGGAACGGACGGACAGACAGGCAAGAAGTTACATCGGCCGAAACGTCGTGAGAATAACGATAAAGATGAGAACAGCAGTCCGGATATTATTCTATTACTTGTTTGTTTGCTTTGAATGTTGATATATTTTACAATGATGAGTTTGGGTGATTTGCATTATTTGGATTATTCGAATTACTGTTCTCATTTTAAGAGATATTCACACAATGCTTCGGCCGATATAATCTCCAACTTTCTCCAGATGTATCTTTTCGAACTCGGGAATCTTTCCATCGAACTCGAGAATTTGTATGGAAATTCGAACAGATACTTTTATTAAATCTACGGGGTTGCATTCTCTTGTTTCGTCAATCATGAACGGGTACTGATTCGCATTTGCCTTCTTAGTATCGCTCTCACTGAGGATTGAACCTTTAACCTTCAGAAGAGTGTGACAATTGAATTATACTTAGTATTTTATCCTAGGAAATCATTCTATTATTATTGTTAGATCATACTACTTATAACTGTAGATCAATACTTATTACGACATATTACTACAAATTTATATATATATATATATATATATATATATATATATATAGAGAGAGAGAGAGAGAGAGAGAGTATTGCTATGTAGTTTTATTGAAGCATTGTGTGGGATAGGTATGTAGTAGAGATTTTGAAGGCTATCACAATGCGAGGAATGAGATATAGTTGGTGTTGGTGAGAGAAGACGAAAACAAGTGGCGATTTACAAATCAATAAGTACACACATATATGTCTATATATACATATATTTATTCAGTTGTATTAAATACAAATGTCTTACTTGTTATGTCTTTGACAATATCCATAATATATTTCGGAAAAAATTCACTTTTCAAGTGGTTGACGTGACAGATCGATTCAAAACATGCTAGATGATGGAGCGGAAAATTAATTGAATGGCTGTATGTAGCCTCGGGGAAAATGTAAGGAGGGAATTTATATGTATGGCGTGTTTTAGGTAATTATCATATTTTTGTCCCTTTTATAATTGTTTTTTTGTATACATATATTTTTTTTAGTTTATAACTCGTTGCTTTTGCGTGAGCTTTTTTTATTTTGTATATTCTATGTCTATTTCGTTGTCTTTAATTTTTTCTGCTGCTATGTATTATTCATTTATTTGTTTAAATTTTTTTACGTCCTTGCTTGTTCAGTGGAATGACCTGGTGTATCTAGGTCACACAAATCGCTAACAGACTTGCACATGTTAACTTTTGAAGGAGAGAAGTAGAGGGAGGATGTGAAAGTGGAGGGGAGGGTGTGTGCGGGATGTGGTGCTCTTAGCTGACTGTTGGGTGTTTAGGTTAGGGGTGTGATTGTCAGGAATAGGAAGATAGGTGGGAAGGGGGGCACTAGATTGACTTTCTTTGGAACTTGTTATTCTATTTATTTTGATAAAACTATAAGTGATTATAGATCGAACAGTTTTTATTTAATTCATATTATTATTTGTTTATTTATTTATGTTTGTTGTTAGTGTTTATTTGTGTTTTAATAGGTGGGGTAGCTTAAATCAAACAATTCTCTCCCTTTTATATTGGTTTATTTTACTTCAGTTAACTACTTTTTTATTATTTTTTATATATATTGTTGTTTTTTACTTGTTTATTTTAATTTCTTAAGGGGTCAAAATGAATCAAATCAAATTAAAAAATTGGGATTCATCTCCAAGTAACCTAAATCTAAAATGTCAAGAGTTTAGACCCAAAATTGGCGGAGGAGTTAGGTAGAGTTTTCAAAAGTCAAATCGTTGAACTTTGACCTCTTGACACTAAATTTCTGGCCGAAAACCGATTTAAAGGATTTTTCCCAAATCTCTATCGTCGGTTGTCATATGCGCTGCTTCTTTGGGTCGTCTTACTCACCATCGATCTTCTCTCTATAATTTTTACTTATATAATTTATACTTATAATTTTTACTTATAAGAGTGGGTGTTTTTTTTTTTTTCTCCATATGTGGTCATCCCCGACTTTTCACAACCTGACTTTTACCCGACGATATGAATTTCCACCACCATGAAAAGGCATTATTTTTTCAGAAAAATAATCATCGTTCAAAAGACACTCTTTTATTAGTGTCATATAATGTCATATAATGTGTAACATGTAAGAGGGAAATGCTAAAACTAGGTGGCCAGGTTCTTGTATTCCTTAACATTTTAGCATTGAACAATTCATTCTCAGATTTTGAATTGAAGGAATGTTTTTGATTGAATCAACAGCGATAGTGAAATAGATTATGTGAAGGCGTTCCTTTTGGTTCGTTTTTATTCTTTTCTTTGTTTTTTATCTTTTATTTTCCTTTTTTTTTTTTCATTGTTAAATAAAGGATTGGCTCGAACATTATCCGTACTAGCAGATGAGATCACAAATCATTTGCGAAAAAATGTCCAAAATAGAAACTAAATTTTATTTGTATCCAAAGTATTGTCGATCCGTTCAGTTCCTTAGCTTTATCACACTTATGCCTGAAATATCATTTTTTATAACTGTTATGCTTAAGTTTAAAATAACATTTTCATTGATCTGTGGCACTTCAGTGTGGAATATTAGGTTGGTGCAAAAGAAATATCGGTTTTTCACATATGTTATATTATATATGATTTCTCAACTAATTCATTGATATATATATAGCCATTTTTATATCATTTTGAAGCGCGTTTTTCGCTCTATAGAATCGTGTTATTTGTTATCGTTCTTAGTCTCTTCATTCATTTTTTGCAGGCTTTCGACAACATGAACAAAATTAAAATCCAAACGATGTTCTTGTTCCAATTCAAACTAGGTCGAAAAGCTGCCGAGACACCTCGTGATATCAATGATGCATTGGCTCAGGAACTACTAACGAACGTGTGCCACAACGGTGGTTCAAGAAATTTCGCAATGGTGACGAGAGCCTCGAAGACGAAGACGGTTGAGGCCGGCCGACTGCGGTTGATAACGAACATTTGAAAGCCTTAATTGAAGCCGATCCACGCAAAACTACATGAGAAGTTGCTGTTGAATTCGAGGTCGACCACTCAACAGTCGTTCGCCATTTAAAGCAAATAGGGAAGTAAAAAAAGTTGAATAAATGGATGCCGCATGAATTGAACGACAATAAAAAAAATAGTCGTTTTGAGATATCTTCTACGCTCATTCGGCGCAACAAAAACGACCCATTTCTCGAGCGGATTGTGACATGTTATGAGAAGTGGATCCTCTATGACAACCGCCGACGTTCGGAACAGTGATTGGATGTCAGAGAACCTCCACAACATTTCCCGACGCCGAAATTGCACAAAAAAAGGTTGTGGTGACTGTTTAGTGGTTTGCGACCGGTCTCATCTATCACAACTTCTTGAATCCAGGCGAATCTATTATAGCGGAGAAGTACTGCCAACAAATTGATGAAATGCGCCAGAAGCTCAAACGTATATGCCCAAGATTGGTTTATATGAAGGGACCAATTCTCCTCCATAACAACGCTCACCTGCATGTTGCTCAACTAACCCTGCAGAATCTGAATGAATAAGGGTACGAGACTCGGCCTCATCCGTCATATTCAACGGACCTCTCGCCCTCTGATGATCACTGTTTCACGTATCTCGACAACTTCCTGCACAAAATGCTTCAAAAGCCGAGATGATGTCGAATCGGCCTTCAATATCTTCGTCGCTCCTAGAACTCTGGATTTCTATGCTAATGGAATAAATAAACTTGTTTCTTGTTGGCAAAAATGTGTCGATTCTAATGGATCTTATTTCGATTAATAAAGTTTATTATGAAAGGAGTTATGATCTTTTGAAGTTAAACGTCAAAAAACGACATTATTTTATTATTTTGTTTGCCTGTCATGATTTTTTTTTTTTTTTTAATATTTTCATTTTTCTGTCGCACTTAAGTTTGAAATAGTATTTTCATTGATCTGTCGAACTTAAGCGTGAAATAATATCTCGTTGGCCTGGCATGCTTTATTTTTTTAAATATCAGGTTGACAAGAATGTTCTTGCGGTTTTTAACTTATAAATTCAGAATATCTCGGCTCAAACAAAATATTATTGAACGAAATAAGCACCATCAGAATCAACATACTTTTGCCAATGCAAAACTAGTGTATTCGTGCCAGTAGTGTCAACATCTTGCGTTGAATGTGCTTTTGATGTCGCTTAAGTTTTTGAAGCATTTCTTAGGCAGAAAGTTGTCGATATGCTTGAAAAAGTGGTTGTCGCTAGGTGAGAGATCTGGAGAGTATGGCGGATGAAACAGAGTTTCGTAGCTCAATTCGTTCAACTTCTGGAGGGTCGGTTTAGCAACATGCGGTCGAGACATTTGTGGAGTCGAGTTGCCTTCAGGCCTTGATAAGTGATGACTTCCTTGTAAAACAAAGAATGCGCGACTGAGCGCCCCCCCTGTAAGACATTAATAACGGGAACTTATTTCGCTACCACAACGTAAAAATGCCCTTTCTTTTTCCGACAAAAATGTCCATCAATTATATTTTTCGCAAGAGCTTCTTGTCTCTGGAGAATATTATCACGAGAGTGCTTTCCTGTAGATTACAATACGGTCATCTTCAAATCTTATGTAACCAGACTCCTGTCATGAACTGTCAAGCAAGTAGTCAATCGTGATTCATTCCATTAGTGATTACCAGTCTGTCCATGAAGCTTTAAATCTTACATCTGATAATCATTTCATCTCATTAATTCTTATTCTCGGGTGTTCGTTGGTCTTGATAAGCGGTGGTATTTTTGTTAAAAAAATATTATATGAATGTTAATCTGTGGACCCCATTTGTTGTAGGTGTCAAGGTTCCAACTTACAAAGATGAAATAGTATTTACGTTTGTCTGTCATCCTTACATTTGAAATGAAATCCTCGTTTCTGTCACGCTTAAATTTAAACCAGCATTTTAATCGCGTGCCAATCCAATGGGTGCATCTTGAGAAGAAAGCGCGTTTTTGTTGGAAGCGTATTTAAATGGCGTTCGGTGTTATGTTCGAAAACTTTGGATTTCCGGTTAATGTCCGGGGGAAATCACCAATAAAAGAATGAATGACATCTAAAAGACTCCATAAAATCAAAATGAAAATTTCCTGAACATAATTTTAAAAAAACATTAATTAAAATGTTGAATAAAATCAATAAAACTACTCATCTAGTTAATGATGTTCACGTTGTCATTAATATAATTAGGATTCCTTACTTGAAATAATTGGTGGTTTTCCTGAGGTTGGTAGCAAAACTCTACAATGTTTCAATAATTTTTTCGATATTTAACCTGATTTCTGCTCTCATTTCACAACCAATGCTCAGATGTTTATATTGCTCCATATGAAACGCATGATTTTTCTTCTTGAAAGCATGAGTTTGATAAACTTGTAGAACTGATTTTCTCTCAAAATTTACAATAGAAAACTATCTAATTTCTTTCTAAGGTTACTAGAAAAATGATTGGATCATTCTGCTACTCTAGAAAATCCATGTCTCCTGATTCAACCCATTATCTGTATAAACGTCGGGTACATTTTTGCACCCTTCCAGTCAAAGTTTAGATAGTAATATTCCTTCACACTATTTCCGCCACCTTCAGATTTGCTGTATATGATTCCAACTTTAGTTTTCGCACAAATCACTCCACTCTATCGTTATTTCTATAAAAGTACTCGATTGAGCTAAAAAAATTTCGTTCTTCTTTGTTAAAAAGTAGACATCAAAATCACAACAAAATTACTTTAATTTCACCTCCATGTGTCTAACCTTGCACGAAATTTTCAAGAACAGTTCTGTGTGAGGGTTTCTATACGTACAACATACTGTCGCAGGACTGCTTCCCGGTAGTAAAGTGGTTAACGACATGGACTGACGACATGTGTGCGTGCAAAGTTGGAATCCAGTCCGTTCTACAAAAATCACTTAGGATATTGGCAAGTTTCACGTGGTCCCTCCTATAAGTACTCAATGTCTTTTTAGAAAGAATTCTGACTAGAAAAGTATCGAGGAAACCAATGCCAATAATCGTATTTTCGGATTCATCCGATATCATGATGACCGCAAGAGTAATCAAACGTAATATATTTCGTATTCCGCTTTGCTCTAAATAAAAACATAATAAATAAATTAAAAATAAACATTGATTTTTATTTATTTTCCTTTTTTCAGTTATTTTAAATAATAATGAAAAAAAGAAAGATTAGCTTCATATTATCTTGTAATTTCATTACGTCGCTCCCACCCTCCCGTTACTGCACCCGGCATAAACAAATATGGCCGCCACTTTACATGGCGACATAACATGCGGAAAAGTATGTTTGCAATATCGTGAAAACTATTTGCCGATCTCAATTATAAATGCGATATTCGTTTTCAGCACACCCGAACACCCTAGAAAACAAGTTTTTACAAGTAGGTTGTGCGTTGGTCTACCAGATCACATTTTCCAAAAATTCATTCCAAAAACCTTTAAATGAAACCCAAGAACAAAAAAAAGTCTATTAATGTCGGGCCACTGTTACGAATTTGGAATATAGGCATGTGAACGAGGAAATCGAAAGTAGAAATCAGAACAAAAGATATTATAGGGGTGTAGTCTCTTTTTGAACTGAATAAACACTTTAAAATAAATTAAACCAATAAAAACATATCAACCTAGGTAAAAAACAAACACTTGGAAAAGTCGATTTTATCTTTTATAAAACAACAGTAAATAAGTAGTTAAAAAATTAATATTATATGGGTGTAGTCTTTCCTAAAACAACATCTCCTTCAAGAATGGTTAACATATGTGCTTTTAATCGAAATTTATTCAATAATTTTTTTTTACAAGGTGGTCACCATTTATCAAGGCCTGGAAGTCACTAGGGGATAAGGGTCATTGCGTGTACAGTACGTTAGTACTGGAGATTTGATAAAGTGTCTTACTTAAGGAGGCGGTGTATCAGGAATTTGTTTATGTTGGACTTGAAGACACCCAGGTTGTAGCCAGGTGGGAAGCAGGCAACTGGGAAAGTTCCACAGGCGTGCACTTCTAAGAAAAAAGTTTGTTCATGGAATCTACGTTTTGGTTTTGGCACAGATAAACAGTGGAGAAATTTTTCACAGTGGATTCAGCTAGACGGGTGTTTTTCATGAAAGATTGGCGAGGGGGGACAGAGATTGGAGTTCAGACGAGCACTTACCATGGAAGTAACGATAAAGCAAAGACAGGCTCGCAACGTCTCTTCTGTGGGAGAGAGGTTGCAGGGAAGAGAAAAGGGCATCCCCCACTAAGCCACGAAACCTATTTTGAACTCTGCCAAGGCAGGATAGGCTGTTTTTAGCAGCTCATGTCCAGATGTGGCATCAGTACTCCATCCTTCGACGTACTTGGCTTTTTTTTTTGTATCAGCAGTGAGATGTCTTCTGAGGCGATAGAAGGATCCTACCATTTTTCCAGCGACCTTAGCAACTGGCTTGATGTACTTTTACCATTTCAGATCAGGAGTAAAGGTCAAGCCCAGAAGCTTATCAAAACATGGAGCTTCCCCTAGACGAGAGCCATCCATTTCAATTGATGGAAAATGGAGATCACGGCGTTGATGATGTAAAGATAGGAGTTTGGTTTTAGATGCATTAAAAGTAACCATCTGTTTAAATATTTTAGTTTTATCCCCACCTTGTTTTATCATCCTTATTACTAAGCTAGAAACTGGTGGTATAAAATCTATTAATTTTAAAGTAACGCGAGCTATTCTCAAAAACTTTTACATAATGTTTCCAGAAAACATAAAAACAGGACAGGTACTATCTTTATGCAGCATACGCACTATTTGAAAGAAAAGAGTTTCTTTTATCAAATATTTTATAAAGAAAAATGCCATCCTCAATTTTTCTATCTAAATCCAGAAATGTAGCCTGTTGTCCTCTATGTTCACAATTCAATTCTAATTCCTTTGGATATATAAGATGTTTATTTTTTTCGAATTCATCATTATCGTTTATACATATAAGGTCATCTATAAATCTCTTACACCCATGAAAATTATATGTTTTAGATATATCAGTTTTTAATAGTGATGATATATATATATATATATATATATATATATATATATATATATATATATATATATACTCAAGTCTATGTAAATACAGATTTGTCCAAAATGGTGCAATATCCAATCCCATTAGGATACCTATCGTTTGGAGTAATATTTTATTGCCTATTTGAAAATAACATTCTTTAATAAGATGACTTATAAGTATTTTTAATATACCTTTAGAAACTTAGTTTTGCTATTTTTATTTTTACACCAAAAAGCTTTAGGGTTTGAAAAGTCTACATATTTACCTTTGCCACCTTCAAAAGCTAAATCCACAGTATCATTTAATTCTTTTAAAAGTTTTTCGTGCGGAATTTTAGTATATAGCGTACTAAAATCATAAATAGCTATAGATTTTGCTTTTCTTATGGAATTGATTCTATCTAATTTTTCTTTCACTGGTTGTGGATTATTTACTACCCAAAATAGATTAATATTACTATAGGATTTTCTTTTCTGATGGAAATTATTTATTTGATTTATAAGTAATTTAAATATTTTAGATATAGCTTTACTTAAAGGTTTAGTCATGCACGTATTTGAACCTACAATAAACATAGCGCTTACTAAATTTTTGTGCATTTTATGTATCCAATACATACATGGATTTTTTTTTCGTCTAACTTTAATCCTTCTTTTTCACTAATAATACTATAATTCAGAATAATGCTATCTAAATTAATATTACTTACTTTATAGGTATCTGAAACGTTACCTGTAATTCCTACTCCTATCAATAAATGGCAATAAAGACCAGCTCAATGAAACATTTAAATACTGGCATGGGCAATAAAAAATCATATCAAAGGAAGTAGTGAAGTATCTAAGGATTTATATGACCAAAGATACCACCTTCACACAACATATTGACCACACTACAGCGCTAGCAAGACAAATAACAGGATAGATACTGAGAACCTTCAGTGAGTGCATGTTCACAATATGGAATATTGTTTTCCCAAGGCTGGAATACTGCTGTCAGCTTTGTCTTCCACGAAAAGTAACAGAAATCTGCAAAACAGAAGAACCCCAGAGAACATTCACCAGCAAAATATGCGGAGTAGACCAAATAAATTCCTGAGGCTGAAGGAGCTGCAACTATATTCACTACAACGTCGAAGGGAATGATATATTATCATCTACATATGGAAAATCTTGTGAGGAAGGATTCCAAACACAACAATAGTATAAATAACCCACCAGCGGAGAGGAAGGCTCTGCTATATAAAAACCACACCTAGAAGATCAAGTCCCTCATCCAGCACAGCTTCACCTACGGTGGTACAAGAACATTCAACTGTATTCCAGCCACAATAAGAAATATAAGGAGAGTGTTCCTCGACACTTTCAAGAAACATCTGGACATCTGTCTGGAAAAGATACCTGACCAGCCACCAATACCAGGCTACCCGAGTCCCAACCACAATCGTCTAGTGGACAGGACCTCTATAGGAAGTGGGTAGCCTGGGTGCAGTGGAGCTCCAGCTTTGCTGTGTGAATCAATAACCGACAGAATAACACAAACAAACAAGCAATATATATATATATATATATATATATATATATATAGAGAGAGAGAGAGAGAGAGAGAGAGAGAGAGAGTAAGAGATAGAGAAAGAAAGAAAAAGAGAGAGATTAAATGTCATATTTTCTAAAGTTTTGGGATTAGACATGCTATTATTTTAAAACAATTGGCATCATTAAATCTCAAGTAAAACAATACATTTTGCTTGTTATCTACGTATCGTGGATCTATATGGGTATGGTGTCTACGCTTTAGTTTCAAAAGTATATGTGGTTAAAGACACTTAACCTCTTATCGTAACCCTACCTCTAACCCTAAACTATAACCCTAACACCTAACCCTAACACCTAACCTAAAGCATAAGATTGGTATAGATAAAGAGATGAGAGCCGTACGTTGTAGATATTTTTCTCTTTACATTTAAAACTAATGTTGCACAAAATACCGTTTTAAATGCGTCTCTGCATTCTCATATACGGTTCTGTCTGTCCATTTCGAAGCACGATTTACTTTATCTATCAGACGTGCGTTTAAAATTTCACGTTTTAGATGTGTCCACGTATCTTTCAGTTCCTATTCACCCGTCGTTTCGTCTGTCACGCTACAGTTCGGAATATAATTTCCATTGGTCTCTTAAGAATTACATTTGCTCTGGTTTATCCTACCTGAAGCGATTGCAATTCTGTTGAGAAGAAACATCCAAGAATCTAAATGGCTCTTATATATATATATATATATATATATATATATATATATATATATATATATATATATATATATATATATATATGACTTATTTATGATTGCTATTTTTATTTTTACTGTTACTATGCATAATTTCTTTCCCTTCCTTCCACGTCTCAACGTATATTTTGTCGGGAATCCTCAGGCGTAAACAGACGGGTTAATCATCTCAACTACAACTGCAAAGAGATTCATAATCTTTTGAACAAAATTATCAGCAGACACAAGCAACGAACGAAGGAAAGGAAACAGAGAGCAAAGCAATCATATGATAAAGAATAGATAGATAATATATATACATATATAGAGAGAGAGAAATAGCTAGCTAGCTAGATAGATAGATAGTAAGCTTGTTAGTGATAATTAAAGTCAGTCTGTATGCCGATTGGGATTATCGATAGCTTTCGTCATACAAAATCAATGCTCGGTTCTCGTTTGTCAGTTTTATTTGGGAAACGTCGGTATATGTTCTAGCAAGAAAAATTTAATTAGATTTAATTCGTTCGAGAAATTAATTTTCAAAGTTTTTAAATTTTAGAAATGACATCAAATTTATTTTTGGTCGATATTTTCATCATCTAAAACTAATAAACTCCGCATTGACGAATACTAAGTTGCTCACTAATGGAATACTTTCCATTTTTTAAAGAAGAGTCACCTTTTTTTAAATTTCAATCTCACGCAAATTGTTAATATCAGAAACAAAGTCTTCCTTGCATTGGCAGTGGGCGCAGAGAGTATATATATATATATATATATATATACATGTTTAATACCTTCAGACAGTAGTGTTTCATCTGTATGGAATCATTAGTGCAGGAAGTTATGTGCCGCTAGTCGTGGGATTCGAACCCCAGAACCAACCAAAGCTATCCCTGTCTTTATTAGCAATAAATAAGCCACAAAGCCATCGTCAGCCACAGCAGTGTTCATGTGATATGAAACTTTTATAAATACTTAAACGTTATATTTCTATAGGTCAGTTTTTTTAATATTTGTATAATTCTGGCCCTTCTTCTCTTCTGATGAGAAGTATTTAGTTTCGAAATGCCATGGTCTAAAGAGGTTTTTCTTAATTTTCCATTTTTACTTTTCCTTGTTGTTGTTCTTTCATTTAATGTAATTGGTTTTATAATCGTGTTGAGTTTTTCGTATCTTGATAAGTTTTGCTTTGTTAAAGAATTACTCTTTAATTACATAATTATGATATATTTGCTAAATATGTTTTGATAAGGGCTTAATGAGTTATGATTTACGACTAACAAGTTATCTCAAATGTTTTGTTATCATTATTGGTTATATTTAGATCAATTTTTGATCTTTTGTAAGATTAGGGAATCGTCGGGCTAAGCAACACTTCCCTACTGAGATGAAACGGGGAAAATTCTGTATAATTTAATTGTTAGATATATTTTAATAACTTATTACTTAGCTCTACGCGCATATTGAGGATTGTTGAATAAAAAACTGAAAATCGATATATAAAAGATATGTTCATATAATATTGTTCTGTGGGTGCTTGAAGTAATATATTTGTGTGTACGAGTACGTGTTTGCATATGTTTAGATGTTTAGATGTACCAGGGGCGTGCAATAAGTAATGACCCTGACCCACTTCTAGTTGTTTGATCTAGCTGAAATTTTGCATGTGCAATGATTTATATCTCTACGGGTTATGTGGCAAATTATAGCTCTGAACACAGTGTGGTTTCTGTTTTACAGGTGTTTGAACTGAATCAGGCGTGAAATGGAGCTTGTTGAATGTCGAGCAGTGATCCGGTTTTTTATTTGAAAGGACGCACACCACAGGAGACTTTTAATGAAATGAAAGAAACTTATGGTGAGAATGCCCAACCATATGAACTGTAAAAAGCTGGCATCGTGAATTCAAACATGTCCGGAAGTCTTTGGAAACAGCTCCCAGACCTGGTCGCCTCCCCCCTTCTGCCATTGATGAGGCATCTGTCCGTCAAGGTGAGGCTGCCATTTTGGAAGATCGGCGGATTACTATTCGCCAAATAGCTCAAGATGTCAATATTAGTACAGGGTCTGTGGAAACTATCATTCATGACCATTTGCATATGTATAAGGTGTCTACCAGATGGATTCCCAGGTTGCTCACACCATTCCAGAAGCGAGAACGCGTCAAGTGCTCGAGGAGGAAAGAAGATGGGTCAAAGTTTTTCAAAAGACTGATTACACAGGATGAAACCTGGGTCCATGACTATTATCCAGAGACCAAAGCCCAGCCAATGCAGTGGAAGCACTTGGACTCACCACCTCCAAAGAAAGCAAGGGTGCAGCCCTTCGCTGGCAAGGTCATGCTCACAGTCTTCTGGGGCCAGGACGTAGTAGTGATGATAGATTTCCTGGCAAAGGGTACCACAATTACAGGAGCCTATTATTCTTCACTTTTGAGGAAATTAAGGGAAGCTATCTGTTATGGCTTGCAATAAGCCACAAAGAAAACAGAACAACTGAATAGAGTTTAAACAATGTATTACTGAAACAACAATGTAAAAAGGTTACAACTGAAAAGAGTAGTAAACGTCACCGAGCAGGCGAGGGTCGCTCTCGTATCTAATCCACACCTGGGATCAAAAGGTCTATGGTTTATATAATGGATAGAACAGTCCATTTCGAGGGTCATTCCCCCACAACACCCCCTCCCAAGCTGATTTCCGCAGTTGTGAAAATCAGTATTTCTTCCTTTTGGGGCAGACCACCAAGTGGTTTGTGCGCTTCCTCTTTCTGCCGGAGCGTCTCGGTTCTGACATCCCTTTTGAAGGGTCTACGTCAAAACAGTCATACACAGCTTCAATCGCCTCACTGCCGACCAGCGGTGGTTCTACTTGATCCTTGTAGAAGTGTTTCCTGATTTGGTTCAGGTGCCTCTTTTGTTGGAACTTTGGGCCCTGAATGATGTATGTAACATGACCGATTCATGTAATATAATATCGTGCCCTGTTCCCAAAAAGAAACGTTATTTCTAAAATGTCTAAAATACATGTTATCTCAGCTGTTAAACCATTTCGTTGGCATTGTAGAGGTGCTGTTGTGTAGTATGTGTTTGGGTAGCAGTTTATCAAATACGGATTTTATTTTCCGTCGCGGATAATATTGTTTATCATGGTTTTTACATCACTATTAATACGTAGTGCCGCGATTACTGAATCTTCAAGAGGTTCCATTTTGGCAGGAATCAGTCTCGATAGAACGTCTGCATGGGCTAATAGTTTTGAGGGGAGAAATTTAATTGTAAAATTATAGTTCAGCAGAATAGTTCCCCATCTTAATAGTCGGTTCGCAGTGAATGTTGGAAGTCCTTTTTTTATCCAAAAGTGGATATCAACGGCTTATGGTCAGTTTGTAAAAAGAAATGTCTTCCGTACAAGAACCGGTGGAATTTTCAAACTGCAAATATAATTCCTAGGGCCTCTTTCTCGATCTGAGAATAATTCTTTTCCGCTGGCAAGAGATTCCGTGATGCGAAACAATCCGGCATTCGATGTAGCATGCACACCTCGACTCCATATTGACTAGCGTCGCAGCTACTATTATGTCCAATTGCGGGTTGAAATGCGCTAGGAATAGTTTGGAAGTCAGGATTCTTTTTATTTCTTGAAATGATGTCTGACAATCTTCTGTCCACTCCCAAGCCTTATCCTTTTTCAGCAATTCATTAAGTGGTGCGCACAATTTGTGCATATTTAGGATGAACCCCTGGTAATAATTTGCCAAACCTAAAAAACTCTGCAATTGAGTTATGTTTACTGGTGCCGGTATTTCTTTAATAGCGGTCGCCCTATCTGGGTCTGGGTGTCTTCCATCTTTATCGATTATTTGACCCAGGTATTTAATTATTTGTAAAAACAACTCGCATTTATCTGCTTTGATCTTAAATCCATAATCTTATATTCGACTGAATACTTGTCTGATATGTTTTTCATGTTCCTCCCTGCTTTTGCTCGCTATGATAATGTCATCAAGCTATGCGATTGCGGTGTCCAAGCCGGACAGCATAGCATCAATTACTTGCTGGAATATTGCGGGTGCCACCTTGACACCAAACGCGAGTCTTTCGTATCTGTACAAACCCCGATGAGTGTTAATACTGAGGAGGTTAGCGCTTTTGTCGTTTACTGGAATCTGTAGGTAAGCGTCGCTTGGGTCGATCTTAGAAAAAAACTTGCCGCCATTTAATTTCGTGAACACTTCTTCTGGACTAGGTAATGATAGTGAACATCTTCTAAGGACCCGTTCAGTCCGGTCGCGAAATCAGCGCAAACACGAATTTCCCCGGAACTTTTCCTTACGTAAACTGCCGGAGCAGTCCACTCACTATATTCAATTTTAGCCAGTATACCGATGCTTTCTAATCTGTCTAGTTCCTGATTTATTTGGTTCAGGGAAGTGAACGTGACATTACGTTTCTTTTTAAACACTGGTTGTGTGCCAGGTTTCAACTTAAAATCTGCGGCCATTTTTGTACATCTCCCCAGGCCAGGAGTAAATACGTTTGTGAATTCTTTTTTAGAACAAGTTATAAGTTTCTACGTTTTTGCTGGGTAGGTATCTATTTTCTTGCAGAATATGGATATAGGAAGATCCCAGCGACGAAAGTCCTCCATGCTGTCAGAACCGAACAGGTTCTCAGTATCTTTTGGCATATACAATTTTAGTTTTTTTTGTTTTCCCCCGTAAAGTGACGTTTGTAATTAATTCACTTTCAAAATGAATTTTGGTACCATTAACGGCCGTCGCCGTTCTGTTAGTTTTTAACATAGTTGGCTTTCGTAATATTTTCCACGTTTTGAGATATATTATTGAAAGATCCGATCCACTGTCTAATTGGAATTTAATAGCCTTGCCGAAAATGTTAACCGTCACATATTTGCGTAGATTTTCATCTACGACGTCCTTAGTTCTGGTTTTACGTAAACGGCTTCTATTCTGAGTTTTCCTACAGTGCGAACTTTTATGACCGATCTTATTACATAAATGGCATCTTTTTGTTAAAAATGGGCAATCCCTTACCCAATGTATTCCACCACATCTGAAACAACGCTCGGTGCTTTTAGTTTTTCTGAGTTTCGATGGTTAGTGTCTGTGTGCCATTTCGACGGTTTTTTCTTAGTTACGTTTTTTTATATTTGCGATGTCTGCTTCGATATTTCTTGCGTCTTTTTTTTTTTTTAATTTCTACTTTTTGACAATTCTCGGTCAATTATTGAAGTGTTAAGTTCGGTTCATTTTCTGATTTTGTAAGGACATTGCGCCTGATTTCCGCATCTTTTCCCGAGGTTAACTCTTGCGCAAACACAAGACATTTAAAATTGTCTGCTGTTAGTTCAGACAGCTTAAAGGCATCACAGTGTTTTTTCACTACAGCTGCGTAGGTGGCAAAATCGTTATTATCGTCTTTTACCACATTCAAACATCTCCAACGCTTATGGAAAAGAGATGTTTTCGGCGGGAAAAGTTCTGTTAACAAATTTACCGTCTCATTAAATGATGAATTTGCTGTTTTCCAAGCCAAGATATAATCCACGAATTTATCATGCTCAGCCGTTTCCAATTTTCGTAGTAGAAGTCTGCCTTTTTTTTATCAGATCAATTGCTGCAGTCAATATTTAAAAAATCTCCATAACGCCGAAAATACGCTGCGAATTTTTTCTTCCTCGTATTTAAAATTGTCTATTGCTGTCCATATTGTATTCTGAGAAAATGCTCAATTGCTTTCGCGTTTGCATTATTCTTAATAATTTCTGTAAGCAATTTCTCTGTTCGTAATTGATGTTCGGCTAACTGTTTTTTAACTTCCTTTTGCTGTTCCTCGGTTCGTATTTGACATTCCGCTAACTGTTTTTGCAATTCCTTTGGCTGTTCCTCGAATCGTATTTGAAGTTCAGTCCAGTGTTTTTCGGATTGCGACTGACGCTTTGCGGCATTGATATGCAACTTGGTCAAATGTTCCAACGCAACTTTCAATTCATCCATTTTGCTTTATCAGCATTAGCAATTTCAAAACGTTCGCTGAATTTTACAAAACCGTTTTATTCTTTCTTATTTCTTCTCCAGACAATAAAACGAACAGAAAGAAAACATAAATATATAAAAAGTTCATTGTCTAAAGAAAAAAAAATCAAATGTATATTTTTCTCCAGAGAAAAAAAAATAGCGCCCGATTTTAGCAGCGAAAACCACAAGGGGCGAATTCTTTTCCGAAAGTATAAAAATCTACCTTTCTAAGTTGCGAGGAACCGTTTACTTTTTGCAAAAGTACAGCGCTATCTTTGAAAGTCGTGACGAACTTTTTCCTTTTCAACTCTTTTTTTTCCGTAATGATCTGCGTTTTTTTTTTAGTTACCCTGAAACATTCCGTTGCAAGTGTTATGTTAGACACTTCCTTAGGCTTGATAACATTTGAGTCCGACGTCGTTAGTATTTTTAGAATACTATTTCAACGCGAGTATTTTTTTCAATGTCGTTTCTGGTTTGGATTTTAGTATGCTCCTTGAATCCAATGTCGCCAGTGTTTAGTTTTTTAGAACACTGTTTTTAAACATGCGTACGTTCTCCGAATCCAATGTCGTCAGTGTTTAATTTTTAGAACACTGTTTTTAAACGTGAGTGCGTTCTCCGAATCCAATATCGCCAGTGCTATGGCTTACAATAAGGCACCAAGAAAACAGAACAACGGAATAGAGTTTAAACAATGTATTACTGGAACAACAACGTAAAAAGGTTACAACTGAAAAGAGTAATAAACGTCACCGAACAGGCGAGGGTCGCTCTGGTGTTTGATCCACACTTGAGATTAAAAGGTCTCTGGTTTATATAATGGATAGAACAGTCCATTTCGAGGGTGATAGCCGCACAACAATATCAAAATCAAGAGGCGGTGCAAGATCAGCAAAGGTACCCCCTCCTGTATGACAACGCTCCGGTCCACAACTCGCATGTCGCCAGATCAGAAGCACGGGTGTGTGGTTATGAAATCCTTCCCCATCCTCTGTACTCTCCTGACCTTGCATCCTCTGACTTTCACCTCTTCCCAGCCATGAAGTTGTTTTTGAAAGGAAAGCGTTTCCCAGATGATGCAGCCTTGATTTCTGAAGTCACGTCGTGGTTGGAGGACAAACCTGGGGTGTTCTACAAAAACGGTCTCCAGAGCTGCATCAAACGATGGGAGAAACGCATAACTCTGTGTGGTTCCTATGTAAAGAAAGACTAATAACTGTGCCAAGTTTCGTTGCTCTACTGCTATGGGAAGTGGGTCAGGGGCATTACTTATTGCACTCCCCTCGTACTAATAGTAGGCCTGAATTCGAATTTGAAATAGAAAATTCAATAAAAATGGTAAAAATAATTTGAATCTATTAATGTGTTCGATTACGCACTTGCACTTATCCGATTTTTTTATTTCATTGCACAAATTATTTTACTTATTTCAGTAAACCCTGCGATTACACCGCTGTTACCAGTCATAATTCATGGCCACTTTTTCAAAAATAGTCTGAAATCAATTCTCACTCTTTCTTTCCCAATCTATGAATAACGGTCATTATTAAATCAGTCCACATCATGGCATGGAAATGACTGTTGTTTTTGCAGAGACGACAAAATTATCGTACACCCTCAGACACTGTGCTTACTGGAACTAGCATCTTATAATTCATATCGAGAATATGTGAAGTAGTCGTTTTGAGACGAGGATAGCGTGTACCGCCAATACACGGACAGATATATCTCGATAGCTAAGTCAGTTTGTGATTCGGGGCATAGTTAGTACACGCTATCTCATAGTTTGGCGTGTTAAAATAGAATTGTTTGCATATATATTTTTTACTTTAGTAATTTATATGCGTATGCATGTATATATATATATATATACATATATATATACATATATATATATATATATATATATATATATATATATATATATATATATATATATATATATGAATAAAAAAGAATGCGAAAAGTATAAAAGCTTATAACTTTTCTTTATTCGTTTTTAATTGGTGACGTGCAGGAATACAAAATAATAATATTATGAAAAAAAATAAAAAAACTTTTTTCATAAGTACATAATTTTCGACCGATCCTTCAGTCTTCATCGGTGTAGTGAAAGTATGAGGATGCACGGGGAAAAGGGGAATGGAAAAGGAAGGAAGGTAGAGGAGGAGGAGGAGGAGAAGGAGGAGGAGAAGTAGGTATAGCCAATGAGAAGGTGTCACGTCAGTCTTAAATATATAAACATATAAGTACGCACATACACACATGCACACAGTACACATATACATACAAACGAAAAATTAAAAATTAAACAGTAAATAAAAATGAGAAACGCGTCTTTAACGGTCTAATCCTTTGAATTCTAACGATATTATTTATTCTAAGAGAGAATAAGAATTCAAAGGATATGAGACGTT
This sequence comes from Euprymna scolopes, assembly GCF_053919585.1. NCBI lineage: Eukaryota > Metazoa > Mollusca > Cephalopoda > Sepiida > Sepiolidae > Euprymna > Euprymna scolopes. Next base: position 49,072,652 of record NC_136489.1, on the reverse strand, counting down.
ATGAGGAGAAACGCTATGATGCTCATTTGTAATTTAACGGCTATTTCTCGTTCGAAAAAGAACGAAAACGTCGTTTCTAAATTCAACCGTTTTAAGACAAAAACGAAACGCTACTTTTTATTAATATGTATATTAATATGTACATATACATACGTATACAAACAAATACTCACTTGTACAAATATATACATATATATATGCTTATAAGCATACATAAATGCATGCATATATACATATATACATATACTAACAGACATACATGTACATACATAAATGCTTGCGCATACATTTACACGTAGAGACAGCTGTACATATATACATATAAGTCTACATAAGCGAATGTAGGGAGAGAGAGAGGAAGAGGAGAAGAGAGTGACGGGAAAAGAAGTATAGGTGTGCGAGAAATACATACACTTATATACACACATACATATACGGTAATATGAAGAAAATTAACTCTTAAAGAAAATGTGTTTTGAAAACATACACACATATATGCGCACACACACACATATATCCAAATGTACATACACATACATATATATACATATATATATATGTACATACATGCACATACATGTACAAGTATATACATATACTGACGTGTATATACACTATCAGGTACGCGTACACATACACTCGCACAAATACATACAAATATGCGTACATAATACGCACACACATACACATGCCATGTGTATGAGATGATAAAGAAAGAAAACATTAGGGAAAATGTAAAGATTTAGGAAAGAGTTCCCTCATCTCACCGTGCATTTTAGTCCTAAGGAAATGTTTATAGAATATCTTTGTAGTTATGAAAATTGTAGTCACTGTGTAGTCCTAGGTTTTTGTTAAGGCCTGTAGTATGCGTGTTGAGTTTTAGAATTAATTTTTTTTCATATTTTCTTCTCTGGTGTTGTGTAATAAAATTGGATGCTATGAGGATATATCTGATATTGTCTATTGTGTGGTTAGGTAAATTAAAGTGGATAGCTACTGGATGCTGTGTAGATTTATCTCTGATGGTGTGTTTGTGGTTATTAAGACGTAGGCGGAACTCCAGGCCTGTTTCCCCCACGTAGTTGCCTTTTGTGCATTTTGTGCAGTATAACAGATATATAACATTTGAGCTGTTGCAATTTAGAGGGGGAAGTTTGAGATGGACGTTGGTGCCTGGAGGAGTGAATGTGCTGTTGGTGTTAATATGTGTACATATTAGACACCTGGGTCTATTGCAAGGTTTGTTTCCTTGAGATGTTTGGGTGCGATTAATCCGAGTGGATGTGAGTAAGGAACGTAAGTTGGGGAGTTGTCGTTTGGCACAAATGGGTGGTTTGTTGTATATTGTGTTGAGTGTGGGGTCCTGTTGTAATTGTTTGAAGATCTGTTTCATGGGGTTGTATAAATGTTTGGTGTTATTATTGAAGTGAAATACCATAGGTATTCGTGTGGATGTTTTGTTGTTTTTGTATGTAAGTAGGTTGTGTCTGCTAATGTGTGATGCTCTGCTGATAGCTTCTTTTAATATTTTGAATGGGTAGTTTTTTGCGGAGGAAGTGGTTGATTAAGATGCCTACCTGTGTGTCATAATCGGATGGGTCTGTGCATATCCTTTTAATGCGCAGGCATTGACTGTATACGATTGACTTTTTCGTTGTGATTGGCTGGCAACTTTCGAAATGTAGGTAATTGTGTCCATTGGTCGGTTTTGTGTGTAGAGATGTGGTGATATGATTATTTGAAATATTAATCTGAACGTCTAAAAATGTGATATGCGTGGTTGAATGTTAAATTGTGAATTTTATACTATTATGGCAGTTGTTTATATGTTGGAAGAAGTTCATCAATGTCTTTTCACCGTGTGGCCAAATGACAAAGATGTCGTCTATATACCTGTAATAGTGTGTCGGTTTGAGGTGGTGTGTGTGTATGTATTTTTGTTCGAATGTGTGCATGAAGATGTTGGCATAGCTGGGAGCCATTCTAGTTCCCATGGCTGTGCCTTTTATTTGTAAAAAGTGTTTGTTGTTGAATGTAAAATTGTTATGTGTTAGAATGTACTCTATAATGCTGCATATGTTTGTGATGTGGGTGTCTTGTAAGTTCTGCGTTTGTAAAAAAACTCCTGCATGCGGATATTCCTTCCTCATGTGGAATATTCTAGTAGAGAGAGGAAACATCCATCGTGACGAGTATTGTATTGTCTGGTAAGTTACCGATGTCGCGTAGGATCTGTAGGAAGTGTGCCGTGTCTTTAATATAACTGGGTATGTTTGGCATCAATGGGTTGAGGATGCTGTCAATGTATCCCGAAATCTTCTCCGTGAGGGTCCTGATGCCCGAGACGATAGGTCTGCCAGGTGGATGGATTTGAAGAGCCTTAGCTATGTGGTATATGTCTGTGGGTTCGGTAACCGATGCCTCAGTGTTTCCCGTGTCTTCAAATGGGAGGTTTGCGAGTATGTTGCTGACTATTTTCGGGAGTTTATGAAGTTTAGGGATAGTGTAAAAGACAGCCGGGTTATGATGTTTTGGTACTAATTTTTCAACCGTTGTCCTAATGGTTTGGTCTAGACTGCTGATTAGAGTGTTTAGTTCAGATTTGAAAGTGCTACTGGGATCACTGGGGTTTGTAGAAATCCCTGTTCGCTAGCTGTGTGTTTATTTCTGTTATGTAATCATTTGTGTTCATGATAGTGATAGCTCCTCCCTTATCTGCTGGTTTTATGGTGATGAGATCATTATTCTGTAATGATTTTATGGCCTGTTGTTCGTCCTTTGTGATATTATGATGGGTTTCCTTGTGCAGTTTGGCTATGATGAACTTGTCTAAATGCTTTTTTATTGTGTTGTTATGTTGATGTTTAGATTGCGTCCATTGGCAGGTGTCCAATGTTTAGATTTTGAATCTTTTGCACGTTTATTTGTGGTGGAATTGGTGTCTGCTTGCTGGTTGTTATTATGGAAGTATTCCTTTAATTTTATTCTTCGGATATAGTCCTCCATGTCATACCATAGGTCCACCGGATTCAGGTTTTTGGATGGGCAGAATGAGAGCCCTTTAGCTAATAGCCTGGTTTCGTTTTCTGCAAGTTGGTGGTTCGATAAGTTGGCAATGTTGATGCTCTGTGATTTTGGGAGGATGCATTGCGCGTTATCATTTTTTAGGAGTCTACTGATGGTGTATGGGTTTTGTTGGTTGTAGATATGTTTTAACACTTGATCTTTGTTGATTAATGTGTTGAGTTTCCGTTGCTATACCGCATCATCGCTCGAAACTTGTGGGTAGTATATAGTTAGGGTTTTTTCTCAATTCTTATTTTATATTTCTAAATTATTTATTTCATATTATATTTTATTTTATTTATTTGTTTTTTTATAATAGTTTATCTTTGGTTCAAACGTGTTGTTGTAAACAGTAAACAGTAACAGTATCGGGCTAAATAATTGTCCGGACCTTGTTGGTGGCTTTTTAATTTAATATGATTGAGTTTGTTTGTTTTTTTACTTATTTTTATTTCTAATTTATTTATTTATTTTATTTATTTATTTTTTATAGTAATTTATGTTTATATAGAGGAGATTTAATTAACTAATTTATTTGTTGTTTGTGTTTCTGCATTCTAGTTGAGAGGTGGTGGGAGCGTAGACTTAGAATAAATCGGTTGGTCAAGGGAGACTACTTGATGAGTTGTTCTAAGGGGGATAATCGTTACCGATATTCCTTCTCAGTTAGATGTATAACGTTGCATTACTTTTTTATGTATTTATTTGTTTGCTTATTTATTTTATTTTAGTGATATTATTCTCATTGTGGGGGTATTTTATTTAATCCGTTATGTAGTGTATATATACTCATTTATGGATTCTTGTATCTTTAATTCAATTATATAGTAACTATAATTATTTATTAATATATGCAATGTGTTATGACGAAGTGGTTAGAAGTTATTTCGAGAGTTTTAGTAATTTTTTTTATAATCTATTTATTTATTTGAGTTAATTTGGATTTCTGTTTTTGGTGTATTATGTCTTATTGTTATATGCGATTAATATTGTTAGGTTTACTCAGAGAAATCAATTGGGTTATATTGGGGCATATAAACTTATAAATTTGCTGAGTCATATACTTGTAGCCGTGTAGCCCACATGCTCACACCATCTAATTCATATATCTTAGGCTTGCTATTTAATTGTTAAACATTGTTATTATTATTAATGTTTAGTAATCTTGAATAGGGGTTGCTTATTTATTATTTTGTTTGTTTATTTATTTTGGTTCATTTTAATTTAATTTTGGATTTATTTTTTTATTTATTTTATTTTGTTTGTTTATTTTTTTTTATTGTATTATACAATGGTGGGATGGTGTGCATTAAGTTAAGAATGAAAAGCCTAATTCATGTCGGCGATTAATCTTGGGATGTAATTTGGCAATCAGGATTGATTACAATTCTATTTAAACATATATATATATATATATATATATATATATATATATATATATATATATATATATATATATATATATATATATATATATATATATGGGGATTAGAGCGAGAGTCTAAAGAGCAGAGTAAATTTTAATGTATTAGTGAATTCAATACTACAATTAAAAGAAAAGAAAACAGTGCTCGTTGTAATGTAGATATATAATACGCTCGATAGGCATGGATATCCTAGAGCTATTTTAATATTAAGTAAGATGATTGATAATTTATAATTAAAATTAAAAATTAAAAATCGATTTCATAAGGAAGAACAAACAAAATCAATAAATTGTACGATCGTTTCGGAAACGATGTTTTTATTGTGATAGACATTGAGTCTTGGGCAATAATTTTAACATATAGTTTTTGAAAACAAGGTGTCCTCATCAGCAAAAATATTGGGTGGTGGGTTTTTAACTAAAGACACAAAAATAAACCTAGCATTTTTAAGTAAGGCAGATGTATCTGAAAAATATTTAAAATATAAGGGAAAATAGTTACCTTTTTGATGAACTATGTAGGATAAATAAAAAATAAAATAAAATAGGGTAGAATCTGGTTGAAGGGTAAGGTTTAGAGAATCTAGATTTTAAATATTTTAACAAAATGTAAATACGTTGCAATGGTTCGCCTTTCTAAAATTCGTAAATATCATCGTCAATGCATTCATTGGGATGGTAAAAGTAGTTTTTGAATGCTTGAAGATGTTGATATACAACTTTTCAAAGGATACGCTATGGAATAATATTAACAGTTAAAATCGTTAGTGACGTTACATTTAAAATCAGCTGAAAAATTGCAATTACAAGGGAGATAATTTTATTCAAAAAGAAACATTTATTTGCATGTTCAAAGAGAGATAAACACTGATTATTCAATATTTGATTTTTTTAAATAGTGAATGAATCCTCTTGGGAGTGATTAAATAAAAATAATATTTTTACAATATAATAGTAATTATAATATTTATAGGACTTACATTAATAAAATAGTAAGATATAAATTCAAAGTGTAATAGATAATAAAATAAAATACAAATAATGGTGAAATGTCAGGTAATATAATAATAATAATAATAATAATAATAATAATAATAATAATAATAATAATAATAATAGTTATTAATTTATAAATTATAAATTTTAAGATAGATTAGTAATAAAATAATTTCAGGATTTATGGTGGCTTAAATTTATCAAATCTAAACCAACGTTTATGAATGCATCCGGAAAAAAATTCGTCTTTTAAGTTCAAGAGAATGGTTCTATATTTATTATATTTTAAAATCTTAAGGCCTTCATATCTACAAAGTGCACAGAATCTGTCTCTCGGCATATATGCTTTAGAAGATCCTATTATTTCCCATTTTAAATTGAAAGGGATATTTCTATCATTGAGTCGCCATATATGTTTAGATAAAGCAGTTTGTTTTCTCACGGAATGATTTTTAAAAGAGTGCTTATGCGTTGAAATTCTATGCTTAATAAGTCCAAATGTAGAACCGAAGTAGATTACATTTTGTTTAATATATTTGTTGTCAGATAGATTAAGAGTAGTATTGCTATGTAATTGGTTTTGTTGTATTTGATTGATAGATTGGTTAATGGGGTGTAATTATTGAATAATTATGCGGAAGAGTTAGATTGTGAAGAGGAATTTGTATGGTTGCCATTAACATAATTTGTATTTTGGGTTTGTGACACTGTGCAGCTATAAATCGCATTTTTTATCTTGCAGGTACCTTGTAGAGGACATTTATTTTTTCTTCTACAGTTACAGTCTGGTATAGTTTCTATATTTGCATTTTGTATCTTATTAATTTTTTTATTGTTAGAACTAATTATTTTTTTGATGTAGGTTTGGCATAGTTGAGTAAGACACTTTGACTGTGTTCTTATTAAAGATTTTATTGTATCTATGAAGGGCCTTAAAGCTTTTATCTAATATTTTAAAGAATTCCCTGGCTATGTTTGTTTCAAGATTTTTAGAATATGGAGGATTTAATCATAGGATTTCCTTATGTCTGTTTTTACGCTTACGGATTTTGGTTTGTGGTTTATTTGTGCTAGTGGCTAATGCTTGTGGTTTAATTTGGTTTTGTATCGTATTTAAATTGTTTTTTTACCATTCATATGCGGGATGAGCTGGCCATATTATAGGTTATTATGTTTTTAGTGGATTTATTGCAATTATTATAGTTTTCAATGCAGTTTGTATTTTTATCGTTTTTATTCAGGTATTTGATTTGCGATTTGTATCCTGAGTTTTTAAGGGCATCATTGTAATATTTTGTGTTTTTGTTAAATATAGATTTGTTAGAAATCCATAAACCCACCACCCAATATTTTTGCTGATGAGGAGACCTTGTTTTCAAAAACTATATGATAAACTTATTGTCCAAGACTCAATGTCTATCACAATAAAAACATCGTTTTCGAAACGATCGTACAATTTATTCATTTTGTTTGTTCTTCTTTGTGAAACCGATTTTTAATTTTTAATTTTAATTATAAATTATCAATCATCTTACTCAATATATTATGTGCTTTTGAAAGAAACGTTTTCATTTTTGTCGAAAGACTTTATGTGATCCTACACGTCAACAAATACGAAACAAATACAGAAAATATATAAACATTTATATATTTTTGGTACCCCGACAAAAGGTGGATGGACCTGTAAATTCACACTTGTCTGTTCGTTCGTCCACACTTTTCTCAATAACTACGCCTTGGAATTTGTTGAAATTTTGCACAAAGATTAAACATGATATAAGTAAAAAAGTAACAGAACGGATTTTCCGGGAAAACTCCAGTTTCCCCCACCCCCAATAAATCTTTCATTTCGATTTAATTATGGGGTTATGGGATTACAATTCTGTAATATACTATAAGAAGACTTAATAATAATAATAATAATAATAATAATAATAATTATAATAATAACAATGATGATGATGATGATGATGATGATGATGATGATGATGATGATGATGATGATGATGATGATGATGATGATGATGATGATTTCGTTTATCAATGTCTCTCTGGAAAGGGATGGGATTCATTTCTAGAGGATTTCCCTCAATCTCGGCTTCAAACCAGGAGCTTCAAAGATCAAGGGTTTTCCTAAGGATGTTGGCGGTACCTACAATTGCAGAGGTCTGAAGGCCGCCTAAACATTAGGATTTGTAGTTTTTTCAATTGTACTTCCAGACGACTTGATACTACTCCTAGTGTACCAACTACGACTGGGATTATTTGTGTTAATAATAATAATAATAATAACTAGCAGAACCCATGAAAATTCCACGGTCGTTGAAAATTTTTAAAAACACATATCAGTAAGAAACATCTTATCACATAATTAAACAATTACATTGAGATTGGACCATGTACCATTAAAGACTTAACTAAATCACGAAGCTCTGGATTTTCAGGTCCTGGTATTTCTGCTGACAATTGCATCAATTTGATGAACGGTTCTGATCTTATCCTGATCTCACAACATTATGATCATGTTGCAATGTGTTAGCCCTCTTTTTTTAAATTCACTAACATGCATATTTGCAAATAGAATTCGCAGTACATGTCTTTCTTTAATGTCTTTCAAAAGTTTGGCTAGATGTGTATGATACACAGGTGATAGTAAGTCAGGTCGATTTTATGTAAGTTCTGATGGCTCCAAGTTGTTTATTATTTAAGGATATCTTGGATCACACGTGTATGTAAGGAATATGTCTGGTTTTCCGTATTTACAGAAAACTACTTTGTACTAATTTCTTTGTAATAATTTCAAGATAACATATAAGTAGGTAATAATGTTTTTACCTGAAATGCGTAAATTTAAACGATCAATAATTAACAAAAGCACTATATGATTTTACTTATTTCGACATGACACTTAAGTAGGTAATAATGTTTTCACCTGAAATACGGTGGAATTTGTATCAATTGCAACACGACATGTAATAATTTGTATAAGTTTGAAATAATTTAAACTTTAAAAAAAACATTGGAAATAAATATTAATTACGGCCGTTATTAAGGTCACACAATAAACGGCGGACGCTTAGGAAACTGGTCACACATTTTTTTTTCTTTCTCATCATCGCAATATTTTTTCTCGATGGTGGTCACAAATGCGTGTTCAATTTAATAGAACGTTATAATTGAAAAATGATCCCCGATGATAAAATTCATAAAAATATTTTTTTTCAATTTTTTTTTTTAAATCTGAAAGTTTAGTTTGTAATCGATGAGATTAACGTGAAAAAGAAAAAATAAAAAATTGTGGAATTTATAGGTGGGGGTCAATTTCCTAAACGTCCTCCAAAGAAACAAATAATAATTTTACTTTTAATTGTTATTTATCAGACTGGAGGTTATTATCTCTCATATAAAAGGGACATGATTTCCTAATTACCGCTATGTTACTATGCCAATAGTATTTAAGCAATGATATATGTAGTTAACAGTTTTAAATGATCAGAACTTAGAGCTTTTTTAAGAATAAACACTTTTTATGTTAAACATTATATACAGCATTTCTTTTTAAATTTTAAACAATAGAGATACAAATTTTTATAATATTTATATACAAATTTTTATAATATTTATATACAAATTTTTATCCAAATTTTTATAATATTTAACAATATAAACCGTCATTATTTTTAATGCATTATGCAAGATCAGTGTAGTATCTGTTCCGATACTACACTTCACCTTTTCTGACTTCGATCAGTGGATGAGAAATCCTTCTAAACAGAGGCAATTTTTATTTTTGTTCCTATCCAGAATGCCTCTTTTTGGGGAACTGGATTTCCCCCACATTAAAAACCGATCTTGTGTCTAGCTGTGCCCTTGTGAGGAGGCAAGTAAATAGAACCATAACGATAATTAGGTAATTTGGTTCCTTTTACGTGATATAAAAACCTGTTATTTGTAAAAATCACCGTTTTTATTTATTTTAGTAAACAAATAAAACATGAATTTTTACCTGATTAAATAATTCGAAATAAGAAAAAGATTTTTGTTTTAATATAATTATTTTTTTATTTATATCACTACGAAATAGGTAAAAAAATAAAAAAAAAATAAAAAGTCCATCACTACAAATAAAAAAATATTCCATCAAATTTGATTCTTGAGTAAATAATTCGAAATATAAAAACATGATACTTATGCATCTATGTTACTGCACTGAAATTGTTATTTAGAAAGCCATTCTTAACATTCATAAAAGTATTTTGTAACTATAATTTAGGAGATTTTGAAGTCAAATTCTGTTAATCAGTCAGCGTCATGCTTTTTTGTCTATAATAATAATGGGGAAAACATGTTTTCTTCGTCATTTGAAGGGGATTTTGAGCTATTTAAATTTCTGGTTATGATTAAAGTCAAGCATTCTAGTTCACTTGTCTATCTGGACATGCGAAACACAGAATCTTTGACTTCGTTACTAATGTATAAAGAAAAAAGGAGAAACTAATTAGAATTATTCAAACAAACAAAAAAAAGGAATGAGAAAAATTGTAATGTTTATTTAAATCATAAAAAAATGGTACTCTTGCAGAGAAAAAACCGTGTTGAAATAATAACGTTATTTCGAAATCCATTCTTACATGGGGAGTGTTTTTTTTTAACTAATCTGTAGTTTCACCTAGCAATTTAATAAACAAACGATACCGTGAATTTATAATAAAAAATGGCATGGTCCTTTCTCTACATAAGTATTGCCAAAACTCTTATCCAAAAATATAGAAATAATAAAAATTATACATAAAATTTAAAAATATATAAATGTATTAAAAAAGGAAAAAATAACTTGTAAATACAATTAAAAATTAGCGCAGCAACATACAAATGATTTTTTCTTCTAATTTAATTTCATTTACAAACAAATAATAATATTAAATTTGAAAAAGTATCTATTACATTCATTTAAAATTTACACCCTTATCAAGACAATTGGAGTTTTATTTCTATAAGTTTTTATGAATAAACGTTAATACGACCACTTTTTCTTTGTTTTATTAAACTCAAATGTTTATTAATCATTTGGAGTATTCCACTTTCCTTGATGATAACGATCGAAATGAATTGTATATAGATGATGATGATGATGATGATAATAATAATAATAATAATAATAATAATAACAACAACAACAACAACAACTATAAATGATCGTGGACGTTAAGAAAAATAATCATGATAGAGGGTACCAACCAGAACTTCACTGGTAGAGTGTGAGGTTACTGAAATTTTGGCGAGACTTATTGTCACTAAAATCCTAGGGAAGATCAATGATCGTTACTAGTGATAACACAAGAGAAGACGGCTGTTGCCTTCATTCAAAATGATTTGCAAAGGTTATCGAAATTGGCGGAGAAGGCTGGAATTATGAGAAGACTAGTTGTCAGACTTCAAACGAAATTGTTATTGGCAGTGAACAATCATATATATATATATATATATATATATATATATATATATATATATATATATATATATATATATATATACAGTAGAATCTCAGGATACGGCATTAAAAATGAGTAACAAAATAAAGTCCAGTACATAATACACATGTGTATAATCAAATAACATTATGAATAACACCGTTAGGCAGGGCAATTACCGTAACCAAGGGCAGAAAAAACATCGTATTCCACATCGTAACCTAAAAAAACGTATTCTACTGTGTGTGTATGTATATATATATAAACAGTGTTTCATGGTAAACAACTGATGATCCCTTAAAAAATATAAAAATTGGTATTATAGTAAATTTGAGAGTTGATGCAGTGATTGCAGGTGATTAAATGACTTACTGACTAGATGTTTTTTTTTTGATGAATGATAAAAAATAATTTTTTGTGTGGTTTCAAATGTTAAAAACTTCAAAGACTATATATTGAGTATTTAAATATGTATGGCTAGGTTTCCTTCCTCTTATTTGGATACTTTTCTGGTACCAAAGGTACTAAAGTTTTTTTTTCTGATAAAATACAAAAATAATTATCAAATAACTTTTTAAATATGGTCACTAAAACTAGATTGCAAGCTAGGTCTGGGCAGTCCTCAGAACTAGTGAGTTCCCCTAGGGCTTACCACCCAAGGAGGTCGGAGATGTCTCGACAGGGTCAAGCCGTTGTCATTAGTAATATAGAAGTAGGAACTCCTTCTTTCGAAGTGGCAAATGGGACTTGTTCGGCCGAAAATAATTTTAAGGTTGCTCCTTGTGGAGCAATCTTATGTAAAACTTGCAATATTCTCATAACATCTAAAGAATATAAGTCAAATGTGACTAATAAAATTTACTATGTTGTAAATCATTCTAAAGAAAATTTGTCATGTAGGTCCCAAAATTTGGTCTACCTGTTGTCCTGTAAAAACTGTAATTTACAATACGTAGGAGAAACTGTAATGCCTCTAAATAAACGAATGAATTTGCATAGGACTAGCACTAAGGGATGTATTCATGTTGTTAAACATTTTAAAGAAACCTGTAGTCAGTCGTCTTTTTCCGTGCAAATAATTGAAAAATTTAAATGTAATGGATATAATAGTCTAGGTAATGTAGATAACGATATCCTAAGGATGCGTCAGGATAAGGAAGACGATATAATTAAAAAAATGCGAGTAATTTACCCATATGGGTTGAATAGTAAAGTTAAAAAAAATAACCTACAAGATTCTGAAATTATAGGTAGATTATATCCAGCTTTGCCTCGCTACGGTATTAGAGATAGAACTCATGTTAATAGAAATAATAGAAAATCAGTTATTTCATGTGAGGATTTTTTTAGTAAAATTAAAGATATAATTATTAATAAAATTTATGAGTCGTTCAATTATATAAGAAAATTGCTTAATCAAACAAAAAAGAAAGTTTTGAAGGAAATAGCATCTAAAATATTATTACAACCGGATATGATATATAAGAAGGACTATTTCATTCAATGGTATGAATATATTCTAGATATAATTGACACTAAATTATATAAGCCACCAGGGAACGATATAAAAAAGAAACCTAAAAATGTTTGTGTAGTTTTGTATGAAAATAAAGGTTTTGATGATGTAAATTTACCTAAAATATTTAATAAACAAAAAAATATTCAATTACTACCAAATGAGTTCCAGAAAAAAGATCAAAAACCAATAGTTACATATAAACTAGGGCCAACAATACGCAATAAGATTTTTAATTATAAGAAAACGGTAGAACATATAAATATAAAAGATAATAATATAAATATTCCAGAATGTGAATGTAATTCCTCTCCGTTCTGTAATAATGAGATAAAACATGTAATTACAGGAGATTTAAATATAGTAAATAATCCTAAATTAAGAAAACTACTTAGTAAGGGTCCAAATTATAGAGAACCTAAATGCCTAAATTACACTAAATGCGTTAAAGAAGTTACTAAAGCACTAGAAGGTTTTATTATGTCTATGGTAAAGAAATATAAATTAGCACAGTCTACGTTTGATGCATGGAAAAATAGTATAATTGAATGCGTAAATAAAAAGGTTAAACATATAAAACAATTTAAACGCCCTAGAAAAACCAATCCTCTTTTAAAAAATTCAGAAATACGGGAGTAACTTAAAATACTTCAAGAAAAGTTCGTAATAGTTCCGATTGATAAAGCGGCAAACAATATAGCCTTTATATGTAAAAAATATTATATACAACGGTTATTGATAGAAGTAGGACTTATAGGAAACGATTCGGATACTTATAAAGTAAGTAATAGTAATTTAGATAGTATTATTTTGAATAATAGTATTATTAATGAAAAAGTAGGATTAAAGTTAGAAGATAAACACAAAAATCTTCCATGTATGTATTGGATACCTAAAATGCATAAAAATCCAGTTGGGGCTAGATTTATTGTAGGTTCAAAGACGTGCATCACTAAACCTCTAAGTAAAGCTATATCTAAAATATTTAAATTAATTATAAATCAAATAAATAATTTTCACCTGAAAAGTAAATTCTATAGTAATATAAATCTATTTTGGGTAGTAAATAATTCCAAACCAGTGAAAGAAAAATTAGATAAAATAAATTCCAGAATAAAAGCAAAATCTATAGCTACTTATGATTTTAGTACGCTATATACTAAAATTCCGCACGAAAAACTTATAAAAGAATTAAATGATACTGTAGATTTGGCTTTTCAAGGTGGAAAAGGTAAATATATAGACTTTTCAAACTCTAATGCTTTCTGGTGTAAAAATAAAAATAGCAAAACTAGTATTTCTAAAGGTATTTTAAAAATGCTTGTAAGCCATCTTATTAAAGAATGCTATTTTCAAATAGGAAATAAAATATTACTCCAAACGATAGGTATCCCAATGGGATTGGATCCGGCACCATTTTGGGCAAATTTGTATTTACATAGACTCGAGTATATATATATGTCATCATTATTAAAAACAGATATATCTAAAACATATAACTTTCATGGGTGTAGGAGATTTATAGATGACCTTATATGCATAAACGATAATGATGAATTCGAAAAAAATAAACATCTTATATATCCAAACGAACTAAAATTAAATTGTGAACATAGAGGACAACAGGCTACATTTCTGGATTTAGATATAAAAATTGAGGATGGAATTTTTCTTTATAAAATATTTGATAAAAGAAACGCTTTCCCCTTTAAAATAGTACGTATGCCCCATAAGGATAGCACCTGCCCCGTTTTTGTGTTTTATGGAACCATTATGTCAGAGTTTTTGAGAATAGCTCGCGTTACTCTAAAATTAACAGATTTTATACCACCAGTTTCTAGCTTAGTAATAAGGATGATAAAACAAGGTGGAGATAAAAATAAAATATTTAAACAGTTAAACAAAGCATTTGTTCGTTATCATGATGCTTTTGAATCGTTTAAGATAAACCAGATTATATTGATAAAGGAAATCCAAAACTATATTAGCAATGTATAAATGTATTTATAATTACATATAATAAATTTATATAGTTAATAAAAAAAAAAAAAAAAAAAAAAAAATGTATATATGTAAAAATAAAATATTTTTAACCTTTATATATCTAATTTTAAATAAATAAGAATGTAAATATACAAACTACTAACTATAGTGGGGGTGATAAGTAGTTAAATGGATTAATCCAAATCTTATAAATACAAGAATGATAAATTAAAAAATTAAAAAATGTATCCATTTTAAATGTGGAAATTGATGAATCGCACAGGTAAGAAATTCATTTTTATACTATGAAAAGGTTATTAAGAATAGGAAATTGGGGAAAAAAATTTTTTTGTAACTTGTCTTCTTCCTAAGATTAAGGGTGGTGGTGTTTGATCAACACTGCTGGGGAGCCATGATGTAATACACTGTTTTGTTTTTAAATCCCCGAAACAGTGTTTCATGGTAAACAACTGATGATCCCTTAAAAAATATAAAAATTGGTATTATAGTAAATTTGAGAGTTGATGCAGTGATTGCAGGTGATTAAATGACTTACTGACTAGATGTTTTTTTTTTTGATGAATGATAAAAAATAATTTTTTGTGTGGTTTCAAATGTTAAAAACTTCAAAGACTATATATATATATATATAGTCATCCACATACAGTACTGTTTAGCTGTTTCACAGCTCATCAGTGCAGCTAGACAGGCAACTGCCTCAAGCCAGGATCGAAACCCGACTACCTAAATGACAGTCAAGGTTTCTCACCATTACGCTATACGATTGATGCTGTGTGGGTAATGAATGAACGATTTATATATATCAGTTTTCTTATCTGTATTTTGCTGTTTTCTTGTTTATTATCTTTTCTTCGTTTTCTTCGTAGCGTTATTGATTAAAAGAAAATAGCAAAGCACTGATTCCATATTTGGATTTGTTGCAGACAGCAACTTATCTTTCTTCAAGGCGCACACGGACACGGACAGATTAACGTTTTATCCTATATCTCTAGTAATTACGAATCGAATATTCCACACTGAAACCACATTTCAAAATAAATATCAAAACAACACGGCTATATGTATGGATACAACATAGCATTTTAATGTTTGTCCTTTTTTTTCAATGGTCTAAGCGGTCTTGAGACTCATTGGCTCTTTTGGTAAAATGTTTGCAGAAGATTAGTATGTTACTTCTCTTCCAATGATTTACATGCACCCAAGCACTACGTGTGTGTATGTATATATATATATATATTAGTGATGGGATGATTCCAATATTTTTTCCAATACAATTACCAATTCCGATTCAGTTAGGATATCTGCAGTAGAACGGGCTTGCTTAAATCCATTTGATGATCGGACAGAAGTTTCGCAACTGTAACGTGGTGGACTAGAGCTTGACTAATTATGGACTCAAATACTTTGGTGAAAAGAGGGAAAGGGGTAATAGGGTGATAATTTAATGGGTCAATTCTTTCACCAGAATTCTTGTAACCTGGTACCACAGAAGCAGTTTTCCAACAGTCAGGGAAGCAAGATTCGTTGATGCATTTGTTGAGAAGTTTGGACTGGAGCAACCTTAGCAGAGCACTTTTTTAATAGTACAGCCGGGATCAGGTCGACATGCTTTTGAGGTGTCTAGGTTTTTTATGATATTATGTACTTGAGAAAGGGGTAATTTTCAGATCATCCAGTGTGATTTCTGTCTTCAAAGGAAAATCAGAGAGGGAGTGGTTTGCTGGGTCTAAGGTAGAGTTGGAGGTAAACTGATGGCCAATAACTTCATGATTGTTGGATGGCTGGGGAGAGGGGTAAATTGCCGATTATTTACTACACTATTGCAGATTTTTCAGAAATCACGAGATCCTAATTTCTGCACTTCAATGTGTTTTCTGGTGGTTACAATAATTTATCTTTTAGCTGTTGCTACTCCTGTCTTACAATTGCTTCTAGCTTCTATAAGCTTTTGCCTGTTTGTACTGGACTTATGCCGGATAAATCTGCGGTATGCATGTTGCCTCTGAGTAATGGTAGCTGTGCAAGTAGAAGTAAACCATTTGGGAGAGTGGGGTTTATTATAAAACTTTTGTGGGGAAATGTGCTTCAATTGCTGCTTTGAACCATTCAGTGGTCTTATTTGCACACTGTTCCACAAAAAAAGAAATAATATTTTCCCATGGGGCATCTCTGATGTGATCTCTAATGGCATCCCAGTATATCTTATTGAAGTACCTTGTCGTTTTGAGCAATGGCTCTTCAGCTTGGAGTCGAGAGTTTAGAGTGATGTCTATCATTATCATAGCATGATCAGCATTCCCGAATGGGCAATGGGTATTTGTTACACAATTCTCAGGAACTGTTGTTAGAAATAGATCCAGAAGTGAGGCTTGCGCTCCTGACGATCTGGGAAACGGGTCGAGAATGTTACCATCTGTGTCAATCACGTTGACACGCCGGTACTCACCAGATCACTGAAGTTAAGCAATGTTGAGCCTGGCCAGTACCAGATGGGTAACCATTTGAGAAGGCGACGTGCTGTATGTACCAAGAGGTAAAATATCATGTTGGGAAACTGGCATGGTCTATCCTTCTATCGGGGGTAAACGGGCCACTCTTAAGCCATGGTAAGCAACCTTGGCTAGCCAAGGGAAACAAAGTTTATCTTACTAGGACTGGAGTCCGGCAAGACTAGGAGCAGTGTGCACCATGACTAGGCAGGGAACATATACTATTGCACCGTTAACCATCATTTTCGTGCATAAGCATTATCATGGGTCATTAATATAAATTCTATATCTATTTTAAATATTTAATCTATCATTTATAAAATATATTAAACTAGCAGGGAGACCTGACGTTGCCCAGGATTGAATGATGATCAACGAATGCTTCACACTCCCATATTTTTATTGTCATCGATGAAATTGTCCATTTTTTATCAATCAAATCGATTGATTGCCTGCTCTAGTTCGGTACCCATCACCATGTACTGAGAAGGAGATTCACATGCCTCCTCGCAATGGCAATAGAGAACCTACTGTTGATTTTATCAGAGTATTTCGATTATCGATACTTATCGAAGACATTTCGATATAAAACCTATCTAATAATACTGACAGGCACATAGAGTATCTTCGTATGAAATTTCATAAAACTTAGCCTGGCTGTCTTCGATTCCATAAGGAGCGAACCCCCCCCCCACACACACACGCACACACACAATGTTTCTTTTTATGTAACAGTAGAGATTACCTTTAGGTTTTGAAATAAAACGAATATAATTTTTAAGTGTGGGAGTTAGCATTATCAAAATTGTTTACCTTAATGAAAATCTTTTATTTAAAAAATTAGCTTACTTCCTTTTGATGATAAAAAACGTTGTTGTTTTTTTTTTCTTGCTTTGTTTTGTTTTTGTTTTATTTTTTAATTCATGCTGGTTTTGAATATCTTCTAAAGGAGACATTTACAATTCGATTGTACCAGGTGGAATGTAAGCACACTTCAAAAAGCATATGATTACAATGGATATGCTCTAAGAAGATTTCAATTTGGTTTATTTTTTAACTATTAATTTTCATATTATTAGAAATTATTTAAATTTAAATGATTATTACTTAAAATAAAGATTAAAACGTATACATCTTTCACTTTTGCACTGATTGATATTTGATAAGAAAAATTTTCAAAGATTTAATCTAAGAAAGGTTTAATCTTTCATGGATGTATATTTGTTATTTTTATCATTTTATCTTTGGGGGGTTTTTTATTCGATTTATTCTGATATTCTGATTTTGTCGTTTTTTTTTTTTAATATGCTGCATGAAGGTCTTTAAAAATGTTTAATTTCTATCGCATTTTTTTCTAAATATTTTTGCATGAATTATGTTCTGCATAATTTTAGTACACAATTCTTAGTATATACTGATGCTAGAAGGGGGACTCGACGTTTCCCGGGATTAAATTAGAATCATCAAATGTTCCTTACTTTCAATATTTTTATTGTCATCAAAACATGTGAAATTGCAAATACTTCACTCGAATCGTTTGATCACCTGCTCTAGTCGGGAACCCACAGTGCACCGAAAGGAAGCTTCACATGCCTTCCCGCAGTTATTTAGTCCACAACATATTATAGTATATATTGCATTGTAGAGAAATTTTATATGCTGGCTTAAATTAAAGTTTAAAATGCAATAATCAAGTATCATGGTTCAATTATGCTCTAAACGGAAACATTCATTTCGAACGCGACCCTGTCTTATCAAAGAACCTACTGTTGATTTTATACGCCGAACCTTTCTGCTTGTGCGATGATAAAACTTCTAAAATGCACTTGTCGTGTTAGGCTATGGCAGAGTCTTACGTTTGGTCAAAATAAAAATGCTCCTTCTTTAATCGGATTTTTTATTATCGATTTTGTAAACTTATCAGGGGAATTCCAATACAAAACTTATCTAAGACCACTAACAGGCACATAACGTACATTTGTGTAAAATTTCAAAAAAATCAGCACAGTTATTTCAGACTCATTAGAGAATGAACTCACACACACACGCACACACACACACACACACACACACAAGTGTCTTGTATATATTAGTAGATATAATTATATTTTATTTAGCTTATTGAAAAAGCAATATCTAGGTTAAATTAAACATCAGATATCAAAGTGTTTTGAATTTTTTTTTCAATTTTTAATTATTAATTTAATTTTTAAAATATAAGCGTTAATATTTTTTAATTTATAATTTTGATTTTTATATTTTACTTATTAAATATTAATTTTGGATTTGAATGTTTTCTATATATACTTTATTGAAGTTCTTATTTCATTGTAGATTTTGTATATAATTAATGCAATTCGTTGGTTACAATATGACTGCATACCTTATCATTATCTATTAACCTTTACTTGTAATAATATATACGTCTTATTCAATTTTCCTGATTATAATTTTAAAAAATAATATTAAATAAATTAGTAAAATTAGAATTGGCTTAATTATAATTAGTTTATTATTACTATACAATTTTTTAATATTCGATTCAATTTCTTATTATTCATTTAGTTTTTATTTACCTTCAAAGTATTTAATTATTTTAATTTGTACTTTATTTGATTTTTCCGTATTTTCTTGATTATGTTTTATTTGTATGTATTTTAGTACAAATTATTCTACATTATTTAAAAGCTATGTCCTATATATTATTTTTATCATTACTGATATTATAAATAAGGTGGTATAAAATTATATAACAAGAATTAGTTTTCATCATAACTGGATGCATAATTCTAAATTGCTACTAAATTGTGATATTATAAGGAGCATCTAAAACGAGATTTCTTACTCATTTAAACTATAAAACAAACTAGAATATTCCAAATCGGTTTAAAAATGATCATACGTCGAATTCGTGGCGTTTAATTTCTTGTGACTAAAATAAATACAGAGTGGAACGATAAAATTGTTGCCCTAGAAAATACATGATTCCATTTCCAGTTAAAGGAAAAACTGTTTGCTCTTTTGTTGTAGACCATCTACTAGTTGGCCAGTTGTGTACAAATCCCAAGTCCGATTGGAGCCGTCTATCATGTTTGAAAGTGACAATGTTCAACAACTAAGACCGGAGATGCGCCACTGTACAACTCATGCTCTCTACCGATTCAAGGTATGACAACAGGATCATTGCCAACACTCTCAAATTTCATACGCGGATTGCCACGAATAGCAGGAATGCGTCCAGGGTGGTGGAAACAAAGTTTCCAGCCACGGTAATGGGTGTTGGTGTGGTTTCAGATAAGAACAACATTATGCTACCATATATCTTCGAAGTCGGCTTGAAAGTCAACACCAAACTATACCTGGATGTACTAAAGAGTGTGGTGATCCCCTAGTACAATCAGGTGTCCGCTGGTAGACTCTGGGTGTAGCAGCATGACTCGGCGCCGGCTCACAAGTCCAAAGAGATTTAGGCTTGATTACAGAAGGTGTTCTACGACTTTGTATCCTTTTCTCACTAGCGCCCCTCCTCCCCCGACCTGAACCCGCTGGACTGCTTCTTTTAATCATACGTCGAGAACATCACCAATATGACCTCCCACAACACCAAAGTCAGCTTGATCGCCGCCATCTGCTGAGTATTCATCGAGGTCCCGACGGTGCTTGTGGAAAAGGCATGCTCCCAGTTCCGGACCCGTATTGAGGTGGGGATCGAGAATAGATGTAAGATCTACTACATAATCAATTGATTTTGCCTATAAAAGTTTTAAAATAATGCTGTAGTGTTTTTTTTTTACGTTTTATTATTTATCGTTTCACCCTGTAAGTAGATAATTTAATCTCAACATATATATATATATATATATATATATATATATATATATATATATATATATTTCAATTATTTCCAGCACAGCCAAACAACGTTGCAGCTCACAATGGCCATGACAACCAACAAACCGGAAGTCCAAGTTAGCATTGCTGGATGGCATCGTGGTAGTGAGTTGAAAATTTTCACTTGTAAGACATTGGCTTGGGTTATAGCTGGTTGGATGACTGCGTCCCTTGTCGAAACGGATTTCACCGCAGTTTGCTTGATCTGTGTTAGTTAGCAGACTTTCGTTTGCTCATTTAGGAAAGTGCTTGCCTCGCATGCAAGAGGCTCAGATTTTGAATCCCAGGTTCGGATATGTCTAACTGATGAGCCCAAATGAAGGGGAAACTCGAGTTTTTGCTTTCTGGTTTGTTGGCTGTAATGGTTCTTGTTTGGCTGTTGAAATAATTGTATATAATTTCTCACATTCTGAAACAGTATATATATATATATATATATATATATATATATATATATATATATATATATATCGTACTGTTTCGCTGTTTCACAGCTCATAAGTGCAGCTAGACAAGTAACTACCTCAATCCAGGATCCCAACCTGATCGCCCAAACGACAGTCGGAGCTTCTAACCATTGCGCTATAAGGCTGTGAATTAACAATGTTTTGACATTGTCCAAATACCTAAGCTCAATTTGTTTACACAAAGAGCATTGCTTTCTACGCTAATGCTAATTTGCATATCACTTCCCATAATTATCATCTTGGGATATATATATATATATATATATATATATATATATATATATTTATTTATTATTTTTAAATATTGGTGATGTTCTCGACGTATGATTAAAAGAAGCAGTCCAGCGGGTTCAGGTCGGGGGAGGAGGTGCACTAGTGAGAAAAGGATACAAAGTCGTAGAACACCTTCTGTAACCAACAGCAACAACATAACATATATATATATATATATATATATATATGTTATGTTGTTGCTCTATAATAAAGGGTGGAGTGTTTGATTATCTTATCAGTTTAATGTCGTTGTGTGTCTGATCGTCTAGTGATGCTGTTAAGTGTGCATAAGTGTGTGACTTGTCATGTATCTTTTAAACATACCTTCTGCCATTTTGTTGGTCCATTTGGAAATTCTCGTCTTGGAGGGAGACTTTACTCCTGTGTTTGGGGACGAAGAATTATTTCACTCCAAGACAAGAAATTGGTTCTATAGTTTTTTATTCACCTTTCAAATGTTTTGCAGAAAGGAATGGAAAGTGAATTTGGCCTGTGGTTTCTTTTTCTTGGTCTTATTTCTACCACGTCAGCGTTCGTCCCCCCCCCAAGGGGAGGAGAGAACGGCAAAGCCGTCCGCTTTCGTTTAAGTCCCAACCAAATCTCCTCGATTCAGCTAACCTGATCACATGACTCACACGCAATCAAATCAGCTGATCTTTTACTTCCGGTCAACGTGTCTACACTATAATTCCCCTCTCCCTCCTCTCTCTCTCTCTCTCTCTCTCTCTATCTCTATTCCTTAACATATATATATATATATATATATATATATATCCCAAAAGGAGATAAATCACAACCGAATTTAATTATCGCTAATATGAACAACAAACACAGACATAACTTTAAAGCGATAAAAATGGGAGTTACTGTCAACTGGTGTTTGGTAGCGCAGTGATATATACAGTCGATCATAAATCCCATAGTCGTGGGAATAAACTTTCGTATAGTTAGCCACGCTGATAAGCCTTAGATCCATAGATACGGCGAAACACATGTCTTTGATTAACTATTTTATATGCCAAAAGCTTAAGTAGATACACACACGCACATATATATTTATATGTATAGGATTCAGCCTAATAGTCTTTCCAGATATATTTAAATCTGAAGAGACGGTTGAATCGAAATACTGACAGTATTCATAAAAAGGGTCAAAACATTTTGGAACAAAATGTACTTATATTATTGCATCTTTTTAATAGAAATCATGTTTTTTTGATGACCTTCGTAACTGTTCAAGTAACAGCTAGTTTTTCCAATTACAATGACAAGAGAAAATAATGTTATTTTTAACTGAAAATGAGGTGGCGTTTGACCTTGTCTTAGAAAAACGGTTTATATTGTATGAAATGGCCTTGAATGTTTTCGGAAATAAAGGGAAGCTATGATTGTTCAGGAATAGGAGGAAATTGCTGTTCCTTACTTTACTTGGTTATCAAAACACTCTAACGAAACGAGTTGGTGGACATTTTAACTATTTATACTAAATGGTGAAGAAGATAAAAAAAAGAAGGCACTAGTCGCTGGACAAAGATATTAATCTTCCTTCAGCGACTAGTGCCTTCTTTTTTTATCTTCTTGTGGGTTTTGGCACACACGCAATTTACAATAACCCAAAATTAACTCGTATTATTTGGATTCTTCGGATTATTGTTCTCATCTTGAGTGTCATTTTTGCAATATTTTGATCGATATAAACTCCCACCCTCTTTTGGTATTGTTTGTCGAACTCGGGAATCTTTCTGTCGAATTAGAGAGTCTTTCTGTCGAACTGGAGAAATTTTCTGTCGAACTCGGGAGTGTGTAAAGAATTGTGAATGGAATTCTTTATTTAATCCACCAAGTAGCATGCTCTCGTTTCATCAGTCATGATTGAGTAGACATCATAAGTAGTTCGCAGTTGTATTTTGAGTGCCGATTCCCGAGTTCGACGGAAAGATTTTCATGTTCGACAGTGTACACTTAAAGAAGTTCGGAGGATACATTGATCAAAATGTTGTGAAAATGACACTCAAGATGAGAACAGTAGTCTGAAATATCCAAATGATGGGAATAATCAATCCCCATCTCAAAAATTCAAAAACAAAATACAAAAATTAGCTCTACTCAATTCTCTGTAGAATACAGACTTATTAACCTTTAATAGTGATATTAAGTCCTATTGAACTTTTTGTAATTCTTCTCTATTTAATTTTTATTAATAAAACCTGCATTATAAAGCAATAACAGATATTTCTCATTCTATTTCTAACAAGACGGCGGTTTTCTGTATTTCAACCAAGTCGGCCACAGATCACTAAATTAAAAGAAAGGGTCATCTTAATAAAAGCATATTTTCCAGCTATTGTTAGTTAATCACCAATTTACTGTCACCATTCTATTTTTTTTATTTTTTTGTCTGATTGATCATTTGTATTATTTGGATTAATCGGTCTACTTTTCTCATCTTAGATGTTTTTCTCACAATATTTCTGCAGATATAACCGACCTTCTTCATGTGTATCTTATCGGACTCTGGAACCTTTCTGTCGGAATCAGCACGTAATTTCGAACGGAACTCTTTATTTAATCCACAAGGGTAGCATGCTTTCGTTCCGTCAACCATGGCCAGTAATTCCTAAGTGGAACCTTCAACCCCGAGAAGAGTGTCACTCAGAACTTAATAGTATCTAGTACTTATCAGTTACGTCAGGAGTTCTTGCGGACAAAGTTATTTGACTTCACGTAAAAGGATCACAGATAAACGTTTTTATATATACACATGTTTCACCAACAATCATCACCTCTCTCTTCCTCCCCACCCTCTCTCTCTCTCTCTCTCTCTCTCTCTCTCTCTCTCTCTCTGCCTGTCTCTCTAACATTGCAAAGTCAGTTATCGCATGTATATTCCCGTTAGGGGAAATGACGACGTTATGTTTTTGTAACTCTTGCAGGAAGGTGTCGACGTCCTCCTGCATACAGCGCCTGATATTCCTAAATTGATCACCCATCTGGTACTGACCAGAGTCAACGTTGTTTAATTTCGATGATCTAACTAGAACTGGTGTGTTGATGTGATTGTGACGTATATATTGCATATGTGATTCTTCATTGCAACACATTCCCAGCAAGAACTCGTATTGCTACCATTTCTTGCAAATTCAAATGTAAACAAATACTGGTCATAATCCGTCCGTTTTTGTTTTTTTTGTGGTTTTGTTTTGTTTTTTATTTTTGTTTTTTGTTGTTGTTTTTTTTTTGTTTTTTGTTTTTTTTATTTTTTATTTTTTTTTTTTTTTTGCAGCGATCATTTTTTACCAGAGGTTACCCCTTATCAAATCCCAAATGCTACTCTACGATCAAGATAAATGAGTGTCAGGTGGACGGTGAGACAACTCGGTTTCGCTGGCATGCTTTCCAGCTAATTACAACATGGTCAAGTCCAATTTAAACAAGTTTATTATGTCTCGCCTCCTTGAAAAACCATATTCTACCCAACTTCCACCACCAACAATGACTAAACTGTTGTCTCAGTGACCATTTTATATTCATTATCTCTTTATCCTCGAGTGGACTTCGGGCCTTGATAAGCGGTGAATCTCTGTAAATAAAACACCGTAATAATCATAATTGATTAAAATTCGTAGGATTCGATTATTTAAGAAGGCGGCTCAATAAAAACTAGTTTACATTAGACCTGTAAACAGACGGTATTGTGTTTTACAGACAGGCAGTCCTAGAAAAGAAAACTCTGTTCATGGAATTTTTATTTACTTTTAGGTACAGATAGAGAGTAAGGAAGAATGTTGATAGTGCGCAGCTAACAATCGTTTCATCCATGTAAAACTTATCCTCAAGTAGCTATTGGCCTTAATATTTAAAAAAAGTGATAACTCACTCTTTGCGTCTGGATTATTGAGAACATTTCCGATTGCTTCCCGAATTCGTAGTAATGTTGGCTGGAACAAACTTTGCATCACCTCCGGACTCAGCCTCAACATTCCTTGCGTTGACCAGCGAACATTCTTGTCGTTGTATTTCTTTATGGCGCTTTCCACGTGACACTTCTGCAAAAAAAAAAATAATAATAATAATAATACAAGATAATGGTTCGAGGCTTTCAGGATAAATCTCTTCAGGTAAATAACAAGGATAGTCTTGGGGACTCTAGAAAAAAAAATAAAATAAAAAATAAAACAAGATAACGCAGCAACAACAACAGCAATGTAGACGCAATGGCACCAAAAAACGCCGTGGGCGTTAGAACGTCTAAGTGTCGTGTTTATACGAATCTGTTTTCGTTCAAGTGTTGGTTTTACGTGCATCCTCGCGTCTCTGTGACAGGCTTAGTCGGTCAGTCAGTCGGTCTTTCAAACGTTTTTTTTTTTTTTTTTTTTTCGTTTGAAATGGGACAGAAGTGACGATGGTATAGTGGTTAACGATACGGCCTAATTACCTGGGTTGTTTTTTTTTTCAAGTTCGAATCCTGTTTGTTCCGCAAAAATCACTTTCACTTAGGTTGTTGCCAACCTTTACGTGTTCCCTCTCGTAATCCCTTATATTTTTCGAGAAAGAATTCTGACTAGAAAATATCGGGGAAACCAATGCCAACAATAAAACCTTCGGACTCATACGATATGATGATGATGATGATTATGATTTGAACTGGAGTTTTAATCGCTAAGCGAACACTAACTAGACTCTTCTCATTTTAAGATGTCTATAAGATCCGTTGGTTGTCTTTCATGCTTAAGTTTGAAATAACATGTGGTTATCATATCAATTCATTTAGCTTGTTACTAATAAACTTTTGAGTAGAATCTTGTGTAGTTTGTAGTCTGTCAAAATTAAGTTTAAACAAGTATCGCCGTTAGTCTGTCAAACGTTAGTTTAAAATAGTATTACTTAATCTGTCACGCGTTAGTTAGAAATAGTATTTTCGTAAGTCTGCAACGCGTTATTCTAAATAATATTTTTGTTAGTTTGTCACGCGTCCGTTATAAATTGTATTTTGTAAGTTTGTCACACGTAGTTTAAAATAGTATTTTCGTAAGTCTATGTAATGTTGGTTTGAAATAGTATTTCCTTAACCTGTCAACGTTAGTTTAAGTAACATTAGTAACGTTAGTATCAAATAGTATTTTGTTAGTCTGTCACGTGCTCGTTTAAAAAAAAGCATTTTGTTAGTCTGTAGAGTGTTAGTTTTAAATAGTATTTTCGTTTTTCTGTCACGGTGTAGGTTGAAATAGTATTTTAGTTAGTCTGTCACGTGTTAGTTTAAAATAATGTTTTTGTTAGTCTGTCATATGTTAGTTTGAAATAAGATTTTGTTAGTCTGTTACACGTAAGTTTGAAATAGTATTTTCGTTTGTCTGACACGTGTTAATTTGAAATAGTTTTTTAGTCTATCACGTGTTTGTTTGAAATAGTATTTTGTTAGTCTGTCGCGTATTTATTTAAAGTATTATTTCGTTAGTCTGTCACACGCTTCTTTAGAAATTGTATTTTTGTAAGTCTGTCAAGTATTAGATTTAAATAGTATTTTGTTAGTCTGTCACGTGTTTGTTTTTAAAATATTTTTAGTTTGTCACGTATTAGTGTAAAATAGTAATTTTGTTTCTCTGTCACGTGGTAGTTTGAAATAACATTTTGTTAGTCTGTCACGTATTAGTTTTAAATAATATTGTGTTAGTCTGCCACGTGTTTGTTTAAAATAGTATTTAAAGTCTGTTAGCTTAAAATAGTCTGTTAGCTTAAGATAGTATTTCCGTTAGTCTGTGCCATGTTAGTCTGAAATAGTATTTTGTTAGTCTGTCACATGTTAGTTTGACATAATATGTTTTAGTCTGTCACGTGTTTGTTTGAAATAGTATTTTGTTAATCTGTCACACGTTAGTTTAGAAATAGTGTTTCCGTAAGTCTTTCAAACGTTAAATTTAAATAGCATTTTGTTATTTGTCGCGTGTTTGTTTTAATTAGTAATTTTTAGTCTGCTACGTGTTTGTTGAAAATTTTATTTTCATTAGTCTGTCATGTCTTAATTAAAAAAGTATTGTCGTTAGTCTGTCACGTGTTTTTTTGAATAGTATTTTAATTTTCTGTGTCATATTAGTTTGAAATAACATTTATGTTAGTCTGTCACTTGTTAGTTTTAAATAGTATTTTGTTATTCCGTCACACGTAAGTTTTAAATATTATTTCCGTCAGTCTATCACGCGTTAGTTTGAAATAGTATTTTGTTAGTTTGTCGCTTGTTAGTTTTAAATAATATTTTTGTAAGTCTGTTACACGTTAGTTTAATATAGTATTTTTGTTCAGCTGCCACGTGTTATTTTAAAACAGTATTTTCTTAGTCTGTAACGCTTTATTTTGAAATAGTATTTTGTTAGTCTGTCACGCGTTAGTTTGAAATAGTATTAAGTTAGTCTATTACGTGTTTGTTTGAAATAATATTTTCGTTTCTATGTCACGTGGTAAGTTTAAATAGTATTTCAGTAGATTGTAAAGTATTATTTTTAAATAGTATCTTGTTAGTCTGCCACGTGTTTGTTTAAAATAGTATTTTCGTTATTCTGTCATGTGTTATTTTTTTATCGTATTTTTTAGAATATTACATGTTAGGTTTAAATAGTATTTTCGTCAGCCTGTCCCGTGTTATTTTTAATAGTATTTTGTTAGTCTGCCATGTGTTAGTTTTAAATAGTATCTTCGATAGTCTTTCACATGTAACTTTGAAATAGTATATTTCTTAATCTTTGAAATGTTAGTTTAAATAGCAGTTTCGTAAGTCTGTCTCACGTCAGTATGAAATAGTATTTTGTTAGTCTTCACGTGTTTGTTTAAAATAGTATTTTTAGTCTGTAACGTGTTACGTTAAAATAGTATTTTCGTAAGTCTTTCACGTGTTAGTTTGAAACAGTATTTTCGTTAGTCTGTTTCGTGTTAGTTTTAAATAGTATTTTAGTAGTAAGTCACGTATTAATTTGAAATAGTATTTTGTTATTCTGTCACACGTAAGTTTTAAATAGTATTTTTGTAAGTTTGACACTTGTTTATTTGTAATAATATTTAAGTCTGTCACATGTTAGTTTAAAATAGTATTTTCGTTAGTCTGTCACGTGTTTGTTTCAAATAGTATTTTGTTAATCTGTCAAACGTTAGTTTGAAATTATATTTTTGTTAGTTTGTTGCACGTTAGTTTGAAATAGTATCTGATTTAGTCTGCCATATTTTTTTGAAAAATAGTATGTTTTAGTTTGTCACGTATTAGTGTAAAATAGTATTTTTGTAAGTCTGTAACGTGCAAGTTTGAAATAGTGTTTTTGTTAGTGTATCGCGTGGTTTTTAAAATAGTATTATCGTTTGTCTGTCACGCGCTAGTTTGAAATAGTATTTTGTTGATCTGTCATATGTTAGTTTAAAATAGTATTTTGTTAGTTTGTCACAGGTATATTTAAATTGTATTTTCGTTAGTCTGACACGTATTAGTTTAAAATAGTATTTTGTTAGCCTGTCAATGCGAAATCATGTTGATCAGCGGGTTTACGATGTAATGCTCGATTAGAGCGTAATAATCGAGCATTACATCGTAAACCCGCAATATTATATTAAGGTGAGTTTAGTTTCACAGCAACCTTCATGCTGTCAAGTAGTTTTACCTATTAGAATATACATTAATATTTTTAACATATGGCCTAAAATATATACATTTTATTGTGCAACATGTTTAAATAATATCATTATATCATTTAATGGGTTGCTACATACTTTTGTTCACAAGAAATTTGTACACGTGACGACATTTATATTTAAGGCACATTTCCATACATACATACATACATGCATACATATATATATATATATATATATATATATATATATATATATATATATATATGAGTGAGAGAGAGCGAGAGAAAGAGGGACAGGTAAATGTGAACACTTGTTTAAGGACCATTCCTCGTTTCTTCTTGTATAGGGACAGACATCGACAGAGACATATTTCTCCCTTATTATTATTATTATTATTATTATTATTATTATTATTATTATTATTATTATTATTATTATTATTAAAGAGAGAGAAAAAAGACAGCGAAAGATATATAAGTACACAGATAGATTGACAGATTTTACAATCACCTGCAAATACAACCATATTATGCTTTTGTTTCTTCACACAAATTAGTTGAGGGCGTCAAAATGATTCCAAAAATGTTTTAAAATAAACTATATATCTAAACGTATTTACATAGATAAAATGATCTATATACAAATGTATTAAAACACCTATATCAATAAAATAACATATGTATAATAATCTATATAAAGGAATAATGTATATAAATATTTATTTTATTACGCATGTTTTTTCGTTATTGTATATATTTGTAACTTTTCAGTTGAGAGCCTACAGAGTTAAATAGGGTTTATTGATACGTTGATGGGTATGCATGTAGAAATTAATGTACAGTTCTAGAAGAGCGTTAAGTGCACTTGTTGCATAGAGGATATATTTAGAGATATCATGGGGCATTCATATTGGTGAGAGATACGGCGGACATGAGGGGGAGATAGAAGAGAGAGGCATTTATACATTTTACAGTCTGCGAATCTTATAACATATTTCTTCTTACTTACACATATATTGTAGAGAGGAGGGTTATCAGTTCTTATGACACAGGAGGGAACTGTCATTACTTATGATAGAGAGGGGGACACATTTCTTAGAAGATGGGGGTTATACACAAAGTTCATTATAGATGAGGGAGACAATGTTCGTATAAAGGATGTTTCACTTTACCTTTGTTTGTTGAAGAATGACACAACACGAAGACGCAGTTACAAAATATGATGTGTTCTTTTATTACATTCGGCCGGTTGCAATTATGATGACATCCAGGAATTCAAAAGTCGACTACATAATTAAAACTTTCTAACCCTTCGTTTCCGGAGTCGACTGCCTCCTTTCTCCCCCGACTCTAATTGTCTCTGTCTCACTAAAACTAGCAAACTATATTGAGAATTCATTTGCTGCTATGATGTCATGTATGGCTTCAAACACGTGCCACACACACGTGGGTTAAACTCACGTGGTTTAAACATACATTTTCAAAACACATTTCTGCCAATAAAGAATTCTACAAACCTATTTTTCGACTTAACTTATTTTTCAATATGTTTTTAATTTTCTATTGTTCGTTCTTCTGACTGACCTTATTTTAATTCAGATTTCATAGAAAAGAATTGAACAATCAAATCCATTTCCAAACATCATATCTAAACTATTTTATGTGAAAACCGAACATTGCGAAAATTCCATTTCTGACCCTATTCCTGAACCTTGCTTACGAGGTTCGAATCTCGGTCTATCTAATCTCATTTTTACTTATCTAATGTTTTTCTTACTTATAAGAAAAGGGAGACCTTTTGTTGCATAAGGATTTCATTAAAAGAGTCTTAGTGAGAGATGCTTAGAAAGAGTCTTATTACAGTGAGGGATGTTGTAAGACTCAGAGAGAGAGAGAGAGAGAGAGAAGTTGTATGAGACTTTTAGAGAGATTGTTCGTTTATAACGATTCCTATATATTAAAAATGTTCATTCCTTAATTGTGTAGAAGAAGAAGAAGAAGAAGAAGAAGAAGAAGAAGAAGGAGAAAGCTCTTTGAGTGAGGACATTGTGTAGACATGATGATGTTGAGACGTGTATGTAAATACATATAACACAAATATATAATACAATTGGACTTTACCTTTGTATAAGAATCATAAGACACAATACGAGCTTTACAAAAAACACTTGATGGTTTATTCTTCACACGGCCGTGATTCCATCATCAAGAATTCAAAGTTTCACATTTTTTTCTTGAAGTGACGTCTCGCTTCCAGACGTCTGACTGTCCCTGAGTTTTCTCACTGACTGTCTTCTAACTAAAGTTTTTCTCTATTCCTAGAACTTTCTATTTTTCCGTGACGTCATACACATGTTAAAACATGTGCATTCTTTCACGTGTCCTGGACAGACGTGTCCAAAACTTTTCCTATTTCTCAGTAACCTATTTATCCAATATGTTAAAAACATTATCTTATAAGCTGCATTCTTTCAATTTAAAATTTCATAACAAACTTGATAGTTAACATTCTTTCCTTAAAATATTTATCTATTTCTAAACAAATGTTTGTTTTACATTTTTAAATTCTCACACGTAATCTATTTCTAAACTAGATTACGAGGTTCGAATTTCGCCTATGCTATTCATTTTCATTTTAAACTAAATTCTCCATTTTTATACTTACATGAAAAGGGGACAGCCCTTATCATGTAACACTTTCTTGTAACACTCTGAACAGTTCTACCCAAAACACTAAGATTAACCTCGAAGATTTCAGACTACCTACAGCAAGTAAGCTATTTAGTGGCTAATTCTTGTGATTTTGATATATAAGGACCGATCTCATTCCCGAACAACGCCATGCGCCCTTGTCAGTATATCATTTTACTCTCATTCAACCCGAACGATGCATATTTAAAGTAAGATGTAAAGAACTACGATTGGGGATCATTCCTTAATAAATACTCTATGTAGGGAGTTGACCAGCAAAGTCTTGGCATTACATTCAAATTTCTGCATTTTAGTACAGCGCGGTAAGCAGGAAACAAGGAAAGAATTCTAAAGTTTAGCAACTGGAGAACAGAAACTATTAAATTAAAATCATTCCAACATAAGGTGGAGACGGGGTTGGTTTTGCTGCTTGTCGAGTTAGTTTGGGTTACTTTTGTCGAGAGGCACAAGTACTATGAGTTAGTTTGAGTTACTTTTGTCGAGAGGCACAAGTACTATGAGTTAGTTTGAGTTACTTTTGTCGAGAGGCACAAGTACTATGAGTTATTTTGGGTTACTTTTGTCGAGAGGCACAAGTACTATGAGTTATTTTGAGTTACTTTTGTCGAGAGGCACCAGTACTATGAGTTATTTTGGGTTACTTTTGTCGAGAGGCACAAGTACTATGAGTTAGTTTGAGTTACTTTTGTCGAGAGGCACAAGTACTATGAGTTAGTTTGAGTTACTTTTGTCGAGAGGCACAAGTACTATGAGTTATTTTGGGTTACTTTTGTCGAGAGGCACAAGTACTATGAGTTAGTTTGGGTTACTTTTGTCGAGAGGCACAAGTACTATGAGTTAGTTTGGGTTACTTTTGTCGAGAGGCACAAGTACTATGAGTTAGTTTGGGTTACTTTTGTCGAGAGGCACAAGTACTATGAGTTAGTTTGGGTTACTTTTGTCGAGAGGCACAAGTACTATGAGTTAGTTTGAGTTACTTTTGTCGAGAGGCACAAGTACTATGAGTTATTTTGGGTTACTTTTGTCGAGAGGCACAAGTACTATGAGTTATTTTGGGTTACTTTTGTCGAGAGGCACAAGTACTATGAGTTAGTTTGAGTTACTTTTGTCGAGAGGCACAAGTACTATGAGTTGGTTTGAGTTACTTTTGTCGAGAGGCACAAGTACTATGAGTTATTTTGGGTTACTTTTGTCGAGAGGCACAAGTACTATGAGTTAGTTTGGGTTACTTTTGTCGAGAGGCACAAGTACTATGAGTTAGTTTGAGTTACTTTTGTCGAGAGGCACAAGTACTATGAGTTAATTTGGGTTACTTTTGTCGAGAGGCACAAGTACTATGAGTTAGTTTGAGTTACTTTTGTCGAGAGGCACAAGTACTATGAGTTAGTTTGGGTTACTTTTGTCGAGAGGCACAAGTACTATGAGTTATTTTGGGTTACCTTTGTCGAGAGGCGCAAGTACTATGAGTTAGTTTGGGTTACTTTTGTCGAGAGGCACAAGTACTATGAGTTATTTTGGGTTACTTTTGTCGAGAGGCACAAGTACTATGAGTTAGTTTGAGTTACTTTTGTCGAGAGGCACAAGTACTATGAGTTAGTTTGAGTTACTTTTGTCGAGAGGCACAAGTACTATGAGTTAGTTTGGGTTACTTTTGTCGAGAGGCACAAGTACTATGAGTTGGTTTGAGTTACTTTTGTCGAGAGGCACAAGTACTATGAGTTAGTTTGAGTTACTTTTGTCGAGAGGCACAAGTACTATGAGTTAGTTTGAGTAACTTTTGTCGAGAGGCACAAGTACTATGAGTTAGTTTGAGTTACTTTTGTCGAGAGGCACAAGTACTATGAGTTAGTTTGAGTAACTTTTGTCGAGAGGCACAACTACTATGAGTTATTTTGGGTTACTTTTGTCGAGAGGCACAAGTACTATGAGTTAGTTTGAGTTACTTTTGTCGAGAGGCACAAGTACTATGAGTTATTTTGGGTTACTTTTGTCGAGAGGCACAAGTACTATGAGTTATTTTGGGTTACTTTTGTCGAGAGGCACAAGTACAATGAGTTATTTTGGGTTACTTTTGTCGAGAGGCACAAGTACTATGAGTTGGTTTGAGTTACTTTTGTCGAGAGGCACAAGTACTATGAGTTATTTTGGGTTACTTTTGTCGAGAGGCAGAAGTACTATGAGTTAGTTTGGGTTACTTTTGTCGAGAGGTACAAGTACTATGAGTTAGTTTGAGTTACTTTTGTCGAGAGGCACAAGTACTATGAGTTAGTTTTAGTTACTTTTGTCGAGAGGCACAAGTACTATGAGTTATTTTGGGTTACCTTTGTCGAGAGGCACAAGTACTATGAGTTAGTTTGGGTTACTTTTGTCGAGAGGCACAAGTACTATGAGTTATTTTGGGTTACTTTTGTCGAGAGGCACAACTACTATGAGTTAGTTTGAGTTACTTTTGTCGAGAGGCACAAGTACTATGAGTTAGTTTGAGTTACTTTTGTCGAGAGGCACAAGTACTATGAGTTATTTTGGGTTACTTTTGTCGAGAGGCACAAGTACTATGAGTTAGTTTGAGTAACTTTTGTCGAGAGGCACAAGTACTATGAGTTAGTTTGAGTTACTTTTGTCGAGAGGCACAAGTACTATGAGTTATTTTGGGTTACTTTTGTCGAGAGGCACAAGTACTATGAGTTAGTTTGAGTTACTTTTGTCGAGAGGCACAAGTACTATGAGTTAGTTTGAGTTACTTTTGTCGAGAGGCACAAGTACTATGAGTTATTTTGGGTTACTTTTGTCGAGAGGCACAAGTACTATGAGTTAGTTTGAGTTACTTTTGTCGAGAGGCACAAGTACTATGAGTTAGTTTGAGTTACTTTTGTCGAGAGGCACAAGTACTATGAGTTAGTTTGGGTTACTTTTGTCGAGAGGCACAAGTACTATGAGTTATTTTGGGTTACTTTTGTCGAGAGGCACAAGTACTATGAGTTATTTTGGGTTACTTTTGTCGAGAGGCACAAGTACTATGAGTTAGTTCGGGTTACTTTTGTCGAGAGGCACAAGTACTATGAGTTATTTTGGGTTACTTTTGTCGAGAGGCACAAGTACTATGAGTTAGTTTGGGTTACTTTTGTCGAGAGGCACAAGTACTATGAGTTATTTTGGGTTACTTTTGTCGAGAGGCACAAGTACTATGAGTTATTTTGGGTTACTTTTGTCGAGAGACACAAGTACTATGAGTTAGTTTGGGTTACTTTTGTCGAGAGGCATAAGTACTATGAGTTATTTTGGGTTACTTTTGTCGAGAGGCACAAGTACTATGAGTTAGTTTGAGTTACTTTTTTCGAGAGGCACAAGTACTATGAGTTAGTTTGAGTTACTTTTGTCGAGAGGCACAAGTACTATGAGTTATTTTGGGTTACTTTTTTCGAGAGGCACAAGTACTATGAGTTATTTTGGGTTACTTTTGTCGAGAGGCACAAGTACTATGAGTTAGTTTGAGTTACTTTTGTCGAGAGGCACAAGTACTATGAGTTATTTTGGGTTACTTTTGTCGAGAGGCACAAGTACTATGAGTTATTTTGGGTTACTTTTGTCGAGAGGCACAAGTACTATGAGTTAGTTTGAGTTACTTTTGTCGAGAGGCACAAGTACTATGAGTTGGTTTGAGTTACTTTTGTCGAGAGGCACAAGTACTATGAGTTATTTTGGGTTACTTTTGTCGAGAGGCACAAGTACTATGAGTTAGTTTGGGTTACTTTTGTCGAGAGGCACAAGTACTATGAGTTAGTTTGAGTTACTTTTGTCGAGAGGCACAAGTACTATGAGTTAATTTGGGTTACTTTTGTCGAGAGGCACAAGTACTATGAGTTAGTTTGAGTTACTTTTGTCGAGAGGCACAAGTACTATGAGTTAGTTTGGGTTACTTTTGTCGAGAGGCAAAAGTACTATGAGTTATTTTGGGTTACCTTTGTCGAGAGGCGCAAGTACTATGAGTTAGTTTGGGTTACTTTTGTCGAGAGGCACAAGTACTATGAGTTATTTTGGGTTACTTTTGTCGAGAGGCACAAGTACTATGAGTTAGTTTGAGTTACTTTTGTCGAGAGGCACAAGTACTATGAGTTAGTTTGAGTTACTTTTGTCGAGAGGCACAAGTACTATGAGTTAGTTTGGGTTACTTTTGTCGAGAGGCACAAGTACTATGAGTTGGTTTGAGTTACTTTTGTCGAGAGGCACAAGTACTATGAGTTAGTTTGAGTTACTTTTGTCGAGAGGCACAAGTACTATGAGTTAGTTTGAGTAACTTTTGTCGAGAGGCACAAGTACTATGAGTTAGTTTGAGTTACTTTTGTCGAGAGGCACAAGTACTATGAGTTAGTTTGAGTAACTTTTGTCGAGAGGCACAACTACTATGAGTTATTTTGGGTTACTTTTGTCGAGAGGCACAAGTACTATGAGTTAGTTTGAGTTACTTTTGTCGAGAGGCACAAGTACTATGAGTTAGTTTGGGTTACTTTTGTCGAGAGGCACAAGTACTATGAGTTATTTTGGGTTACTTTTGTCGAGAGGCACAAGTACAATGAGTTATTTTGGGTTACTTTTGTCGAGAGGCACAAGTACTATGAGTTGGTTTGAGTTACTTTTGTCGAGAGGCACAAGTACTATGAGTTATTTTGGGTTACTTTTGTCGAGAGGCAGAAGTACTATGAGTTAGTTTGGGTTACTTTTGTCGAGGGGTACAAGTACTATGAGTTAGTTTGAGTTACTTTTGTCGAGAGGCACAAGTACTATGAGTTAGTTTGGGTTACTTTTGTCGAGAGGCACAAGTACTATGAGTTATTTTGGGTTACCTTTGTCGAGAGGCACAAGTACTATGAGTTAGTTTGGGTTACTTTTGTCGAGAGGCACAAGTACTATGAGTTATTTTGGGTTACTTTTGTCGAGAGGCACAACTACTATGAGTTAGTTTGAGTTACTTTTGTCGAGAGGCACAAGTACTATGAGTTAGTTTGAGTTACTTTTGTCGAGAGGCACAAGTACTATGAGTTATTTTGGGTTACTTTTGTCGAGAGGCACAAGTACTATGAGTTAGTTTGAGTAACTTTTGTCGAGAGGCACAAGTACTATGAGTTAGTTTGAGTTACTTTTGTCGAGAGGCACAAGTACTATGAGTTATTTTGGGTTACTTTTGTCGAGAGGCACAAGTACTATGAGTTAGTTTGAGTTACTTTTGTCGAGAGGCACAAGTACTATGAGTTAGTTTGAGTTACTTTTGTCGAGAGGCACAAGTACTATGAGTAATTTTGGGTTACTTTTGTCGAGAGGCACAAGTACTATGAGTTAGTTTGAGTTACTTTTGTCGAGAGGCACAAGTACTATGAGTTAGTTTGAGTTACTTTTGTCGAGAGGCACAAGTACTATGAGTTAGTTTGGGTTACTTTTGTCGAGAGGCACAAGTACTATGAGTTATTTTGGGTTACTTTTGTCGAGAGGCATAAGTACTATGAGTTATTTTGGGTTACTTTTGTCGAGAGGCACAAGTACTATGAGTTAGTTCGGGTTACTTTTGTCGAGAGGCACAAGTACTATGAGTTATTTTGGGTTACTTTTGTGGAGAGGCACAAGTACTATGAGTTAGTTTGGGTTACTTTTGTCGAGAGGCACAAGTACTATGAGTTATTTTGGGTTACTTTTGTCGAGAGGCACAAGTACTATGAGTTATTTTGTGTTACTTTTGTCGAGAGACACAAGTACTATGAGTTAGTTTGGGTTACTTTTGTCGAGAGGCATAAGTACTATGAGTTATTTTGGGTTACTTTTGTCGAGAGGCACAAGTACTATGAGTTATTTTGGGTTACTTTTTTCGAGAGGCACAAGTACTATGAGTTATTTTGGGTTACTTTTGTCGAGAGGCACAAGTACTATGAGTTAGTTTGGGTTACTTTTGTCGAGAGGCACAAGTACTATGAGTTAGTTTGGGTTACTTTTGTCGAGAGG
This sequence comes from Euprymna scolopes, assembly GCF_053919585.1. Taxonomy (NCBI): domain Eukaryota; kingdom Metazoa; phylum Mollusca; class Cephalopoda; order Sepiida; family Sepiolidae; genus Euprymna; species Euprymna scolopes. The sequence continues at coordinate 49,034,743 of NC_136489.1, read as the reverse complement.
CACAAGTACTATGAGTTATTTTGGGTTACTTTTGTCGAGAGGCACAAGTACTATGAGTTATTTTGGGTTACTTTTGTCGAGAGGCACAAGTACTATGAGTTGGTTTGAGTTACTTTTGTCGAGAGGCACAAGTACTATGAGTAATTTTGGGTTACTTTTGTCGAGAGGCACAAGTACTATGAGTTAGTTTGAGTTACTTTTGTCGAGAGGCACAAGTACTATGAGTTAGTTTGAGTTACTTTTGTCGAGAGGCACAAGTACTATGAGTTAGTTTGAGTTACTTTTGTCGAGAGGCACAAGTACTATGAGTTAGTTTGGGTTACTTTTGTCGAGAGGCACAAGTACTATGAGTTATTTTGGGTTACTTTTGTCGAGAGGCACAAGTACTATGAGTTATTTTGGGTTACTTTTGTCGAGAGGCACAAGTACTATGAGTTGGTTTGAGTTACTTTTGTCGAGAGGCACAAGTACTATGAGTTATTTTGGGTTACTTTTGTCGAGAGGCAGAAGTACTATGAGTTAGTTTGGGTTACTTTTGTCGAGAGGTACAAGTACTATGAGTTAGTTTGAGTTACTTTTGTCGAGAGGCACAAGTACTATGAGTTAGTTTGGGTTACTTTTGTCGAGAGGCACAAGTACTATGAGTTAGTTTGAGTTACCTTTGTCGAGAGGCACAAGTACTATGAGTTAGTTTGGGTTACTTTTGTCGAGAGGCACAAGTACTATGAGTTATTTTGGGTTACTTTTGTCGAGAGGCACAAGTACTATGAGTTAGTTTGGGTTACTTTTGTCGAGAGGCACAAGTACTATGAGTTATTTTGGGTTACCTTTGTCGAGAGGCACAAGTACTATGACTTAGTTTGGGTTACTTTTGTCGAGAGGCACAACTACTATGAGTTATTTTGGGTTACTTTTGTCGAGAGGCACAAGTACTATGAGTTAGTTTGAGTTACTTTTTTCGAGAGGCACAAGTACTATGAGTTAGTTTGAGTTACTTTTGTCGAGAGGCACAAGTACTATGAGTTATTTTGGGTTACTTTTGTCGAGAGGCACAAGTACTATGAGTTAGTTTGAGTAACTTTTGTCGAGAGGCACAAGTACTATGAGTTAGTTTGAGTTACTTTTGTCGAGAGGCACAAGTACTATGAGTTATTTTGGGTTACTTTTGTCGAGAGGCACAAGTACTATGAGTTAGTTTGAGTTACTTTTGTCGAGAGGCACAAGTACTATGAGTTAGTTTGAGTTACTTTTGTCGAGAGGCACAAGTACTATGAGTTATTTTGGGTTACTTTTGTCGAGAGGCACAAGTACTATGAGTTAGTTTGAGTTACTTTTGTCGAGAGGCACAAGTACTATGAGTTGGTTTGAGTTACTTTTGTCGAGAGGCACAAGTACTATGAGTTAGTTTGGGTTACTTTTGTCGAGAGGCACAAGTACTATGAGTTATTTTGGGTTACTTTTGTCGAGAGGCACAAGTACTATGAGTTATTTTGGGTTACTTTTGTCGAGAGGCACAAGTACTATGAGTTAGTTTGGGTTACTTTTGTCGAGAGGCACAAGTACTATGAGTTATTTTGGGTTACTTTTGTCGAGAGGCACAAGTACTATGAGTTATTTTGGGTTACTTTTGTCGAGAGGCACAAGTACTATGAGTTAGTTTGGGTTACTTTTGTCGAGAGGCACAAGTACTATGAGTTATTTTGGGTTACTTTTGTCGAGAGGCACAAGTACTATGAGTTATTTTGGGTTACTTTTGTCGAGAGGCATAAGTACTATGAGTTATTTTGGGTTACTTTTGTCGAGAGGCACAAGTACTATGAATTAGTTTGGGTTACTTTTGTCGAGAGGCACAAGTACTATGAGTTAGTTTGGGTTACTTTTGTCGAGAGGCACAAGTACTATGAGTTAGTTTGGGTTACTTTTGTCGAAAGGCACAAGTACTATGAGTTAGTTTGGGTTACTTGTGTCGAGAGGCACAAGTACTATGAGTTCGGCATAGTAAAGTCTATACTTGCAAAACAGATACAGGGATGCAACATTGCGGCAATGGGACAATGATTAATCACGTTGATATTTTGGATCTACTAGATTGGAGACTTTTTTAAATCGTTTTCATGAGGGAGAGAAGAGTAAATAATGTGCAGTATTTAGTGCTTGAATTTTGTGATTTTTTTAATATATTGGGACAGATTTCATTCCCGGGCAATCCGACAGCTTCTATTTGTAAGCGTAATTATAAACGTAATTAATAAGTAACTATTGGTCGTTTCGTAATTTTATTCAAATTTTGCTATTGTTTCAAATGAACAACTCAGCTATAACGAGAAACATCGTCTTGCAATGAAGTCTTTTATACGAATTCTTTTCTAAAACCAAACTCAATAGGCATCGACCAATTAACGGCTGAAGACGTGTATATATGCTGAATCAAATCAAGTTATGAATTCTTCAGACGAGACAATAAACGAACATATCCTTCGCTTATACTATCCACTTCCGTTGACAAAAGAGCGCACGAATCAAAATAAATGAATGGTCAATGGGAAAGGATGTTGACAGAACCGTTGCATTTATTTCAGATTATACAATTTCCAGTTCAGATAGATTGTTATTATTTGCTTTTACATATAAACAGATTCTTATGTGCAATTATCTTGTTTGAGTTTTATTATTCCCGAAGAATAGCAGTCCGATATTTCTTTTATTTAGATGAAGGGGAAATAAGTTCAATGTAAGGACAGCTTGTTCAAAATGGATGTGATAACATATTTTGTTTTTTCGTATGACTTTTGAACTAAAGCTCAAATCAGCATTTTCTTACTAGCAAACAATTTGCGAAGGCAGAAAGTCTCAAAGATTAATCGAGTTTCCCAAGGACGATAACTTTCGCAATATTCTGTAGGTAGAAATGTTTCATATTTGTTTCAAATACTCGATTTGTTGAGTTCAAAATAATTAGATAAGAATATAGATTTATACAAAGAGACGTACATAAGTGAATAAGATAAAAACCTCCAATATATATATATATATATATATATATATATATATATATATATATATGCAAGAACATATTTATATATATATATTGATATGAATAGACTGTAATTTATAGTTGGACAATCAACTCATATATATAAATATTTATTTATTCATTTATATAAATATGTTTATTCATATGAATATATATATATATAGAAAGAGGGCGAATGAGAGAGAGATTTTCTAACGTGTTTAGCCACACTGAAGAGTTGTGGTTTATATATAGATAGACAATCTGTTTTATATACATATATATACTTTTTCTCAAGTTTTTAGCTACAGTAAAGAGCTTTAATAAAGTAAAACAGTAATGAAGTGAGCTTACTGGTAAGTGAAATCGGTAACTTTCTTCAGCTCATAATTTCCCTTTGTGCATGCAAATGGAGATCTCGGGTAATAAGCTTTCGGGAGGAGCAAGTTTATCGCTTGTTGTCTAAGATGCCCTTACTGGGTAATGCCGACGAGGCTACTCAGACTTCTTTTTGCAGGACCGGGGTGATTCTCTTGGTGTCTTGGGGCGCTGGCTAACTTCCCCACTTTTCGACCTTATGTCACATCTCGCAGTGAGATAGAGGTATAAACCATGGTCTATGTACTTTTGTAGTATGCCGTCTTGGCGGTACGTGCTACAACTGTTGCTCTTTGTATATTTTGTTTTGTTTCAATACAAATGACCATTTTCTAACCTTTATCCCTATCCATGTTTTCGTTAATGACCCTTTCGGGCCAAAACAACTTGGCAACGAGGAGCTCGAATTCATAAAGAGGATACTCACAACGATTTGACGACAAGAAACTCGAATTCACAAATGGGATACGCACAAATCGACGACGGAGAACACGATTACACAGAAGTTATTCTCATAACAACTTGGCGGCGAATAACTTAAAATTAGAAATGGACAAACAACGAACAATTTCAATTCGACCAAAAAAAGGAAAAGGTAAAACTATACCAGTAATTACACACAGAAGCTATCAGACAACGGAGCGGCATTCTTAACGAACAAGATACTCTTTCAACTTGGACTACGAAAATACCTCAAAAGTCTTTCAACTAACGTAAAAAATAAAAAAAAGGGAAAAACTGTTGTCTTTTTTTTTTTGTCGGACACCGAAAAGAAAAGTTTTCAAAACTGTACTTGAAAATATTTCCATTTTAAAGTAAAGAGAATAAAACGGTAAGCACTTGTTTCTCCAATTATTTTTCTCTCATAGAAAAAATGTAAATTATTCCAACATACAGCGGTAAACTGTAATTAATAATATTACAGCATATATTTTCTCAAATAAAAGTATACAAAATGGACAACTTTAAAAAGATAATGCTAAGGATGTTCCAATAACAGCAGAAAATAGGAGAAGAGTGTTACAACATCAGTAACAACAACAACAACATGAATTCCTAGAATAATAGATACTTCAAACTGAAAAAAGCAACAGAAATTAGAAGAACAATTGATTCAGCAACAAGAACAAATTGAATAATGTCTACAATAACATTAAGGATTGCTTCTCAAAACCATTCACGAATAAATCAGTAACACGGCATTTTAATTGTGTTTTGTTTACTAGTACTAATGATAAAACGATGAATATTTATTGATTTTAAACTCTCAGTAAACTAGAATTTATAGATTACCCTAAAACGTGTAATTATTTACGTTTACGAAAATATATGCACATTACACGGCTGTTTACGGTAATCCGAAAAAAAAATTAAAAAACTGTAGCTAAATATTCAGAGTTTTTGTTTAAAGAATTAGAATCGGTAATTGTATTGGAATCGAGAAAAATATTGGAATTGTCCTGTCATTCAGAACTTTTCAGTCCGAATATCGAATATATATCTGATCTACAATAATCTAGTTGATAGGTGGTAATACTACTATCTAACCCATTGGAGGGGTAAATGATATCATCAAATGTCTTTAAAGAAACATTTGACCGATACATTTAAAATGCTCCGTTTATTTTTTTATTGGCAAAGTGCTTTGCATTCTGCTAAGTAAACGGCAGATGATATCATTTAACTAAATAAGGCTGATATATAGTCATCCAAATACCGAATGTTTTGTTATACCACAGTTCATAAATGAGCACCCATACTCAGCTAAGAATTGAACCTACAACCATCCAGTTGATAGTCAGCAATTATACTATCTAACCTATAGGATCGACGCTTGTAAATGATATCTGTAAATGTCTTTATGTAAGCATTTGACCTCTGTTATGTCTTTATGTAAGCATTTGACCTCCAGTTTAAATTGATTCATCTGTTCGTTTATCACAAAGAGCTTCACACACACATAGATGTATATATATATATATATATATATATATATATATATATACATACATACATATGTATATAGTAAGAAAGAGAACGAAAAATGAATAGAGTGCTACAGATATGAACAGAGTGACAACTGATAGAAATATAGGTAGATAGATATAAGCCCACTGATTGTATTCAATTACATGATATGAATATTCGGAAATAAATAGACATGTAAAATGGATGGATAGATAGAGATACGCTAAAGTCGGAAGTCATATAGATAGATAGATAGATAGATAGATAGATAGATACATGAGTCAATCATTAGCAATAAGTTGTGGGCGCTTTCTTAGTGATTTGCACTTCATGCCTACACTAATTGGAATGGTGCGTGTTAGAATTTCTTGACAACAAGCAAATGTCAGAATGTTTTCAAATGAAAAATGCATTTTATTACGACGAGTTCTAATCGTTTTGGATCGGATTTAATCGGATTATCTCTATTCTCTTTGATTAACGAAGACATGCACTCGACGATTACGTGCTGTGACAGTCTGAAAATCCCTGGGAGAACAAAACAGTGTACACATGCGCGCATGCAAGTTCACAAATATAGAAGCATCACTATATATATATATATATAAACTTATATATATATATATATATATATATATATATATATATATATATATATATATTTACTTGCCTTATTCCGGAATTTGCAGATACCGACCATCCTCTCCCCTTAATATTTTTTTCTTTAACTCTTAATTTATTTATTTACTCATCTATTTATTTATATGCATGTATACATGTGTTTGTATATGTGGGTGTGTTTGTTGTGTATATATATGTATGTATATGCGCAATTGTATGTATTTATATGTATGTATGTATGTATATACATGTGTATATATTTAACTTATCATTCTTCTAAATTCATTTGCTTCCTTTAATGACTCCTGCTGATAATTTAATTCTTAAGTAATAACTTGTATATTTCAGTTGACCCCTTTTTTGCTTAAAATTTGGCGCCATTTCAAATGTCTGTGTCATTTTGACATTGCAGTTTCTATTCTAAAATTAACTCAATTACCATTCAATTTTTTCTTCTTCTGCTTCTTCACCCATTTTTCTTAAATTAGTCCAGCCTTGACAGTCGTGTTTTAAATTCTTCCATTTTTTCCACGCACATCTTATCTTTCGTTTAATAATATTATTTGAACCCATTTCCTTTTTCGTTGTGAATTTGTGAATTATTCCACGGATTTCTGCCTTTTGGATTACTTTGGACCATCTTCCAATTACGCAATTCCCTTGGATTTTACTTGTTGAAATGGATATTTAATAAACTATTTTGGATTTTACCGTTATTGGATATTTTACCCTTCACCAGACTATCTATTCACGTGAAATCATCTTTTCCTTCATCCTATTTCCTTTGCTTCACTATTTGTTACCAAGTAAGATTTATGGCTTACTTGTAGCTTCATTAAATACTTTTGCAAGCAAAATCCCATCCCGCATTTTGCTAAATCCTACCTTCTGATGAGAAGGAAAGTATTTCTTCGAAACTCCGCGGATTAAGTACTATCCACTTATTTTGTGCTTCCTTTTTTAAAATTAAATATGCTTTAACTCTTTTTCAAAGCAGTTTTAACATATTTTATAAACTACTTGTTATATGTGTGTGTGTATGTGTGTATGTGTGTGTGTAGACATGTAGATATATATAGAGATAGATAGATAGATATACTCGTGGATATGTAATGTTATTCGGGAACCAACACACGTTGTGTCCAGTTTCATCGCAAAGAAGACTAAGACAAAGAGTAGAAAATGACTCCAGCAATAACATTTATTCTCTCTTTATCGCCGTGATGTTCCTCATATGCTCGTATTCTCAAGCGTCCTCGATCTCAAACGTTACCCACGTCGTTTTCGTGATTGTTCTCTTTCTAATTTTTAAAAATCTCTTTTTTTACCGATGATACCATTTCTATTAACTAGATGGTTATAGGTTAAATTCCTGGTTTTGCCACACTGATGAGGTGTAATACAGTGAAACAGTGTGTATGTGAATGAATATATATATATATATATATATATATATATATATATATATATATATATTGTATATATAATTGTGCGTAATATTTCTGATTCTTTCAGATGAGACTTTATAACTTGAATATTTGGATTATTGTCACAACTATTGTCATTTTGTATGTTATTCTCCCAACATTTCGAGCGATGCAACTACTAATTTTCTTCATCCAAAAAACAAGAATAAGTTTATGGCTTCCCAAATTAATGCTACGATTGTCTGCAAAAACCAATGGCGTAACACCAAATTTTACTTTTAATCGACACTTTTCCGGATGGTGAATGTTCAAAAGACCAATTGCAAATTACTTTAGATTTCTATTCACTTGTATTAAATAATAGAAAGATTCCTGAATACTACAAATGTAGAAGGTGGAAGATTACATTGGCCAACACGTAGTGATAACACTGAATATGAGAACAATAGTCCGCATGATCCGCATAATCCAAATGTTTGATACTATGACTCCTGGGGCAGCAGCAGGTTACTCCTGAGAGCAAATAAAACATGCGTTATGTTATTGAAATATTTCCAATAGCAGATTTTAGAGTCGCGATAAAAAATAGTTACAGGTTCAAATAATATAAAATGAAAATATTTATATAATAAAAGACTTTGAATTATAGTTTAGCAAAATAATATTTACATAAACAATAGGATTGACCGAATTTAGTTTGCAGTAACACTGATGATCTGTTACGTAAGGCTTACCGTGGATATAACAAAGAAACGATTATAATATATAAACATAAAAAAACGAGAGAGAGGTAGTCAGGAAGGTTAGTCAATCAGCATCGGAATTGGTCGATAAGCGTATTCGAGCATATATAGCATGATGTAGAATCCAGGGGGAACGCTTGCAAACTCCGAGACAGAATAAATATAAAGTTATATGGAAAATATAACCATGATATTTTGAGTTTTGCTTCGGAGAGAGATATCTACTGTTAGAGGACTTGAAGTCAAAGACAACCGCTGGGAAAATTGAACCAGATGAAAGGAAGGTTACTGGTCCAGTATTAAACGGCCATAGTGTATAAATAAACGCCGTCATGAGATAATTTTCGTTTACGTAGTACGCATGTTTTGTGAACTGTGATTAAATATGTAACATGCACACACACACGCAGGAGACAAACAGAAATATGCATTTGATACATACAGAAAAAAGAACATAATATACATAAATTAAATAGACACGTCTGGATACACGTTTACATGAATGCATTTTGTATATGCACTGCTACGCCAAGTTCGAACATTACTCAAACTATTGAACATTATATACACATTAGGCGACATGATCCGCTATATACACATATATAGACACGTTATATGGGCGGCTATGCTATATACTCGTTCTGCACGCACATCCCAGATAATTATACAATAGATCTTTATTTGGTGTGTTAGGCATACACGCATTAGTATATACACAAATATAGTGTACTAGCAAGACACATACACAGACATAGTGATATTTATATATTAGATTTAAGAAGTATTGTTGTATTTAGGCAGCATTAAACAGTGTCACACATAACAGATTACACATTTAACAACAAACTAAGTAGTGTTAAAGGTAATTCTATTGTTTGGTTATACCTTGGTTTCAATTTTTAGCGTCAACATTTTTTAAACTTAGTGAATGGTCTATAAATATGACAAGCACTTTCGATTTTTTATCGAATCATTTTTAGAATATCAAAATAGACTTTGTAAATTCTACTTAAAATTACCAGCATTAAAAAACACATAACTTTGCCTCTTAAATTTAGAACACATTCTAGTTAAATGCACACAATATTACATTCTGAAACTATTTAAACGATATTAAAATACTTTATGCTATATTTATTAAATTATCAAACCTACAATAAATAACATCATGTATGAACCAATAACAAGCTTTTAACATAATTAATGTAAATACAAATTATCACACGTCACACTTTGTTACACCGTCCAATCAAAATTAAATTACACTAAATATCACATTATGATCTCTTACGCTTAGCAGATATAAATAATATGAATAAATATAACATTACGATCTCTTACCTTTAGCAGAAATTACAAATTACAATCAATTAATACGCTTGTGAGCAGATTCTCTCCATACAAATATATATATACATGTATTTGGAGGGGTTAGTAGAAGTATTGAAAGATTCTTTAAAGATATACAAAACTTAACAAGTACACTGGAACTCAAATATATACAGAGAATTATAGACAAGGCAAAGAAATATATTGGTACCATCTGATGAGAAGCATTAGGTTTCGAAATACCTAGGTATAAAGAGCATATAAACCCCCCTTTTTTAATTATTTAATTCACAAATAAATCTGTATATACAAATATATTTCTAAGTTTTGTCTATAATTCTCTTCATATATGTGTGTGTGTGTGTGTGTGTGCGTGTGTATGTTATATAACAGTATATATAATGTGTCTACATATAACGCGTATGTTGTGTAGCTGATTTGTGTCGTTTAGTCGATCATGTCGTCTGGTATATGTGTCTATTTTATGTGTAATTTTCTCTTTCTGTATTGTTAATGTACAGCGTTTATTTGTTTTCTGCGTGTTTGTATGCGTGGGTATTTACACAGAAAACTGCAATTCACCATAACGGAACAATAACCCACGAGAGTGTGTTCTTTTAACAACGACGAATAAACACATTTGTCTGTGTAGCACAGCAGACAACAGGGAAACATAAAACCTTCATAGCCACCGTTGTTCAGAGGTTGGTCTTTTTTTAAAAAAAAAAACGCATAGCGCCAAGTTATAGCTTACATAAATTTATTTCATAACTGTAACCTCTCTCAGAGTTGCGCGTATTTTTCCTTAGTTTCTACATCTTCTTTAGGTGGTCCAGTCGATTCTTCCACGGACTGCAGAGACAAAGTCAGTCTCCAGTCAATTTAAACTAGCCCACTCCGCTAGCCGACTGACTGAAAAAGTCTGTTACTGCTCTTTGTTTCGTGAATATATGATCACTTTTTTTGTAAATATCTTACGTCATATAAAGCAGTCAGTCTTATTGTCTCGCTTAACTATAATTTTATTGGTTTTGTAGCTAAAATTCCATTGTTTTATTATATAAATATTTAACTGACTTTATTAAAATGTAAATAATTTATTAAATAAATATTTCACTGAAAATAGTTTATTGTTTTTTTTTGCATATTTATAACTAACAGATTCTTCTGCCATCGAAATATTTTGCATCTCAATAACACCGAACATATCACAGTACATCATTTGTTTTCTTGTTAAATCGGATAATCCGGTGCTACCGAAGATCCACAATATCTAACACACACACACACACACACACACATACACACACACGTACGCATATTATCCGGTGCTACCAAAGATCCACAATATATATATATATATATATATATATATATATAAAACAATATTGTATCTATCTATATATATATATATACATATATATATATAATAATATATATGTGTAAAAGAGATTTAGAAGGCTGTCACAATGCGAGGAATAAATTATAGTCGCTGTTGGTAAGAGGAGACGAGAACAAGGGGCGATTTATAAATCAATAAAGTACATACATATATATATATATATTTATTCAGTTGTATGATAAAATGTCTTACTTGTAAGCCTATACGACGTATTCCATTATTAATTTCGGAAAATTTTTCCCTTTTCAAATGGTGTGCGTAACAGGTCGATTCAAAGCATGCTGGATGAAGGACCGGAAGTTGTGTAGCTATTGAGGCCTCGGGGCAAATGTGAGTAAGGGGATTTATGTAGGATATGATTAGGTAATTAACATGTTTATAAATTTGCTATTTTTATTTATTTGTCTTTATTTTTATTTTATTTATTTACTTTTTTTTTGTTTATAACTTGTTTTAGCGTGAGCTTTTTTTATTGTTCTCTGTTATGTTGTCTTTATCATTATTACTATTATTTATTTATTTTTTCTGCTAATGTGTGGGTGTCTCTGCTTTTCTGGGTCACTTGAGTCGCTACTTGAGTACACACACACACACACACACACACACACACATACATATATATATATATATATATATATATATATATATATAGTGCCACGAAAAAGTATTGGATACATTACATTTTTCTTCATAACTTTAATTAGGGTTCAAGAGTTTACCTAAAATTTGGTCAGTATATTCCTATTATTATTCTAACTTATATTTGGGGTAGTAATTACAAAATTAATGTTTAGAAAGTTTATATTAAAGGAAAAATATAAATCAACTAACGCAAAAGTATTTGATACATTGATTTAATATTTGGTTGCATAGCCTTTGTTGCGTTCTACAGCTTCCAATCGCTTTCTATAGTTGCACACATGTTTTTTTACAAAGATATGCAGGTATTTTGCGCCATTCTTCTTTGTAGAACTGTCCTAGTTGTTGAATATTTTGTGGATTCCTCTTGTGAACATTGATCTGCAATATTTTCCACAAATTTTCAATTGGGTTGAGGTCAGGAGACTGACTGGGCCAAATAAGAACATCAACATCTCCCTGTACATACGTCCATTTATTCTACCATTGATGATTTCTAGTTCACCAGTACCTTTGGATGAAAAATACCCCATACTATAATCGAACCACCGCCAAACCTTACCGTAGGAATGGTATTCGTTTTTTTATAGGCGGTGCCATTTTTACACCATACATGTGTTGCTGTGTTTCTTCCAAAGATTTCGATTTTTCGTTTCGTCTTACCAGATTACGTTGTTCCAAAATTCTTGGGATTGTTCCTCAAATGTTTTAAGATAATTCAAACGTGATATGACATGTCTAAGCTTCAATATGGGACTTTTCTTGAGAGCCTTGATAAAAACCTGCACGATTTACAACTCTACTGATTGTATCCTTGCTCACATTAATCCTAGCTTCTCTGAGGTCGGT
>NC_136489.1:48989874-49019874 GCF_053919585.1 Euprymna scolopes | reverse complement strand
CAATAAGCAGCCTCATTTAAATAAGCATAAATAAAATACAGAAATTAGGTCACAGGTTTGAATTCGAAAATTTCTAAAATCGAATAATACTTGGTAATATTGTTTTGTTGTAAAAACAACGTATTTTTCTTTCGTTTTTCTCTTTGTTTTGTTGTTGGTATGGGCCAGAGAGGTCGACCCCTCTTGGAGAGAAAAGTGTATACGTTCGGTGTCGCTGAAAGTTGGTGTCGAGTCTGATCTATGTGGGTCTGCGAATTGGCGCGAATTTTCGTCACATTTTTGAAAATGTTATCACGTAAGTTTAATTTGAAAATTAAGAAAACCGAAATAAAATAATTTTTGTAACCTTAAGTTATGCTAGATGTTTTAGAGGTGACGAACTTTAAATTGACAACTCTATTTTCTTTACTTTCAAATTTGGTAACTATCAGTTATTTTGAGTTCAACTTGGTTTGGTAATTCATGACGAAAAGACTGAGCTGTAACGTAGTACACACGTTTACATACGGGATCCATACAGCGCAAAGAAACATAGGACGAGTAATAACTTGACCCCTTTTCTTTTGTAATAGAACATCTATTTCCTGATACTTTCCCGAATATAACATGATTCCGAACATGATATCGAACGTGCTCTCGAATGCCATTTACGTCTCTAACATGATCATACTTTTATAGTCTTCCTTTTTCTCTACCGGTGACGTAATTTCGCATGAATTTGCCTGCTGTTACAGAGCAGCGTATACAAATTGTGAAAATATATTGTGAAAATCATTTTGAAACATTTGATGAATGAATAATTTCACGAAATTACCCTCTCATCTCGTTCATCCGATTAAACCCCATTAGATTATTTTCTATGTAAAGTCCCATGTCTATGCTGATATAGCAGACACAGTAGATCACTTGGAATACAACATTTGGCGTGTTTTTGCCGAAATACAACCTAATTTATTGTGCAAATTTGATCTCTAAATTATACAATATACTCCATATGCCCGAAATTGTATTTAAATTATTTTAAATGTCATGAATTAATCTTTATAATAAACGACATATTTGTATAACAAAATATTTTTCTATGATTTGCTTTGATTTAAATTTCGCCGGCTCTAAAAACAATCGAAAATAATATATATATATATATATATATATATATAAGAAAAGCTTCCCTCTCTCTCTCCCTCCCTCTCTCTCTCTCTCTCTCTCTCTCTCTCTCTGTTACAAATATTGACGGCATGAGATTCTAAAGAAAGCAACCCCTTTCATGGGCGTGCGTGAAATTTAAAGATATGTCATTGAATTCCGCCATACAGAAAAATTGAACCGATGAACATTTATTGGCGCCTGTTGAACGTTTACGAAGCTGATGTAGTTGATGTCAACACAGGAGATGAGTTTCATCTATTTCAGAGTGCGAACAAAGATTTGAGTAACAAATCCCGCTCCGGACTTTTGCGACCGAGGCATTGTTGACAAAAGTACATTGAGCATGTTGATGACTATGTAGAAAAACAAATTCTGACACACAAAAGACCGCTCGTTTTAATTGTACACATACCGTCTTCGTAACTCTTTAACATTATATATATAAAATATATTATTATATATAATATGGGTTTAAAGAAGAGGTAGTCTTACATTTGAAACGACCTTCATATGTAATGAAATAATAACCGGATCATAGCGCTACCTATCTTGCGCCCAGCCGAACGTCGATCCGCATAAAAAAATGCTCCGCTGAGATTGCTCTAAACTTTTCAACAAATGCCTTGATGGATCTTTCTTTTCTGACTGCTGGAAAACCGCTTCTGTGGTACTAGTTAACTAGAATTCTGGCGAAAGAACTGGCCCATTAAATTATCGCCACATTAGCCTCCTCCCTCTTTTCGCCAAAAATTTGTCAATAATTAATCAAGCTCTAGTCCACCAGCTCACAGCTGCTAAACTTTTGTCCGACCAAGAGTATGGATATAGACAAGCCCGTTCTACTGCAGATATTCTAACTGCAAATTCTGAACATACATACAATGCACTGGATAAAGCGGGGGGGGGGGCTTTTGACAGGGTATGGTACGATGGTCTTCTCATGAAAATCAAATCCTATGGTATTACTGGAAAAATAATTAACATAATTAAAGCCTTTTTAAATAAGAGAATAATCCAGGTTGTCCTCGATGACCGTACGTCAAAGCAGTATGATGTAAATGCGGGTGTACCTCAGCGTCGATTCTTGGACGTTTATTATTCTTAATATTCATAAATGACTTCCCTGATAAAATAGTCCCTGAGATGGGTATATTTGCTGACGACACCACGCTCTATAACAGACACGATGGTAAAACAAACTAACACGTATCCAAGGCAATGGCAGAAACCCTACAGGAAGACCCCCGGTCTGTGGTGGAATGGAAATAAAAATGGGTGATTATATTCAATCCTGCCAAGACCAAGCTACTTTGCTTTAATACTACAACACACCTTCTCAAATACTAATAGCCATTGCTAATGATACATTACCTGAAAGTACTTCGTTACAACTCCTCAGCTTAACGTTCACGGGGAACATAAGTCGGGAAAGATAAATTACGTGCATTGCCAAGACTGCTGCAAAGTGGGTGGACTCTCTCTCTCTCTCTCTCTCTCTCTCTCTCTCTATCTATCTATCTATCTATCTATCTATCTATCTTGCTAGAAAGTTAGAGCCATATTTCGTCCATGTATGGAGTATTGTTGCCACATTTGGGCTGGTGTATCTACTAGTCTCTCCCTATTAGACAGAGCTCAAAAGAGAGCCGTCAACCTAATATGTCCCACACTATCAGCCAGGCTTCAACCGTTGTACCATCGACAAAATGTTGCATTCCTCGTCCTGTACAAGTACTTTAATGGTAGATGCTCCGACGAACTACAAACTCTTGTACCTTCGCGACGTAAATATCTCCGACAAAACCGACAAATATCAAAATCCCTACTCTACACAGTAGAAATTCCTAGACGAAAGTAAACCTTCTACTATAATAGTTTCTTCCCTAGGACTGCTAGACTTTGGAATTGCTTTCCGGGTTCCTCGCCCCACACCTGTCGTGTTGATTGTCAAGAACGGATTCTTGACTAATACTTTCTACCCAGGCTTCCAAGACGCCAAAGCAGCAAGGAGACCAACCCTGCAACATTCAAAAGAATGAGAGCTGAATTATAATAATTGCTTTTTACGTGACAAACAAAAGGGAAATAAAAAGAGAAATCTGTTTGGCGAAAGTTCATACAAGATAACCGCAAACTATTTGGAATTTGACCAAGAATTCTGACTCCAAAACAATGCTCTTACTTCCCTCCTCTCGGTCTTCCTCTTCCTTTCTCTCCTCCTTCTCCTATACTCGTTCCCTCTTTTTCCCCATTCTTTCCCGTTTTCTAATATTATTGGCGTTAGGTACATAAGTTGCTGTTATCTTTGCGTTTTCACCTGATACATCCTTCCTAAAACGAAAGGAGAAACGTACGTTATCTAAAATGACACAAAGCTAATCAACAGACACTTAAATCATGCAGAATAATTGCCAGACCATTGAAAATATGAGATTGCGAGGCAAGCCTGTGAACTAACGGATAACTGTTATCAACTGTTGTAGCTAACTATGAAGAACACTTTTAAGGCAAAAAACTTCAATCATAACAATTAAATAACATAAAACGGAATCTATTTAAAAACAGAAAATATTAGTGTTACTGAGCCGCTGGCGTTGGTTTAGCAGCAGGCATATGCAAATGACCCAGCCAGTGTGGATGTGACGTCACATGTGTTCGAAGAAGCAGTGTTTGTAGGAGTGGTGTTCTAAGTGTGGTCGGTGTTCAGAGCAGCACGTATTTGAAACGTTTTCGAGATCTGGAGGATTCAAGACGTGTTCGAGACTCTAACGAACAGAAAAGGAAGTATTTGAGATACGAGTGTTCGGAGAATAGAGATTCGAGACGTGTGGATGACGTTAGAACAGAAACAAAAAGTCACATACGGCCAGAAAAGGGGAAAATGAACTGTTTAAATATTTAGAAAAAAAATGCATTGTTGAAAATGCCAAATATAAAGGCTTTTGTTAAAAAACAAAAGTGTGTCGAGTTTCTTCCTTTCTTCTGTTTTCCTGTGACGGAATCTACAACGTGTTAGGTCAGTTAAAACGTAACGACACCGTTAAAAGAAGCGTTAAAATGTAACGACCCCGTTAAAAGAAGCGTTAAAATGTAACGACACCGTTAAAAGAAGCGTTAGAATGAACTCCACGACACGAGATACTTTACCAACTACCGTTTCTACCCACTACTACGAACGACAAAGTAGTAAACGTCGTTTACTGTAGTTCCGGTTTCGAATAGACCTACAGAGATTTTAAACTGGGACTACAGTGAACGATGTTCAATGCTGTATCACTGTGTAACAATATATGCGTAACTATTCATAAAAATGCTGTTTCATCTCTGAAACTCTTCAGTATATATACAAGGGTTGGGCTAAATAATCAAAAGCTTGTGAATTTTTATTCCATTTTCACCCCAAACAAGGCACAGTGCCACTTTGAAGTAGGGGGCTACTATCGAGGACATAAGTTGAAAGGACATTATGAAGGGAGATGAGCAGCAAGGTGTCTGTTAATATTACACTTGAACTTCTGCATGCCAGTACAGTTTGGAAAGCAGAATCCCGGAAGGGAGTTCCAAAGTCTAGAAGTTTTTAGGAAGAAACTATTGAAGTAGAAGGCTTTCTTACACATAGGGATATCTATTGTGTAGGTGTGAGACTTAGTGGCTTGTTGGGTTTGTCGGGAGGTATTTACATCGAGGGGTGCAAGTGCCTGTAGTTCGTCAGAGCATTCACCATTAAAATACTAGTAGAACAGGCAGAGGGATGTAACATTTCGTCGATAGGAGAAAAGATGAAGCTTAGATGACAGTTCAGGATCTATCAGGTTGGCGACTCTCTTTGAACCCTGTCCAGGAGGGAAATACTAGTAGCAGATGCGCTAGCCCAAACATGACAATAGTACTCCATACATGGGCGAATGGTGGCCTTATAGATATACAGGATATTTCAGGCATAAGTAGCTTTCTATCATGGTAGAGAGAGCCCACCTTCTTCGCAGCAGCAGTTTGCATCAATTAATACGTGTTTAAACCTATACAGAGAAACAAACTGTCGTGGTGAAATACCATTGCTTCCTTCACCCACCCACCCCTTTCCAACACTGGTCATATCAAGATAATACAGTTGCGTTCATTTTATATGTTCTGAAAAAAATTGAAATTCGGTGCCTATTTAAAATTACACTTGATTAAAAAACAAGAACGCAGAAAATCTTTATAATGCACGTACTTGTCACGAAACGAAGATATCATATTCAAAAAATTGCGTAAATTGATCAAGTAGTTTTTGTTTTTTTATTAAGAAAATTAAATTATATTAAGAAGACATGAAGAGGCCTGGATCAGCAACATTTTTCATATTGTGCCGAAATTTAAGGGCGAAAATTCAATCCCGCAACAGGTATTCGGTTTGCATTCAAAATAATTAAAACTCCATAATCGCTACAAATCGTAAAATTTGATTTTTTTAAGCGATGAGCTATGAAAAAAGATAAACAGAAAGTTGGAGTTCTCTGATTTATGCTTTGTCAGATTGATGTGTACTTAGGGAAATTTCATGCCCCTGGTGTATGAAATTTCTCAAAAGATTCCAGCACACCAACTAATGTGTTTACCATGAAACAGGCTTTCTTTTTTACATATTTTAGCCTCTCTTACCTTTTACTACTAGTGAATTTGTAATTAATCTATATTTTGTCATCGTTCGGTTTGCCCGGCAGAATCTGGGCATGCCTCTCAATAATGAATTTTTCCAAGTTTTTTTGAAGTCTTTATAGCAGTCAAACACCTGAAGTTCGAAAGGTAAGGATAATACGATGTATCTCACTGTGACTCTGCAGAACTATTTCGTCGACCTGCACCCTCATTAGCATCAGATTACCTGGCGTCCACATCCAGTCAGACATGAAGCGCAAACGTGTTGTTTGTGCCTTCAACATCAAATGCATATGTACCTTCCTTATCAGAACGTGTGCCTTCCACATAAACAAATGACCCTTCTTTAGACATTTACAATAACTCCAAGTCCAATGAAGAATAAAAAAAAATCGTGAGAAAATTGACACTCATGCTGGCTAGGCCTGAAACATATGATACTAACAGACAAAGGGGCACCAAAAGTCAGTATAGAGAGAGCCTGACTTCATTTGAATGTCTCCAGGGATTTAAAAATGAGGAATAAAGAGGACGCAGAAAATGCACAGAGTGAAATCGAGGGACAGTAAGAAAGACTCCGAAAACCGCTACGAAAAAAAAAAAACAAAAGTACGTGCTGGGCTGCAAGATGCTGACACCTCAGGGCAAGATGTTCATATCACAAAGCTACAAAGAAACAGCGATTACTCATAGTAATGGCGACCCTGAATGAGTTCCTTCCAAAGCAAGAAGAAACATTTTTGAAAGTTTCTCTTCTACTATAAACTATAAGGCTTGTGCAGTTTGTCTTTTGTCAGAGAAAATTGACAGTTAAACAGTTTCTCTACGCTTTTCCATAAATGTATCTTGAAAGACAATTCACACCCAAAAAATACATATGCATAAATGCATCTTGAAAGAAAAGTCACACACGAAAAAATACATAGGTATAAATGTATCTTGAAAGACAATTCATACACGAAAAAAATACGTATGTAGAAATGTATCTTGAAAGACAATTCACACACGAAAAAAATACATATGTATAAATGCATATTGAAAGACAATTCACATACGAAAAAAATGCATATATATAAATGTATCTTGAAAGACAATTCATACACGAAAAAATACATATGTATAAATGTATCTTGAAAGACAATTCACATACGAAAAAAATACATATGTATAAATGTATCTTGAAAGACAATTCACACCCAAAAAATACATATGTATAAATGTATCTTTAAAGAAAAGTCACACACGAAAAAATACATATGTATAAATGTATCTAAAAAGACAATTCGCACACGAAAAAATACAAATCTATAAATGTATCTTGAAAGACAAGTCACACACGAAAAAAATACAAATCTATAAATGTATCTTGAAAGACAATTCACACACAAAAATATACATATGTATAAATGTATCTTGAAAGATAATTCACACACAAAAAATACAAATCTATAAATGTACCTTGAAAGACAATTCACACACGAATAAAAATAAAAATCTATAAATGTATCTTGAAAGACAATTCACACACAAAAAAATACATATGTTTAAATGTATCTTTAAAGAAAAGTCACACACGAAAAAATACATATGTATAAATGTATCTAAAAATACAATTGTTTAATTGTATCTTGAAAAACAATTCACGCACAAAAAATACATATGTATAAATGTATCTTGAAAGATAATTCTCACACAAAAAAAAATACAAATCTATAAGTGTACCTTGAAAGACAATTCACACACGAAAAAAATAAAAATCTATAAATGTATCTTGAAAGACAATTCACACACGAAAACATACATATGTATAAATGTATCTTGAAAGACAATTCACATTATGCAAAGGAAAAAAAACTGACTTTATTGCTTAAATAAAAATATCCCGTCTCAGTTTGGTGAATTTTCAAACATAAGACCAATAAATATCAGAAGACTATGCAAACTCTGATTTGGTCTTGCTATGATTTGACTGTCTTTGTAAAATATTTTTAACATTCGAAAATGTATTCTTACACAACCAAGCTGAAACACTTCGACACTGCTTCAGTGAAATTTCAGGAAATACAAAAAAAATGTGGGGCCGAAAAGTATGAACATGTAAAGACGTAGACGAGAATTGACTTGTCGCGCCCAAGATGCAATGGGAAGAAGGAGAAACGCGCGCCAAGATGAAATGGCTTGGCAGCGAGACCTTTTTTTAAGTTGTGCCGAAAATAACGGTAATAAAAAACTTCTCACATAATTCACTACTTGGAAGACAACATTTGGCGCATTATTGACAAAATGCAACGTAATTAAATTCGTAGTTTGTAAGAATTAGGCATCTAGATTACGTCATATATATTTTTATGTGATTTATTTTAATTTCAAATTTGCCGCTATAACAAATATATATATATATATATATATATATATATAGAGAGAGAGAGAGAGAGAGAGAGAGAGAGAGAGAGAGAGGGACAGAGAGAGAGAAAGAGAGAGAAAGAGACAAACAGACAGAGACAGACAGACAGACAGACAGACAGACGGACATTGTTGAACAGCAAGGAGTGTTTCTGCTTAATCGTCTGTTTTGTTTTTTTTTTAATCTTTTTTAATATCTCCATTTTTCGTATGGTTGTTCTAATATCCCGGTCGAATTTGTGTAAGAAAGTTCCATAATCGTTTTCATCCATCTGTTTTTTTTTGTTTGTTTGTTTGTTTGTTTGTTTTTTTTTGTTTTGTTTTTTGCAAATATTTTCCACTGGTTTTCTTTCTAAAACTTGGATGCTTTTATATGCTTCAGTTCAAATTATATCTAAATTATTTAAAATAGTGAATAGTGTGTAATATATATATATATATGAGAGAGAGTTAGCTTGCTTGAAGCATTGCTAGTAAACAAACATGTGAGTGTTTAAGAAGATTGATAGCAATTTAATATACCAGGATAGAAGAGTGACGTATGAATAAAACAGATAAATCAAGTCAGAGTTGAAATATATATTTGTTTTTCAAAATATCTTTCACATATAAATCAGTAAATATGGAATTACTGTAAAACATTTTGTAATCGTTGTTTTCTTTTAAAAGAAATTATCAAATAAACCATACCAAATTTTAAAGCAAAATGAAACACAATATTAAAACCCGTAAATACTAACCCCGTGGATTAAATAAAGGGCTGCGTTCGAGATTTCGTACAAATTCCCGAGTGTGGCAGAAAAATTTATAAGTTTGACAGAAAGATCCTCGAGTTCGACAAGATAGACCAAATTGAGGTTAGATGCTACTTCGATCGAAACGTTGCGAAAATAACACTCCAGAAGGGAACTATAATCCAAATAATACGAATAACCAATACTCATCAACTAAAAAATTCCGGAAGCATAAAAGAGATGTTGATTACACAAATCAGGACCACTCCGTAAAATAGCGCACCTTCTCGACCCCGGCCACCTCTCGTGATTCAATCGTAAACAATTGAGAAAGGCTTCAAATCAGTTCAAAGTGCTGTTGACAACAACTCATTTAGCGAACAAATCAGTCTTTTCCGCGCGGAAACGACAGGTCACGTTTATCGTGATTATTTCCGACATTTTTATATTATTATTCAGACAAAAACATATACTCGGATTTTGAATTAGGAAAATAAGACAATTCTGCACATGCGTCCTTTCATATCAATTGGAAGCTCGTCCATGGGTCGGTTGACCTGTCACATGTGTGTATATATACACGTCTATATGTGTAATATATATGATAATCCAAGTAAATATGTCTATATATGTGTATATATGTGTGTATATATACATGCGTATATATGTATGTATGTATATATATACATATATATGCATACATATTTATACATATGTATTACTAATATTTGCAATAGTTATCCACAATAAAGTAATCCAAGTATATAAATAAAATAAATGACGAATATATGTTTATATATATGCTTATATATATATATATATATGCCTTTATATATATATGCCTTTATATATATATGCTTTTATATATATATATGCTTTTATATATATATATGCTTATATATATATGCTTATATATATATGCTTTTATATATATAAATATATATATATATATATATTATATATATAAATATATATATATATATATATATATATATAATAGAAATATTTATTTCTGCCTAGAAAAAAAAATTTATAGCATGTTCTGACAAAATTCACTCCCCAAAAGTTAATATTTACAGGTGGTAGCAAGATTCTACCCCCTCATTTTTATTTCCTCCTCCTTATCCAGATAACATTGTCACCAAATATTTCATTGGGGTTAATTATTACACGCG
Organism: Euprymna scolopes; assembly: GCF_053919585.1. Lineage (NCBI taxonomy): Eukaryota > Metazoa > Mollusca > Cephalopoda > Sepiida > Sepiolidae > Euprymna > Euprymna scolopes. The sequence goes on along the minus strand of NC_136489.1, from coordinate 49,009,772 downwards.
TCCGTTATCATTCCACTTAATAATTTCTTTTTGTTAACAGCTAATAAGCATTCCGTAAGTAAATATTGACTGGCCCTTTAATAAGTTCCGAACAATTTCATTGGCTGTTCACTTATGTTCACCAGAGTTTCAGAATATCGGATTTGTTTATTTTAGAACAGTTACCCGATATAGCTGTCACGTACATTCCGTCACATAAAAAAGCATTCGTTAACAATATACTTCCAACTAAAACCAGTTATAATGTCGCTTATCGTTTTCCTCACTTGGATAAAACCATTTTTATACTGGTGCAACAAGTCTTACACTTTTTCAGTTTTCTTTGTTTCGCACACATGCATGCGCTCATTTGTGCACAGTTCCTTTTTACACGTCTTATACTGTTTTAGAGCGAAAATAATGCCTTCGCTAAAAACATTTATGCCCTGTCGCAGCTAAAACAAAACAACGTCTCCTTTAGCAGGTTTACTAATTACTTTTTTTTCTGAAAGAGATTCAGTCGTCACCATAAGCAGCAGCATCCGACTGTGTATTTGCCGCATCAATATGTGTATTTGTAGCATCCATATGTATATTTGTAGCATCCATATGTGTATTTGTAGCATCCAGCTGTATATTTGCAGCATCTATTTTTGTATTTGCAGCATTTATATGTGTATTTACTGCACCCAGCTGTGTATTTGCACCATCCATATGTGTATTTGCAACAGCTAGATGTGCATTTACACCATCCACATGTGTATTTGCAGGATGAATCTGTATATTTGCAGCATTCATATGTGTATTTGCAGTATCCATCTCTGTATTTGAACCATCCATAGATGTATTTGCAGAACCATATGTGTATTTGCAGCATCCATATGTGTATTGCAGCATCCAGCTGTATATTTGCAGCATCCAGCTGTATATTTGCAGCATCTATATGTGTATTTGCAGAATCCATATGTGTATTTGCCGAATCAAGCTGTGTATTTGCAGTATCTGTATGTGTATTTGCAGCATCCATTGATATGTGTATTTGCATTCGGAACAGATATTACATTTTTTAACTTTGATCTTGGCCAAAAGGCAAATCAATCCCATAAAATGGGATTGGGAATTGACACTATGTAGGGAGTTTGTATTTATTTGCTTCTTCGCTGAGCAAATTAGGCACAAGGCCGTTTTTTTTTTAATATGGAGAGATTAGGGGGAAATAGGGACCAGCTCCCCGGGGAGTAGGAGAGCTGGATAGTGAAAATTGGTATGAAGGGTTCCCCTACATGTAATAATAACTGATTGCTACAGGAGCAATAGTCTTATATGTGGGGTTGTCCCCGCATATAAGACTATTGCTTTCAGCATCTGCCGGAACAGGTACTAAACTTTTGAACGGTGATCTTGGCCAAAAGGCCAAGCAATCCCAAAAAAATGGGATTGGGAGTTTACACTATGTAGGGAATTGAGCAGCGAGATTTCTGTTCACATTACATTTCTGAAAGTTAGTACAATCAGGCAAGCAGGAGACAGGAGTGAAATTAATCAGACTAGCAGTCGGTGGGAATAAATTATTAAAGTAGAAGACTTTCCGCCACTAGGGGCCTGGGATTCTGCTGCTTGTGGGTTCAGTCAGGAATATTTACATCAATGGTCACAAGTGCTAAACATTTCATTAAAATAGGAGTTGGACATTGCTTGATAGTGCGGGACCTATTAGATTGGAGACTCTTTTTTTGACGGGGGTACTTGTCAAAGAGGGAGAGAAAACTAGTATATGTGTCAACCAATATGAGGCAGCAACACTTCATGTACGGGCGTATGGTGGCTTCGTAGAGATACATGATTCTAGCACGTTAGAAGGGGCACACTTTCTTTGTAGCAGGTTCAGCAATGTCTTCAATGTATTTGTTATAATTACTTATTCATTCAGTATTAACTAGTAAGTACATTTTTCGAATGAACGAATCTAAGATCATGTTATACGTATTTTCGAATGGGCGCATCTTAAGATAATCTTACACGTCTTTCGAATGGACGCATCATAAGATCATTTTATCACTTCTTGTTTATCAAATGTTACACTTGATCTATGCGTTTTATTTCATTTTTGTTTTGTTTCTGTCATTGTTTTTTCTGTGAATGAATCGTTATTTTGCAAAAGTTGCGCCGTGTACGCGATGCAGCTGGCAGCCAATTCAGGTGAACAGACGATATTGACATATCATGCTCATGAAATAAAGTAAAATAAAGTTCGCTTTATTTAAGACCGATTTGGCTTCTTCTTTTTTTTTTTTTTTAGGGTCGTGTTTGATTTTGCGTGGACCAAGAATTGGCTGTCTGGGGGATTGGGAATTCTTCATGCGACACGCACTTGTTTATTTTATGTTGATTTCCGTTTTGAGCACTTTTACGATTCGCACTTCTACACACTTCCTGTAAGAATTGTTATTTTTTTATTTTTGAGGTTAGCGGTGGTGGTGGTGGTGGTAATACTGTTTATATCGCTTTCAATAGCATAATTAGTATTATTATCATCATCATCATCATCATCAACCTCATCAAAACAGTACTATTTATAATAGAAATACCACTTGAAAAGCTACCCGTCATTTTCAAGTTAGTAAGATTATACAAAAAACTAAGAAGTAAACGGGTTACATTTATTTTCAAGAGGTTTACATCGTTTGGGCTTTAAAAAGAAAAATTAAACGTAGCTCATTACAACCCCTATTGTTTCAAACACACACTTATATATATATATATATATATATATATATATATATATATATATATATACGTATATATATATACATACGTATATATATATATATATATATATATATATATACCCGAAACAGTTTCATGATAGACAACTGATGATCCCTGAAATAACAGTCGGACTATTGTGAATTCAAGAAAGCAAGCTGATGCAGCGATTGCAGGTGATTAAATGACTTACTGGCTAAATAGTTTTCCAACAAAATAAATATAAAAATGAAATAGGGTTTTATATAATTTTAAAGGTAAAAAAGACTTCCGAGATTATATATATATACTAGAAGACGTTGCCCGGTATTTAACGTATCGTTAAATTGCTTTAAAAATATGAAGTCAAAAAGGAAAGAAACCGAGACATGTGCATGCGAGTATTATGTTTTTCTAAACATTTCATTTATTGTATGTAAAAAAATTACTCGAGCTGAGATCAAACCAAAACCTGAAAACAGTGAATGAAGTACGATAACCATTAGACCAGCTTGTCAAGATTTTTAAAGGTAAAAATCCAGTGATCCAACGCAAGTACCAATTTATCAATTTTTACCCCTTAGCAGCCCTTTTAATCGTCTTTTTAAGGTTTCAACATTTTATCGAATTCAATATATACATAAATGTATAAGTTAGGTATGTGAATATGTTTATATATTTGTATCCAGATATTTAACTCATAAACTGATTAACTGATAATTATGAATTTTATTATAACATTTTTTTACGCATAAACGATCGAAATACTATTTAGTTTAATTTATATTTTGGCAAAGGGGATAAAATGGGGTGGTAGTTCTTCATGACAATTCTGAAGGCACTGAATTTTGGGAAAGTATAACAATAGTAATTACATATCAATATATTAATATTCTGCAAATGCTATGATTTGTGACATTTAGAAGGATTTTAGAGGACATAATATGAGCAAAAGAGCATTTAAATACATTCGATTTGCATTCGACATCAATTTAGTAAGAGTCTTCGGAAATTTAATTTCTATTTTAAGACCGCTTAAAATATTATCTTACTCCATGGTCACTACTTATCAAGTCCAACGAAAAAGGTTTCTAACTGTTTTCAGCTTAGGATTGACACTTCTTATTATTTGCATTATTCCGACTATTGCTTTCATCTTTGACGTCATTCTAAGAACGTTTCGTGTTAAACGGATAAACGTGCTAAGTATAATAAGTTCTAAATGGCAGTGTTCTAAATGGCAGTGTTCTGCAGGTTGAAAGTTCAATCCTTAGTACGGGCGGTACTACGAAATCAATTACTTGCAGAACAAGAACAAGCTACCCATGTGGATTAAAATGAAGGTTCCGTTCGAAATTTCAATAGTAGGTTCTTTGATATGGGATACGTGCGTTTGAAATGGATATTTCTGTTTAAAGCACAATTTCACTATGATACTTGACTTTTTCATTTAAAACTCAAATTTAAGCCATTAGCAACGCACAAGCAGTCAGTCAATGTATGTATGTATGTGTGTGTTTGTGTGCGTATGTTTGTGTGTGTTTGTGTGTTTGTGTGCGTGTGTATTTTTGTGTGTGTTTGTTTGTGTGTGTGTGTGTGTTTGTGGGTGGGTGGGTGTGTGTGTGTGCGTGTGTGTGTACGCCATTAATAAAAATAGGAATAAACTGATGCAAGTTAAATAAATCAAAATCTTGTTATGTGAATATCGCTTTATTCATATTCAGCAATAAACGTTTTTAAAAAAACAGAACGTACCTTGATTTTCTTGTAGAAGTCAATGAAGGTGAAAGGCAACGAAATATTGAGCGGCGTGTCCTTGTGTGGACTCGCCGAACGTTTGCGAGACTCAAACGCAATCATCAGATCCATCCAACCAACTGGACGCTCAGCTTTGAACTGGTCGACAAATTTCTTACTAAATAAGGAATTCAGCAATTTTTCGAATTCCATATCGACACCTGAAAGAGAACAACACAAAATCATGTATTTAATATAAAAATATAAAAATATAAAAATATGACGTTGCTATGTGATCCTTAAATGGATACTTATCCATTCAAGGATCACATAACAACGTCATATTTTTATAAGTTGGATATGAGTGTTCGACTTTAGGATCCAGTATTGCTGAGATAGTTTAGTAATTTCTAAGATGTAACTGAAAACTCATGACGGAAGACTCTTGTTATTAGTATCATTTAAATTTTTAGTGTAGTATCTGGTTTCGGAACTTTTTATTTTGGTGATAGTAATTTCTTCGAAAATTGCCAAGAACAGTGTTAACAATTAATATACATGTAGAAAAATTTCCGAATGAAAAAGATTGATAAAATATTAATGTTATGAATGGGTCACCAGTTTGTAAGTGCTAACTCAACAACGGTAATTTTGGAATGAATACAAGAAAGCATGAATTAACGAACAAAACATCAACAATTTTACAGAGATGTAAAATATACTCTCAAAAAACAAAGTTTGTCGATAATTTTAAAGTTCTTAAATAAGAAGTAGACACAAAATTTGTTTCAAACTTTTATTGCAGGTGTTTGTGTTTGAGTGTACCTTGTGGTTTCTGTGGTCCCTGGAGATATATCAGCAAGCTTAAACAAATTTTAGTGTGCGCATTCCAGTCTACTAGAATAGGCATTATTTATATTGAGAGTCCAGGCACGTTGCGTCGTGTCGCACCTGTCCCTATAAGAACCGTGAATTTCTGTTTAATAAGCCACTGTTTTATAAGGCGTGTATACTTTAACACGGGTCGCTATTTTTAGTTTGAAACGATTTTTATTGGTTAGAAAATACTTTAGGTTCAAGACAGACTTGATTTTGAAGTGATGAAGAAGGCGAATCTCAACGAAGTCGAAGAGTGAAAAGGGATAGCAATTAAAGCTATTTGCTTTTTAGTATTCTATTCGTCCGAATCGTATGTCGAATATCCGACGCCAAAAACGCCAGGAAATAAATGAAAAGGAAATAAGAAGAAAAAGTAAGCCGAACTAAAGAGAGAAACGAGTTACATTATGCTTGTTTGTCTTGCTCACATACGGCATAATAACGTTGATACACCGTTTCCCATCAGACCACCAAAGTTAAGCAACGTTGAGCCTAGTCAGTACTAAAATGGGCAACCATTTGGGAATTCTCGGTGCTATATGCGTTCTCCGCTTATCTTATCTCGGCATTGTTTCCAGTCGTTCTGAACCCCTCCTTGCCATTTTACTCAAACAGTGCCGATTCAAGAAAGATGTACTTGATGATTGCGTAACCCTTGCCTCATAATTTCGTGTGAAGCTACCCTTACAAGGGGTATCCATTGTCATACAAGACTGAACGGAGTCTTCCATCTCGCACATCGATTTCTAATCTCCCGCCAATGAAACAAATGCTAACAATGGAATCATTTGATTCATACGAAATGAATTTCTGAAAAAGTTGTTTCCTTTTAATGAAAATTTAACTGCAATTAAAGAAATCATTATCACATAGCTAATGGAGTTATGTATGATACGTGCGCTAGTACGAATTTGGACACAGGCGAGTCAGTGCGAGCTACCATGACCAGATGCATTGTTGAGCTATATAATAAAAAAGACGAAGCTAATATTAGAGGTGCCAAACTAAAAGCAGTATGGGAGCATCTGTTGATATGAAATCACGGATATCGAGCAAAGACCGATGTGTTTATATTTGAGTCGTCGATAGAACTTGAAACGGAAGGGCGCTTAACAAAATGCCGGAAAACTCACAAAAAAAGTTGAGAATCGCCCAAGACAAAGATTAGCGGCGATCTGTCTGCCTGTCTGTCTGTTCTGACATGTTATATCGAAATATTTGTCCGAGCATCTAACTATCCATTCATTTGTCTAAAATGCAAATTGGAATAGAAAATCTTGTATCTCTCCATCATAAATTTAAGTGACATTGTATTTGTAAACCGTGAATATTTCTATCTATATAAATAAAACAGTACATATATGTGTGTGTGCCCGTGTGTCTGTGTGAAAATATTTAACCGATAAACGCTTTAACTGCTGGTCATATGACACTGAAATTAACAAGAAATAGTACATACACAAAGGATGGTTAATAACGAGTAAAATCTTTATTTCAATGGATGAATAACACTTAAAGGATAACGTGTACAGAAATATGTCGGCAAGTTGAAACGATTTCAATTTGTCGAAAGATTTCTATTAATTTTGCGCATTTGCAAATTGATTTATAGCTTGAAGTTGTTTAATTTTATATCTTTCTTGTCTATCTGTTCATTGCTCAAATGTTAGGGAACGCGGCTGGAGAGCTAAATATTTCGGTTTATATTCTTGCTGAAGGCATCCTAGTCGTTTTTTAACTTTGGAAATCAGCATTATGTATTAGGTGCAATATAGTATGCAATAGAGATTGCTCTGTAATAATAAATACGAAATCTACATGAATTAAGATATATTGAAGCGCAGTTGACGACCGGGCAAGGGCGGATCACTAGTTTAAAATAAACTTCGAAAAGTTTAATCTGATTTGTAATTTTTATATATTTTAAAAATCTGTTTTGTAATTTTTATATATTTTAAAAATCTGTTTTGTAATTTTAATACATTTTAAAAATCTGTTTTGTAATTTTTATATATTTTAAAAATCTGTTTTGTAATTTTTATGCATTTTAAAAATCTGTTTTGTAATTTTTATGCATTTTAAAAATCTGTTTTGTAATTTTTATATATTTTAAAAATCTGTTTTGTAATTTTTATATATTTTAAAAATCTGTTTTGTAATTTTTATATATTTTAAAAGTCTGTTTTGTAATATTTATATATTTTAAAAATCTGTTTTGTAATTTTTATATATTTTAAAAGTTTGTTTTGTAATATTTATATATTTTAAAAATCTGTTTTGTAATATTTATATATTTTAAAAATCTGTTTTGTAATATTTATATACTTTAAAAATCTGTTTTGTAATTTTTATACATTTTAAAAATCTGTTTTGTAAATTTTATGTATTTTAAAAATCTGTTTTGTAATGTTTATGTATTTTAAAAATCTGTTTTGTAATTTTTATATATTTTAAAAATCTGTTTTGTAATATTTATATATTTTAAAAATCTGTTTTGTAATTTTTATATATTTTAAAAATCTGTTTTGTAATTTTTATATATTTTAAAAATCTGTTTTGTAATTTTTATATATTTTAAAAGTCTGTTTTATAATATTTATATATTTTAAAACTGTTTTGTAATTTTTATATATTTTAAAAATTTGTTTTGTAATATTTATATATTTAAAAATCTGTTTTGTAATATTTATATATTTTAAAAATCTGTTTTGTAATATTTATATATTTTAAAACACTGTTTTGTAATATTTATATATTTTTAAAATCTGTTTTGTAATTTTTATGCATTTTAAAAATCTGTTTTGTAATATTTATATATTTTAAAAATCTGTTTTGTAATTTTTATATATTGTAAAACTGTTTTGTAATATTTATATATTTTAAAAATCTGTTTTGTAATATTTATATATTTTAAAAATCTGTTTTGTAATTTTTTGTATATTTTAAAACTGTTTTGTAATATTTATATATTTTAAAAATCTGTTTTGTAATATTTATATATTTTAAAAATCTGTTTTGTAATTTTTATGCATTTTAGAAATCTGTTTTGTAATTTTTATATATTTTAAAAATATGTTTTGTAATTTTTATATTCTTTCCTTACTTAAAAGGATGTTATATACACAACTATAGACGGCTACTACATGAATGATGACACGATCATGAATAAAAAGATAGAGGGGATTAACGCAGCCACCACGGAAAAAAGGAAACGACGGAGAAAGTAAATCAGACGAAACTGCGGAGAAAAAGAAGACGGAAATCGCGCAGTGCAAAAGACAGTAAACAATGAAAAGAAAAAAGAGAAAAAAACGTGACTAAGGACACACAAATATATTGTTTATATTTTGGTTTTACTTAGAGGGTGGGGTCACCACTTATCAAAGCCTGGCGGTCACTTTAGAAAAAGGGTTAATAAGTTTTAAGTAGATAATGAGACAACATGATCAGTAATGTTATTTACGGCCTTTGATGTGTTGCCATAGATGATCGTGTCATCGGCATAGATGTCAAGGAACGATTTAAGTATGTGTTTTTGGGAGATCATTGATGTAGATCAGGAAGAGAGTTGGACCCAGGATGGATCCCTGAGAGACTCCAACATTAATACTGTGGATCTCTAATTTCTGTCCATCAACCACTACTCTTATGAGTAGATGTATAGATTTGCTCTGTCTGGTATATTGAGCAATTTTCATTTAGCAGGGATAGTTTTATGTAAAATAGTGCATCCAATAATATTTTGTAAGACCGATAATCATTGGATTTGCATACCAGCAGATTTATTGCACTTCATTATTTTGAAGCATATATATATAAATTTATATTATATATATATATATATATATATATATATATATAACCATCATAAGGAGTCTACGCTGATCGATCAACGTTTCGACATTTACATGTCGTAGTAAGAACTGCAAATGCCGAGAGCAAAACATACTACGCTTCAAGTTCTTTATACGTTCAAATATTTATTCATGATTTTTGGTTTGGTTGTTTTGTAAGGAGAGATTTGGAATCCTGAAAACGACTTGGAAATCCTTCAATGTTCAAAGAGTTTTATTTATTTATATAAACCCTTCCCGCGAATTGTGCTTTTTCTAAAAAAAAAATTATTTTTCGTTCATAATGACTTTCTAAAGTTTTGACATGAATTTTTACTTTTACTTTTACTTACATTTTATTTCACTCTGGTATTCTTTTTATATTTTTCCGGTACTGCATATGACCTTAAACTATATCTGATGGTGAGGCCCCAGCTTGCGGGCATGGGGAAGTGTGGAGCCACCCTTTAATTGTTATTGCTCCCATATCCACTCTGATCCGGAGTGGTAAAGCCCCAACTATGGGTTAAATAGAAACCGACTTTTAAAAAAATATATTCTATTAAAAAAAATTTCTTAAAAATAACTGGATTCGGCATTAAATAGCCTGAAAAGGGTTGATATGCCGTAAAACAAAAACAACCAACCAAATATTTTCTATACTTTATTTATTTTTATATCTCTATTATTTATTATCTATTCAGCCTCTCTCTCTCCCGCTATATCTATTATATCTATGAAAGTGTAAAGTGTCTGTCTGTGTGTGTGTTTGTGTACATTTCCCTACGCAATAACTCTGTCAATTATTAGTCTACAGACTTGAAATTTGATATTCGACGAATATTGGCTGAAGAGAGCTAGATAAAGATACCTTAAACGGGCCTTATTATCGGGTTTGAAACCGACGGTACCAATGATCTGTCTCAACTAACAACTTTCTGTACACAAAATATAAAAATATAAATATATATATATATATATTCTTTGCCTATGACAACTTCAATGTGTACGTTGTTAAACCATATTGTACGTGTACAACGCAGTTGTTAAAATGTGGAATCCTCAAAAAATAAAGTTATTTTAATCTTATTTGCTGCGCTTTATTTTTTACCTTTTTTACACCATTTTATGTTTTATTCCATTTTATGTCATTGGAAAAAACGTTCTTAGATTACAAATTGAATTTTTTTTTTTTATCAAATTGTTTTTCTTCCGAAATGGTAAAAAGATTTTTCATGAAATCTTATCTGCCAATTTTTTCGTTGTAGAAATACCAACAACGTGACTTGCTTCTTCTTTTATGACAAAAACATACGAACATTGCCTTTTATATTTTTATATGTGGATCAATAATTAGAATTAAACATAATATATATCTATATAGTAATATGATTTCATGCACAGACAAAAGGCTGTTTCGTCGCATCATGGTTATTCTGTTTGACGGAATTTTTAAACCTGTGATAAGCAGAGTTATGTTTCTTATTTCACGCGCGTGTGTTTATGTCTGTGTATGCATGTTTGTGTGTATGTGTGTTTGTGTGTGCGTGTGTGTGTTTGTGGGTGTGGTGTGGTGTGTGCGTTTGTGATTGTGTATGTTTGTGCGTATAATGTGAGTGTGTGTATTTGTGCGTGTACGTGTGCGGTGCGGGTTCTGTTAGTGTGTTTTTGCATGTGGTGTGTGTGTTTGTGTTATGTGTTTCTGTTATGTGTTTGTGCCTGATGTGCGTGTGTTTGTGTGTTTGGTGTGAGTGAATTTGTGATTGTGATGTACGTATGTCTGTGTGGGTGTGGGTGTTTGTGTGTGTATTTGTGCGTGTACAGTGTGTGTGAATTCTGAGTTATTAACTTAAAAATCATTATAACCGTTAGAATGTATAGATATACCACCACAAGGCACGCATACACCCACCTATTGGGTGTTTTTATTATATAAATACGTGGTTTATTCCAAAGATTTGCTTTGGCATTTATAATTTATACACAATTAGAGGTGTATGCCCCCCGTGGCTCGTGCGTATATGATCTAGAGATCCAATTTTCACAAACTCTACGTATTAAATGTGGTTCTATTTCGACAATAACACATCGAATGTTGCTTTACAAGTGGTCTATTGGTTTATCAGCGTAGACATGAAACTGCATATCGTCATAGAAAATTATCTAATAGGTTAAATCGCACGAACTAGGTGGCCATTTCGTTAAATTAATCGTGTCGTGCGTTGTATGGAATATAACTGCTGAAAATATATGTCTGCGAAATTACTGCTTTTGCGGCACGAAGAAGTTGGTAATCATTTTTCTGTATCGCTCGCCTTTGACTGTTACGTCCTGACCTTTATCATCCTTGAAGCCACATGGACGTGTCCTCTAGCCCGTAAAGCGGGCAAAACACTGAGTGTAATGGTTTTTCGATCATAACTTGTGGCTTATCATTGCTCAAAACTCAGCAATTCTGTTTATTGACATATAAATTGAACCAAAAGATTTCTTAATCACTAAAGAAAACTTTGAAAAGGAAAATTGAGCATTAATAGCAGTGTTTCCTTCGGCTTATCCACCAAATCTACGTCATGAACGATGATTATTTGGCTTCAACTTCGGCACAAATTGAATCTTGTAAACGCACAAACCAAGATCTTTACGCAAAATTTCCCATAAAATCGAAGAGCACAAGTCTAATTGTTCTACATGTTGACAAATTGACACATTTGCAGCATAGCAACACTACGCTGTACTGAAGCAATTGCTTCTCTTGTGCGCACTGAACACCTTAAAGGATGGGTACTATCATTAAGAGTGAATTTAGTGCGAAAACGATTCAGTTTCTCTAATTAATCGCTTTGATTGTCGATGAATAATGCGCGATGTGTTGCTCGAACTGAACCATGATTTTCAAAATAAATTTGCAATATTTGAAACGCTGCTCGGTTTCTTCATGTTACATTGCTAAACCAAGCTAAACTCAAAATAACCTATAACTGCCAAATCTGCAATTAAAGAAAATAGAGTTCTTAATTTAAGTTCGCCACCTCTAAAATACACCATGTACACGTACACATTATATATATATATATATATATATATATATATATATATATATATATATATATATATACTCCTATGAATTTGTTTGTGTGTGTGTGCATTGATATTCATATTAAAATCTCTTTTTTTTTGTTTTTAAATAAACAGAAAAAGTGTTTGAAATACACACAAAAAAATTTATAAGAGTATATACATAAAACAAACTACAACTTTGTTATATATGTGTCGTGGAATTGCATTCACTAGCAAAAGATCTAACTAATTTGTATATCCTTTTAAACTATTATTTTAATTTATTCCCTATTAGTATTTTCTTATGGGATGATCATCTTTAGTTAACTATCACGTGTAATTACATTCATGCAGATATTCTACATAATTTAGACTTGCGTAATATTTGCGTAAAAACACACCCATTTCCTATGTATATTTATGTATGCTTATATATATATACATATATATATATATATATATATATATATATATATATTTAAACAATTTTGCCTACCAGACTCCTCTGTCAGCTTTTTGGTCTACAGACATGATACTTAATATATAGGGTATTCGAACCCATGCGAAACTTTAGATTTTAGTTTTATGAGGGTGTTATTATTTTAAGGTATTTACAGATTCTTTTCCAATTTTTGGATTTTAATCATGTCAAACCGCACTTTTTTTCTTTTGATGGATTGAATGTTGCTATTTCTTCTGGAGAGTTAAGGACAAAATAGATTCACTAATTGATATAATTATTATTAAGCGATTGATTTTGTGCTACGAAACAGATACTGTTAAGAATTGTAAATGTCAACTGAATTAAAAGAATAAATTATAAGATGGTCAACATTATGAACTTTGGAATATAGACATTTGTCTTTCATTTACTATATAAATATATACATAGAAAGTTAAGAAAATATATGTGGCAAGTTAAACTACACAGAATATTCCGTGTTTCATAACTTACTACTAAGCACTACCTATGTATTGAGCACTTTTGAAGAAAAATATTGAAAATTTACGCATAAAATAATATCTTATATTAATTTATGTGAGTAAATAAAATAATTATATATATATATATATATATATATATATATAGAGAGAGAGAGAGAGAGAGAGAGAGAGAGGGGTAAAAGAAAGAGAGAAAGTAAGTTGTGAGTATATATATATATTATGTTTATATGTAATTGAACTACTTGGGGTAGTGAGTACATATGAATAAATAACGTAAATTGCTCATTAAGGAGCTCAATAGTGCAATACTAGAGCTATATATAAATATTTTTTCAAGATATCACGTTCATAGGGATAGATGCATAAGTAAAAATTCCGAACCAGGGATAGATACACAAATATTCAATCATTTTCGGAAATTTTTACTGATGCATCTATCACTTTGAACGTGATATCTTGAAAAATATTTTTATTTTTTTTTACATGGGGGTTACCACTTATCAAGGCCAGAGGCCACTCGAGGATAAGGGTTAATGGGTACACATTAGTAATTGTGATTTTAGCGTATTAAACATTAGTGGGAATTTTATAACTTGGATTACTTGGGGAGGGGCGGTTCAATAAGAACTTGTTCACGTTGGACTTGAAGACAATAAGGTTGTAGTCAGCTGGAAAGCAGGCAAACGGAATAGAGTTCCGCAGGAGAGCAGTTCTAAGAAAGAAGACCCGTTCATGGAATCTACGTTTAGGTGCAGGCACAGATAAAGAGTGTGGGAAATTGTCAAAGTTTTTAAAAAATGACCTCTGCGGTCTCTACCAAATTACTCAGATAATTTCGGGTCTAAACATTTGAAATTTTTCATAAAGGGTATTCAGAGATAGGGCAAGCTTTTTAATTGGTTTGGGTCGAAAATTTGAGCTAACAATATATAAGTGTATGTATGTATGTTTGCATGTCTGCCTAAAACAGAGGTGACAGATTTTCACATGATCAGTATTGTTTTGAAGCTCGACCCTTCAGACGACAAATACCGAAAAATTGTCTAAAAACATTAATTTCTTCGCCCTCAACTGGGCACTTTTCTACAGGGAGGGTCGCTTTTTTCGCCAATATTTTCGAAAGTCATCCCCTCTTTTCGATTGTCTAGCCTTAATTTAAAACTAAGTCACTTCCGGTTTGGCGTTGGTCGTAACAGCAAAGACGTCACATTTTTCCCCGTTGTTTTCCTCCTTCATGGTACGGGTTTGAGCCTGCCTTCCTACGACCACTTTTTTTTTTTTGTTCAAAATACACCTCCAAACACCCAAGCAACGATGGGCTAAAATGCTAATAATAAATATTTATTGATTTTAAATTACCATTAAAGCTTAAAGCTATAGATCCCCTGCCCACAAATTTGTTTTCACGCTTGAGAAACATATGCACATTTAACTTATCTGGAAAAAAGCATTTCAAAGTTAAATATTCAGATATTTATAAATAATCGGAATCGGTAATTGTATCGGAATCGGGAAAATATTGGAATCGTCCCATCACTAATATATATATATATATATATATATATATATATATATATATATATATATTGCTTATAATATCATGCATGTAAGCTGATATAGTAAAACACACACACAACATATATATACACATACATACATACATATATATATATATATATATATATATATATATATATATATATATACACGCACACGCACATGAGTGGAGACACCAACATTTGTTTATTATTTAAGGTTTAAATTTTCATTTTTTCAATTATTATTATTATTATTATTATTATTATTATTATTATTATTATTATTATTATTATTGGCTCACATGGAGCTTTCACACAAGTCAACAAACGATTTGATTGGAAACCTGTGGTGTTCTCTGGAGGCTGAGTGACAACAAGTCTCCCCAGACGCCCAGTTCTCTCGACCTCCTTCGATAGCATTTGCAAATGAATTTGCATCATCGCAACAGCCTCTTACCATTGATTTCTCATCGGCAGTGGCCATTAGTTTATACTGGAATTTGAGTGGCACTAAGCCTCCCCAAAGCCCCAGTTCTCTTTGTGCTTGTCCAACTCAGGTCTGACTGGCGCTCTCTCCTCGGTCTTTCAGTCCTTCTTGACCCTTCTCAGCTCTTTGGTGTCACTTTTTTATTGGGAAGAGCGGTGGTGAAACTATAAGGGGGATGCATAGTGGAGGTGTAGAACTTGTAGATATGCAGCTTCGGTGTTCTTCATTCCCTGTAACGCTTATTCGTTATATTGTCTTTTTGTATTATTCTCCACATTCAAGGGTTTTCCTTAATATTTCAGTCGTTTTCATTGTCGTTAGTCGTTGTACTTTTGCAGTTATTCCTCTGATTCCAATTTCTGACATTCTTTTTTCGAAGTTTTTCGGAATTGTTCTTAGTGCTCCTACTATTATCGGTACTATTTTGATTTTCTTCATCATTCAAATCCCTTTTAACTCTCTGGCTAGCTCTGTGTATTTGCTTCGTTTCTCCTTTTCTTTCATACTCACCCTGTGGTCAGCTGGGACAGCAAAGTCTACGATTTGACAGGATTTTTCTTTCTTGTTAATTATTATGACATCTGGTCTTCTTGCTTGGATGTGTTTGTCCGTCTGTATGTCCATGTCCCATAGGATTTTGTGGTTCTCGTTTTCGAGTGGTGTTGCGGGTTTATGTTTGTACCATTTGTCTGTACGCTCAAAATGTAGTCGTTTGCACAACTCCCAGTGCACCGCTCTCCCCACTTGGTCATGCCTGTTTTTGTATTCCTTTTGGGCCAGTTTGCTACATTCACTTACTGTATGGTTTATCGTTTCGTCTCTTTGTCCACAGAGTCTGCATTTGCTTTTTTCTTGTGTTTTATCGGTTCTTGCTTTGATATGGTTGGTTCTTATCGAGTTATCTTGTGCTGCAGTTATTAGAGATTCAGTTTCTCGGTTTATATGTCCTTTTCGCATCCATGTCCAGGTGTTTTCGTTATTCTCATCTTTTGTCATTCTTATGAATCTTCCGTGGAGTTTCTTTTCCCGTTTCTCTTTTCTCGTTTTGTCATTTGTCTCTCTGTTTTCTGTTTTGTTGTTTTTTTCAGTGTCTCTCGCTGCCATAATTATCCTTTCAGTGTTTTGCACACATTCTTCTATACAGATCAGTCCTCTCTCGCCGTCTTTCCTTTTCATGTAGAGCCTGTCAATATCGTCCTTTGGGTGTAATGCATTATGCATAGTCATGAGTTTCCTGGTTTTCTGGTCGAGTTGTCTCAGTTCTTCTTTTGTCCACCCTATAAACGGTCCAGAGTATCTTACTAGTGATACTGCCCATGTACTTATACCTTTTATTAGGTTTCTGCTATATAATTTCATTTCCAGGAGTTTTCTTGTTCTCCTGAGGTATTCCTTTCCAATTTTCTCTTTCATTTCTGTTGCTCTGATGGTGTTCGCTTCCAGAATTCCCAACTATTTATAGTCGTCTTGTTACCCTAGTGCCCTCATTTCTGTTTAGTTTGGTAGTTCCATGCTTCTGTCGTTTCCAGTTTTTCCTTTCTTATAACTAGTCGTGCGCACTTTTCCATTTCAAATTCCATTTGGATATTTTGGCTGAAGATTCTGGTAGTGTTAATTAGTGTCTCTAACTCCTTTTCGGTCCTTACAAAAAGTTTCAGATCGTCCATGTACATCAGGTGGTTCATTTTTTCCTCTGTATTAGAGCTATGATGAACAGTAGTGATGATAGTGAGTCTCCTTGGAAGATGCCTCTTTGTATGTTAATTTCTGTTATGTGTTGTCCATAAGCTGTCAATTCCAGTCTCCATGTTTTCTTTTTTTTTTATTACATTTTTTTTAATTACATTTTCACCCCATACAAAGCACATTGCCACTTTGGTGTAGGGGGCTACTAACAGGGGCAACAACTACTGGGGTACTATTTAGGGATTTGGGCAGCAAGACGTTGGTTCACGTTGCACTTGAACTTCTGCACGTCAGTACAGTTGGGGAATCAGGGACCTGGAATGGAATTCCAAAGTCTAGCGGTTCTGGGGAAGAAACTACTGGAGTAGACAGATCTTTTACATTTAGGGATTTCTACAGTGTAGGGGTGGGATTTTGCAGCCTGTCGGGTCTGTCGAGGGTGTTCACGTCGTGGGGGCACAAGTGCTTGCAGTTCGTCAGAGTATTCACCATTATAATACTTGTAGAACAGGCAGAGGGATGCAACGTTTCGTCGATGGGACAGAGGCTGAAGCTTAGATGCCAGTTCAGGGCCTATCAGATTTGCAACTCTCTTTTGAACCTTGTCAAGGAGCAAGAGACTAGTAGCCGATGCACCAGCCCAAATATGACAGCAATACTCCATACATGGGCGAATGGTTGCCTTATAGAGGTACAGGATACTTTCGGGTGTTAGTAGTTTTCTAGCACGGTAGAGAGAGCCCACCTTCCTTGCAGCGGCCCTGGCAATGCCCTCGATGTAATTGTTCCAACTCATGTTTTCTTTGAACGTTAGGCCGAGGAGTTTAAAACATGCGCTTTTAGATAAAGAGTCTTTGGCCATTGCTATAGGTGGTAGAGAAGGTTTCTTGTAATTATTGAATGAAACTAGTTTAGTCTTGGCAGCATTGAACGTGGCCATCCATTTTTGTCCCCATTGCACTAGAGATTGGAGGTCATCTTCTAGTGTTTCTGCCATTTCTTTAGATATGTGTTCATTTGTTTCCCTGTCGTGTCTGTTATAGAGTGTTGTGTCATCAGCATATATACCCATCTCAGAGGCAATTTTGTCGGGGAGGTCATTTATGAATATCAGGAACAGTAGAGGTCCAAGGATAAACCCCTGGGGCACTCCCGCATTTATATCATATTGTTTAGATGTACGACCGTCGAGGACAATCTGGATTTTTCTCTTATCTAAGAAGGATTTAATTATGTTAAATATTCTACCAGTGATACCGTATGATCTAATCTTGTTGAGGAGACCCTCATGCCATACCTTGTCAAAAGCCTTAGATATATCTAGAGCTTTCATTGTATTTTCTATTACATTGGTGATCCCGCTTGGTATTTTATACATTTTTAGGCATTCTATTATCCATGCTTGGGGGATCCTGTCGTACGCTTTTTTGTAGTCTATCCATTCCATGGCTAAATTCTTTCTCCTTTTTACCTTCTTTAGGATCTTTTGATCTATATATAGCAGGTCATGTGTTCCTCTTTTTCCTTTTTGGTATCCTTTCTGCTCATCGAGGATGAGTCCACGGTTATTCAGGGAGTGGTAGATTTGTTCCCTCAGTTGTGCTGTCAGTATCTTCCACGTGGTGGTTAGGCACGTGATTGGCCTATAGTTGCTAGGGACGGTTCCTTTCTCCGTGTTCTTCTGTAGCAGTGTAGTTCTACCTTTTGTCATCCAGTCTGGTACGCTTGCTTCCTGTATACATCTTCTCAGGTTTTGGGCTAGTCTTTCGTGTAAGGTTGTGAATTTTTTTGAACCAGTATGCATGTATCCTGTCGTGCCCTGGTGCTCTCCAGTTTGCCATTTTTTCTATGGTTTTCTTTAGGGTTTCCTTGCTGATTTCATTCGCTGTTCCTTCTTCTATTTGTTGTAACTCTTCTTTCATGTCTTTCAGCCATTCGGCATTTCTATTGTGATCTTGTCGCTCTTCCCATATATTACTCTAGTAGAGTTTTGTTTCTGTCGGATTTGGTTGTTCTGCTTTTGTTTTTCCTCCGTTCACATTTTTGGTAGAATTGGCTTTCATTAGTTTCAAATTTTCTGTTTTGTTTGCATTGTTCACATTTATATCTATATCGTCTCAACCTCGCTTCTTTTGCTTTTATTTTTTGGTCCAGTTCTTCATGTTTCTTGTTTAGCCTCTCCCTGCCAGTTATATTTCCAATATTCCGTTTTCTTCACATTGCTTTCTTCCTGTTGATCATTTGGTTTCTTGTGTATGTTTGTGTATTTGAGTTTCTAATCTTATTTCCCATCCCGGTTTCGTCGGTCCGCTTGTCCCCGGTTGTTTTTTTCTGATTTGAGATTCATTTTGGCGCTTGCATAAATGAGGTTGTTTAAGTCTGTCATTGTATTTGTTGGGATGTGTGGTAGGAGCTTGTTAACCTTCTCTGTTTCTATTTTTAATTTCTTCTGCACTTGATTCCTTAACGATGGGAGCTTTGTTTTTTCCTCGTTCATCAGCTGTATTATTTTATTTGCTTTATTTGCTTTATTCTCTGTTAGTTTCTGTCTTATTGTTCTCGGTTTCCACGTTTGTAGACTTCGTTCTATGTTGGTCCTCGGCCTTTGGTGTTTTTACTTGTGAGGCTTCAACTTGTGGGGTTTCTCTACGTGCGGTTTCGTTGGAGGATGCTTCTTGTTAAGTTTCATCATTTATTTTTCGCTGAATTTCTGTTAGTTCTAGTTTAGAGAGCCAACCTTTCTTGAGTATCAGTCTGGCTTGGTCCGCAATTCTTTGTTCTGTCGTATGATAGTCATTGGCTAGGTCCCATAGTTCTTTCATTCGTTTCCGATAACCTCCATATCTATATTCAGGATGACTTTTGTTGTCCATTTCTTTCTTCGTTTTTTTTTTTTATTTTGATAGTTATCATGGCTATGCTGTGTTTGTTCGGTATCATTTTGTTCCCTGAAATTAGAGGTTATACTGACCTGTTCAGCGTCCATGTTATTTGAGTTTCTGAAACTAG
>NC_136489.1:48982374-48987374 GCF_053919585.1 Euprymna scolopes | reverse complement strand
TTAATTTTTTCAACCTGAAATCAACACTTTTCTACAGGGGGGTAGCAAAAACCGTCTCTTATGACGAGATCAGTTCTACGCATACGTCAGACGACGTCATGACTTGATTTAGTTTAAATATTTGAAGAACTGAGACAATTTCATGTATGTCGTCTTAGCTCATTTGGTTAGAGCGTTGGGTCATTATCTAAAGGTTTTGGAGTCGAATCGTGGTATGAGATTTTTTTTACATTTTAATATTGAAGAAGTGTAATTTAAGCCATTTTTCACGTAAATTCGTTTTTCTGTTGTTTGTTGTTTTTTTTTTTTACTTCGCTTATTCTTAGGTTTTCATTAACACCCCCAGCCCCGACCGACCACACGCACCCCAAAATACCCGGGTATCCACCGATTTTTTAAATTTTAATATCGAAACAGGCTTATTTAAGCCATTTTTCACGTGTTTTTTGTTTTGTTTTTATTTTTCAGATTTTTTTAAAGCAGTTTTAACGTTCGTTTCTCTGTTTTCTTTTTTGTTTTTGTTTTTTCGATTTTTACATTTAACATCGTTCGTTTACCTTACGTTAGTTTTTTTGTGTTTTTTTTTTCGATGTTTTATTACACCCCCCATCCACCGCCCGGGTACCCTCGCTTTATTTTTCTGATAAGTTTTAACGTTCGTTTTTCTGTTTTCTTTTTTTACTTCGCTTATTCTTAGGTTTTCATTAACACCCCCCCCCCCAACCCAGACCGACCACACACACCTCCAAACACTCGGGAAACGCCGGGTACCCCCCCTCGCTAGTATATATATATATAAAGAGATGGACCTCTCTCTCTCTCTTTCACATATGCGTGTGTGTGTGTGTGCGTGCGTGCGTGCGTGCGTGCGTGCGTGCGTGTGTGTGTGTGTGTGTGTGTGTGTGTGTGTGTGTGTGTGTGTGTGTGTGTGTGTGCGTGTGTGTGTGTGTGTGTGTGTGTGTAATTAAAGATCGTATGGAACAAAAGTATATCACATCGTAATTTCATGTCAATTTCTGAATTTTAAATATTAGCATTCTTGGATCCAGTCCATAAACAAAAGAATAAAGAAAGAGAGGTAGCTGATTTTTCTTTTTTAATTTACTTATTTAATATTATCAAAATACTGAAACAGATTACGTATGTTTCAAAAAAACTATAGCGGCGTCAGTTTATTATCAATGTGCAAAAATAACAAATTAAAACTGGCTATTCAAAATCAAATTATTAGCATATTGCTTACTAATTTACTTCAACCAACATAATTTTATATACTAGACAAAAATACAAAACTGTGTTTTTCC
Source organism: Euprymna scolopes (assembly GCF_053919585.1). Lineage (NCBI taxonomy): Eukaryota > Metazoa > Mollusca > Cephalopoda > Sepiida > Sepiolidae > Euprymna > Euprymna scolopes. The sequence continues at coordinate 48,986,070 of NC_136489.1, read as the reverse complement.
ATCCGCTGGAGGCTTAAATTATATAGTAACAATAAATCAATATACCTTAGGGATATTTTATAGAAACAGGCATTGGGAATAACATTACAACCCCTTCTCGGAGAGAAAAAGCAGAGCTTGGGAAGGTTAAACCTCCTAATAAAATTTTACTAATACTATTAATCCTTTTTAATCCTTTTATATTATTAACCGTCATCCAACAGACAGTGTCATTAACCATTATCCTCTAGTGGTTTTTGGCTTTTGTAATCGGTGACTAATTATTATGATATTAGGCGATATTGTTTTCGAGCCAAACCTAATAAGAATAATAGTGCACTATTACACATTTTGTACGTGTTTATGCTTACAATAAAGAATTTGTTTGCATGGCCTATAACTCGTGAACTAAGCATTTCCAGATCTTTATAGAAATATATAAAACACAATACCGAAGCTATGCCACCGTTTTTTTTTTTCTGAACCCCACCTATACAAATAACATTTATTTGGTTGTCAATTTAATAATTAACGATATAAACATTAGAATTTTATCGCGGAGTCTGTGATTATTTTCCGCCACTAAACAAACTTATTTTGACATTTCCCGCGCTTAGTAAAGCATTTTCGGTGAATCCCACCATTTTTCTGCTTTAAGATTTTGTCCGGTATTAACTGTCGACCGTTCTCAGATGATTGGCAGAATAATCTGTCACGCTGTCTCTTCTAATCTCTTCCAAGCGTCAATGGAGAATCCACAAGTTTCCGGATCGTCTCGTCTAAATTGGAAAAAGAGTGACGTGTCTGGTCAGAGCGGATTATCTTGCAAACACAGATTGACAGATTTGATTGGAGAGAGTGAGACATCTCTGGCAGGGAGAGAAGGTTATTTTCAAGACCGTTTTGTTTCCAGTTGATTTCGATTCGAAACATTTACAGGAACGTGAGAATAATATGAAATTTGCAGACAGTTATAAAAACATTAAAATACAAAAGAAAAACATTTGTATTATTTGAATTATTCGGACTACTATTTGCATCATCATGATTACTTTTACAACGTTTCGGCCGATGTAACCTCAAATCTTTCTCCGATGAACCATTTTGAATTCGGGATTCTTTATTCAGGGGCGCTGTGTTTTTTCTATTTGTACAAAATGTTTATCGGTCGGGAGATGGTAAAAACAACAGGCATTATTACATAAAATACAGTGCCGTAGTATGTATCGCATTCCCAGATGTAGGTATGTTTTGTTATTGCTTGTTTCAAGGATTTAAAACAAACAAGACAGTTTCTAAGTAGTGAAAAAACAAAGGGAGATTATTCGATGATAAAACATTGTTTCTCAATTTTAATGTAATCTTTACTTATATATAAAAGGCACCTTGTCTGTGTGTGTCTGTATGTGTGTTTGTATGAATGAATTGCTTCTCTGTGCGCTCCGAAACGGCTGAACCGATTTTCTTCTTTTGTTTTTTCTTCCTGAAATTTCATACAAATGTACTCTTTGTGTCAGGGAGTGTTCTTATATAGGTTTTGTATCGAACAACGACAATCGAAAACATTCTTTTTAAAGAAAAATTCGATTAAAGAATTGGAACAGTTAACTCTTAACCAAAGTTAACACCCTTATACAGCCTAAATTCACAAGAGCATTTGAGAAGTGTCGTAAGATACGCTTAACTATTGTATTTTAATTCATGCGGATTACGTATTTATTATTATAGAAACCAATTTCTATCGATTGTTATATTGAACCTAATATATAGTAGTGAGATCAAAATTAAAAATACATATATGATGTGGGTCCCATTATCTAGAATCGAAACAAAAACATGCAACTTTCGACCCTCATCCCTTAGCCTCTGAGCCACGCTCATACGTACATGTATCTATATATCTATAAAAATGAAATGGTCTGTCTACGTGTGCGTATCTGTGCGTGTACATTTCCTTACCAAAGTACTCTCTCAATTTTCAGTCTACAGACTCAAGATTACACATAAGGGGTATTGAGATTTGGAAAAATTGTTTTAATGGGGTTTCAGCCAGAAATTTGGCTGCCAAGAGGTAAATGTTCAACGATTTGACCTTTGAAAACTCTACCAAACTCCTCCGCCAATTTTGGGTCTAAACACTTGAAATTTTAGATCTAGGTTACTCGGACATGGATCAAACATTTTAATTCAGTTTAAGCCCAAAACAATAAATGTTAAAAGGGCCAAAATTGGGGTCAAAGTTAAAAAAAACATTGATCTCTGTAGTCTCTACCAAATTACTCAGCCGATTTTTGGTCCAAACATTTGAAATTTTTCATAAAGTGCATTCAGACATAGGGCAAACTTTTTAATCGTCTTTTGTTCGAAAATTAAGCTACTAAGGAGTCAAAGCTCAAATGATTTGCCCTTTGCGGTCTCTAACAAACTACACAGCCAATTTCGGGTTTAAACACTTGCAATTTTAAATGTAGGTTACCTGGATCTGAGTCAAACTTTTTAATATGCAAAAATATATGAACATATAGTTATGAACAGTGCATAGGACCCGAGCAAAGTCGGGCTGAACTAATAGTATATCTATAAAACTGAAATTGTCTGTGTCAGTACATTTCCCTACCAAACTACTCTGTCAATTTTCAGTCTACAGATTCGAGATTTGACATAAGGGGTATTGAGATTTTGGAAATTCTTTTTAATCAATTTTCGGCCAGGAATTTTGCACTCAAGAGGTCAAAGTTCAACAATTTGACTTTTGAAAGCTCTACCAAACTCCTCCGCCAATTTTGGGTCTAAACACCTGATATTTTAGATGTAGGTTACTCAGACATGGATCAAACTTTTTAATTTAAGTTGAGCCCAAAACAATAAATGTTAAGTGGTCAAACTTGTTGTAATTTTTTTTTTTTTTTTTGTAAAAATGACTTCTGCGATAGGGAAAGCTTTTTAATCGTTTTTGGGCCGAAAATTTAGGGTCAAAGTTCAAAAGATTTCACCTTTGCCGTCTCTAGTAAACTATTCAGCCAATTTCGGTTCTAAACATTTGAAATTTTACATAAAGGGTATTCAGACATGCAGCAAGCTTTTTAATTAGTTTTGGGGCGAAAATTTGGCTTAAAAGAGGTCAAGTTGAAAGAGTTGACGTTTGCAGAATCTACCAAACCTCTTCGCCAATTTTGGGTCTAAACTATTGAAATTTTAGATGTAGGTTACCTGGACATGAGTCAAACTTTTTAATATATATATATATATATATATATATATATATATATATACATATATATATATATATATATATATTAAAAAGTTTATATATATATATATATATATATATATATATATATATATATATATATATTAAAAAGTTTGACTCATGTTCAGGTAACTTTATGTGCATATATATATATATATATGCACATAAAGTTATGAACAGTACAAGGGCCCTAGCAAAGCCGAGCTGAATTTATATACATATATATATATATATATATATATATATATGTATATGTATATATATGTATATATATATATGTATATATATATGTATGTATATATATATGTATATATGTATATATGTATGTATATATATATGTATATATGTATGTATATATATATGCATATATATATGTATATATATATGTATATATATGTATATATATATGTATATATATGTATATATATGCATATATATATGTATATATATATATATATATATATATA
>NC_136489.1:48812374-48977374 GCF_053919585.1 Euprymna scolopes | reverse complement strand
TTATCATGCATGATAAAAAATATATAGAATAAACATCCATGATGACAAACGTTGATTACCCCATCTTCAATATCATTAATAGATTCACTGTAACCAGGTTTTCTCTTTCAAAATTTAGAAACACATTTATTTAAAGTAAGTTTGTTTTATAAATTTGCTTTTTAAAAATTCTTATTATCGGCTAATCGATTTACTAATCGGTGAAAATAATGCAGAAAATACCTACCATTCGTGACATCAGAGCAGGCAAGTTCCATGTTCAGAATTTCCGATGTTTTCTTGTTTGGTGACGTCAGAGGATGTACGACAGGGCTTTCTGGGATCAATTGATACAGCCTTAACTTCCGGCAGTAGACTGAAGCAGCTTCCGGTTCCAAAGATATGATTAGTTGTTCCGGGTTTAGGGAGGAAGCGATGCCAGCCTAACAAAACAAAAAACAGAAATAATTAAACAATATTCATGCGTAAAATTACGGGAAGAACGGGATACAAAGCGCATAATTCGTTAAATACATCCATTTAGATTAATGGCATCGCCTAGGTGTATTCTAGAGCGTATTGCCGTGTCTATCACCGTGAATATGGCTATGTACGAGGGGCGTTCCAAAAGTAATGTCTCCTATATTTATTCCGCCCGAATGGGTCACAGGTGATTGCAAATTGTATCATTATGATTACTTAACTGGTGCACTTATGGCCTGAAAGTTTCATCTCTTTGTTAGAGATGTCAACGGTGTGATACTCTAAGAAACCACCCTTCTTATGGTGGGCATCAAAAGCAGAGAGCGCCATTAAATTTCTGGTAAAGCTGAAAATGCTGATTATTATGTAGAAAAATGAATTTTGGAACGCAAAAGGTCGCTCATTTTTCCCTACCACCCTTGTATTTGTATTTCGACGCTTTTTAGCTAAAAAAAAAATAGGATGCTTTACTTTTTGAACACCCTTTGTATATGTTTTGTGTAGTTGGCGGGTAGGTATATTATTATTATTATTATTATTATTATTATTATTATTATTATTATTATTATTATTATTATTTGAGGGTAAACAGTTGCATATGGTCGCTACAAATAGCCATCTGTTTCAGTCAAAGAGACTTCCTCATCGATCGTTTCACCCACAAATAATAACATCAAAACCAACGACATAAATAATAAAATCAATATTGATGCATATAGTAATGATGGCAACAATAATAATAGCAATAATAACATTAATAATGATAACCGCCTCATTTTTGCAACATACTTACAATACTCAAATCTCACCTCAGAATATAGATCAAAATATCGCACTACAAATTGAATCTACTATTGCTGATTATAACAACTCTGAATTAAACCGTAAACCAACCTCAAATCCTAATAGAAATTCACATACCATTTACAGTACACTAACGTCAGGTAAATATAAACTTATATTAGCGCTACTTCAACATATGTGAAGGTTAGAATATCTAATCACAATTCTTCCTTTAATAATGAAATCACTCATAATAACCAGGGAACTTTCTTAACCACTTTGATTTAAAAATTACATCTAAAGACATCCCTTTCTCCATAAATTGGGCTATTCTTAAAAGGTCTTACACCCCAGGTTCTAAGTCTTGTCACCTCTGCATATCTGAAGCTATAAGTATAATTACTTCTCCCAAAGTATCAACTTAATTAACTCCAAGAGCGAACGTATTTCCCAATGTAAACATTAAAAAAATTAAAATATAGCCAATTCAAAATTACTTAGCCCACCTCTTAAACCTACGGATATAAATTTAATCAATATAAATGATATATTGTGAGACCAAAACACCTCCCGTATCCCTATTATTTGTACATTGCTTCCCTTTAGTCTTACTTTATCTTATATTATTTCACATCATTTTATTTTTATTAATTTGTATTATATAACTATATATGTGTGCATGCATTTATACATTTATATATGTATATATATATATATATATATATATATATATATATATATATATATATATATATATGTGCATGCATTTATAATTATAATTTGTAATTCTGCATTAAAATTAATCAACCCAAATTATTTCCTGCCTGGGTCAAATTAACTCTTTCTGAGCTATATCTATCCGTTCTAAAAATAGATTTAGAAAGATGAATCTCTACTTGCCCCATTCCCTTCTTTCTGTCTCACGTCCCCCTTCAGCTATTTCTATTTCCCTTTCACCCCTCTTCTCTTGGTTTTTAATATTCTTTCTTCTCCTCTTTTACTCTTTTTTTCTCTTTTTCATTTTTCTCATTTTTTCTCTCACCGCCCCTTTTCCTGATTTCATTTGGTATCTTCATTTCAATACTCTCTTTTTTCTTGATCCGTTATTTAAAAAAAAACGTTGCATATATTGACTTCTGCACAACCTGATTTTTCTTGAAGATCCAGTTTACCCTGGACATAATAAATTATATTTTCTCAGGGATTACCAATGCATTTTCAAAAAACCCATTTCGGATTTTTCCTGATCTGGATTTTACCATTGGATTTTTCTTCTTTCTCAATCACCTTGAATCCCTTCAAACTGTCTCAAACTGTTACATGACGTTTTAGGCAAATATGATAAACTTCACATTATTTGTTTTTTTTTTTATGGATTATTGCTGTATAGTTAGTCAAGTATTCATTAGATTTTTACCTTAAAAACTTTAAAAAAAACTATTTTGGACAATTTACATGGTTCATGCAACTGATACGCTCTGCCGTTCCTTCTAAAGAATAAATTTATGAGTGTGTGTCTGTATATGAGAAGATATATACTTATACATGTACATCCATGTAGTTGATTTTTTGCCCGTTAAAGCTTATATCCCGTTTACTTTAGAATGAGTGTTTTATGTCAGGTTGGTGGTTGAATATAGTTATATGACATCAAACGAATTTCCTAATGCTTAGTTTGTTGGACGTTATCATAGTTAAGGTTCATACGAAACTGCAGTCAAATATGTTTTCAGAGAAAACTTCTAGTGTAAATGTGGTGTTGTGGTGAATAATCCTTATTAATCCCTATTAATTCCTTACTGAGCATGAAACGGATATTGCAGCTTATCATGGTTAAAGTCTATACAAAATTTAAGCCAAGCATATATAATTGCATATATATATATATTGTCTGTATAAATATATGTATATGTACATGTATATACATGCATATGTATAGTCTGTATATATATATATATATGTATATATATATATGTGCATATACATACATGCATATATATATAGTCTGTATATATATGTATGTATATAAATATTTACATATGCATATACATACATATATACATATGTGTGTGTGCGTGCGTGTGTGTGAAGACATAGAATGAGGCAGACAAAATGAGGGGAAGCTAAAATAGATGTATATAAACTTTCTGAGATACATATATGCAATATTAACAAATCGACATTGATATGTATTGGTAATCAGACTAGTGATTTAAACAGATACGTAGGTAGGTATGTAAGAAAGTAGATAGGTATATTCAACTTTGAAAACTGCCTATTAAATGAACACATCTCAATAATATCCGTTCCTATTAGAGTTGGAACATATTTCCGGCTACGATTTCGGAATAGCTTTATTATTCCTAAACAGCGAGCCAACAAATTCATCTTTCTCTCCCTCTTCTTCCCACAACTTCTTGGTTTGGGAGAAATATACATTTCGCAAGTCATCAGGGGCAGCCGATACATATTCACATTGCAAATACACATATATACAGTCTATATATATATATGTGTGTGTGTGTGTGTGTGTGTGTGTGTGTGTGTGTGTGTGTGTGTGTGTGTGTACATAAATGAGCTGTTGCCTGTCACGAGGCGCTATTCATCATATTAAAGTTCTCGCCAACAATGGTGAAGACGTTTCTAAATGAGAACCAATGAAATATCGACATGGTATTGTCTGACAATCGAAATGTACGGATAACCGAATAGCGAGGTGAACATCCACTGAGAGATTGGGACAAGAAGATGGGAACGGGAAAAAATTGAGGTTTGGAGAAGAAAGCTTATGGATGTGAAGAACAAAGGTGAATTAATAAGTAGAAGAATTCGAGAATAAATGGTTTCACCAAAATCTTATGCACTTTAAATAGTTTTCTTATAATGTAGATTATGTGCATATCTATCTGTAACCGAAACTACGTCTCTACGTACGTCATTATATTATGATATTAAGCAAGACTCGGACTTGAAGCCGTGTTGTCTCTAGACAGATTTTATGTCAAAATAAAACCAATAAAAAACAAATGTTGTTGAGAAGTAATGACACAAGCATTTCTTGTCCATTGCGTCAGATATTCGAAAAGCACGATCAAAAAGAGAATCCAACAGAAGACCCGTGTTCGTATTCTTGTCACTGTCTGAATCATTGGGAATTTAAAGTTTTAGGAATCTTTCTAAACATAAACTTTAATTAATAACTCACTTGAAATGAATTCCATCTTCATTTTATAGTAATTCCAAAATAGCTTTGATCGGGAATTAGGTTCTATGCAATCACAACACAGCTGATGTCGGATGATCTAAACGATTGCTTATTTAGCAGTGTTGCTTTCGGTGCCTGGTAATGAAAAGTTTTTAACGGACAGGAAGACTCGTGGAGAAGAAGGAGAGTCGGTGACACTCGTCCAAATTTTTCTGAATGCACCACCTATGCACAAGTTCACTATGACATGAGAGAGGTAGTTACGCTGGTTCTGAAACGTTCTGTGTCCAAACTTTGTATCTTTCTCTTATTGCAAACTTACGATTGCAGTAAGAGAGAGCAAGTTGTAAACCTCAGATTGTCCCAACATTGGTAGATAGAGAACTATGATCAATTCGAATAGGTATTTTGAACTGGAACTTCACATACCATACAACATTTCTTTTTCTATGCCTACTTTAAAGGCCTAGCTGTGTAGGCATATCTCGGATCATAACGAATTACCTACTAGAGATTTTGTACTATTACTACAAAACATTGAGTAGGCATAAGGACCTACTTCACAAGATTTTCAGCTACGGTATAACTGGAAATGTTTTCTCAATCATTAAATCATTTCCTCCGATAGGTTCATAAGAGTAGTGGTCGATGGACAAAAATCAGAGGCCTGCAGTATTAATGCTGGAGTTACTCAAGGGTCAATTCTGGTCCCAACTCTCTTCCTGATCTACATCAATGACCTCCCTAAACACATACTTAAATCATTCGTTGACATCTATACTGATGACACGACCATCTACGGCAACACATCAAAGGCTGTAAATGACAATTTTCTCTCTGATTCTCTCTCCTCTGATCTCGAGCGCGTGGTTCAGTGGGGGAAGACGTGGCTGGTTACCTTTAATGCATCTAAAACCAAACTCCTATCTTTACATCATCAACGCTCTGATCCCCATTCATCAATTGAAATGGATGGCTCTCGTTTAGGAGAAGCCCCGTGTTTTGACAAGCTTCTGGGTTTGTACTTTACTCCTGATCTGAAATGGAACACGTACATCAAGTCTGTTGCCAAGGTCGCTGGAGAGATGGTGGGATCCTTCTACCGCCCCAAAAGATATCTCACTACTGATGCAATTCTCTATCTATATAAAAGCCAAGTACGTCCAAGGATGGAATACTGCTGCCATATCGAGACAGGAGATGCTAAAACAGCCTATCCTGCCTTGACAGAGTACAAAATAGACTTCGTGGCTTAGTGGGGGATGCCCTTTTCTCTTCCCTGCAACCTCTCTCCCACAGAAGAGACGTTGCGAGCCTATCCTTGTTTTATCGTTATTTCCATGGCAGGTGCTCGTCTGAACTCCAATCTCTGGCCCCTCACCAATCCTTCACGAAAACTACCCGTCTAGCTGAATCCATTGTGAAAAATTTCCCCCACTCTTTATCTGTGCCTAAATCAAAACGTAGATTCCATGAACAAAGCTTCTTTCTTAGAACTGCACGCCTGTGGAACTCTGTTCCGTCTGCCTGCTTCCCACCTGACTACAACTTGGATGTCTTTAAGTCCAACGTTAACAAATTCCTAATGAACCGCCCTCTTAAGTAAACACTTCATTAAATCTCCACACTAACGTACTGTACTTGCAATAACCCTTATCCCTGAGTGGCTTCCGGGCCTTTATAAGTGGTGACCACCGTGTAAAAAAAACAAGGGTTGTCAGAACAACTTAACATTTTATTCTAATATTAAACCCTGATCAAATATGCAAAATAACAGCATTCGAAGACTAAATAAGATCCCTTTGATATCGCTACATACTGGCTTATACAAATAAATTGTATACTTCATTCCCGTCATGTTGTCTCTAGTAACAGCACTAAACTAAATACTCCACTAAATCAAATGTATTCCTATCTTGGAAGCAAGCAAGGCCAATAGGTAAAAATAAAGTTCAGTGGTTAATTGGGGAGAAGAAAAATTTATTTAATTGCTTTTTTACTGTTGAGAAAATTATGGGTTACTATTAAAGCCTACGCATGTATGTGCGTTATGTGGAATCAAGCTGTCGAGGGGGGGGAGAAACAATCAAGATGGCGGCGCCCACAGTTTTTATAACTAAGCGGTCTCGCAAAGTAACGGAAAATCTCGAACGGTGACGAGAATCCTTGGAGACTGTTGTACGTGAATCTTTGGAAACTGTTGTATGTTGGAAATTGTTGCAGGTGCATCTTAGGAGACTGTTGCACGAGAATCGGCGGAGACTGTTTTGCATGTTACTGAGTAACTTTTCTGTCTTGTCTTCTTCTTACAAAGGAGTCACCACTTATCAATGCCCGGAGGCCACTCGAGAATAAGGCTTGATGAGTGTATCGTAGTAATCGTTAGTAGTAGAAATTTGGTAAATTGGATTACTTAAGGGGATGGCTTATCAAGAACTTGTTCACGTAGGACTTAAAGACGACCATATTGTAGTCAGTTGGAACGCAGGAAATAAGAACAGTGTTCCACAGGTGTATAGTTTTAAACAAGAAGTTTTGTTCATGGAATCTACGTTTAGGTTTAGAAGTGGGGAAATTATTAATAGTAGTTTCACATAGACGAATATTCTTCGTGAAAGTCAGGTGACCATAGATTGCCTTTTTGTAATTATTATTTTTGTTTTCCTTCCTTTTTTGTGTTACGTTTACAAACTCAACGTTTTAGAAGTAGATGAGAATCTTGATGGAACTTTTTATGGAAATCAAGTGTTAGATCCAAAACATCGCTCTTTGATTTCTGAGAACTAAACATCTGCGATAAAACGAAAACTAAAACGAGAGAACTCAAGGAAGCCATTAACTCTGTCGGTCTTTAAAATTGTAATAGAAAAATTGATACTGTGTCTCGAGTAATTGACAGAGATGAATGGGGGATAAATCTAACTAAGAAAAGGAGTACACATACTCTACTGTTTTAGTATGATTCTTTAAACCTATGAAATTAAAACATATTATATTTGATCTATTGTTCTTTCTGCTTCTTGTAAAATCGGTTCTCTATATCGCTCTAAACACTTTCCAATGCATGCGGCTATTCTCTACAAATCTATTATCATACTATGTGTGGGGTATTGATTTCATATTTGGACTGATGAACGTTTATAAGGTGCAGAAATGTATTTGTAATTAAATTGGGCTCACGGTTTTTTCTCACCGCCATCTCTTTCACAGGCGCCATGTTGCTCGTCTCAGTCTTTTGTATGAATACTATTAGGGCATATGTTCTTCAGAATTGTCTGATCTATAGCCCGTTCAACTCGTTAACCTAGTAGTCGACCTCAATTCGCTGTTCTGATACCTTATTGGAATACAGCTCCCCATTCCAGTAGCTCCTTTCCAAGAAACGCAGGCCCGTGTAATCTCTCTTCATGATGACTGTTTTGTCTCCAACCTCGTATTTTCAAGACTAAGGTCAATAGGAATCTCTTGTCTTTTCGATAATAATCTTTCGCTCACGTTAGCTTCTTACATTAAGTGGCTTCACGCCTTGTTGAGATGGTTATTATTTTAAAAAAATGAGCTTTTATCAAATCTTCACTTAATTCTTTCTGGTAATTATTACGTATGGTAACTCAATAGCTTAAGTAATTATTACGTATGGTAACTCAATAGCTTAAGGCCGTTCTTTGGGTGACACGCCACATTATTATTAACGAATATGTTTTGCTTTCTGTTTTTGTATTCATATGTTTAATAAATACACGATTCTAAACCAAGTTTAGCTAATTGTTTATGTTGTAGTAAGTAATATATATTTTTAGTGATACATCTTCGTGAATTCTTCACGTATTATATATCAATTTGTTAACGCAATTCCAGAAATATCAATAGCCGGCGGTTGTTTCATAATTTACTAGTAGTAATTCACATGTTTTATACATTTAGTGATACATCTTAATGAATTCCTCGGGATTGAATATCAATTTATTAACGTAATTAAAAATAAATATCACCGGCTGCTGGTTGCTTTATAATTTTCTAGTAGTATTTAATATTTTTATCCTTTTCGTGATACATCTTAGCGAATTCATTACGTATTATTATTAACGCAATTCCAAAAATATCACCGGTCGACGATTGCTTCGTAATTTTCTAGTAGTATTTAATATTTTTATCCTTTGCGTGATATATTTTAGTGAATCGATTGCGTCATAATTTTTTTAGTAGTTTTAATTATAATTTCCTTATCCATAAGTTCCGTAAGAAAACGAAGTTTAATATGACCCCTTTGAGACCAGATGCATGTCTTTCTAACTGCCTTAACTAAACAGACTTTTCAGAATCATTTTGATAAACTAGCACGTAATATGGTAGTCCAATTACTATCTTACAATATACGTATCTATTTAAAAAAACTATATAAAACAACACGATATAAATACGAATTTTACCCTAGTCTAGCATAGTGATTTTCTTATTAATTACACATATATATAAATATACGTATACGTAGCTGTGCATAGATCTGCCATATGACTGCAGCATATATGTTGTCTGAATGTACATTTTTGTTTTGGTCACAATTAACTGTTTTATAATGTGTTGTATATAAGTTGCTTGCAGAGTAGAGCAAATACGAGAGTCGTTTCAAAAGTGAAACCTCCTTTTTTTAAACTCTAAACCTAAAACGTTGAAGAGCTACGAAGACGGGCATAGTATCATTAAAACATGCAACGTTTTGTGCTCCAGAATTTATTTTTCTACATAGTCACCACCATTCTCAATGCACTTGTGCCAGCCTCTTTTGATACATCGATCACACACATCTTTGTTACTACTCTGAAATCGGCAAACCCATCTCCGAACTGTGCTGACATCAACTACATCAGCTTCGTAAACGTTCAATGGACGCTGGTGAATTTTAGATCGGTTTTTATGCTTGAATGAATTACATGACGCATCTCTGCTTCTGGCGCATGTCAATTACAGGGGTTGTTTTCTAAGAGTAATGCACCATCAACATCTGCAACAGAGCGATGGAACTTGCATATGATGAATGCATAAGTTCAGTCATCATAGAAATGCAATTTGTAATCCTTTATTATCCATAATAATCCAAAATAAAAACACAGAAGGCAGTACTTTAGGAACGTGCTTCGTATGTTGCTGCGTGCATGTTTTCTGTTCGTGTGTACGTTTTTCCTTAGTATATTTATGAGTGTGCTGGTGTTCTGTCGTGTATATGCTAAGTGCACATCTGACGTGTCTGTATTAATATTTGTAATATATGCAGCAAATGTGTTCTCATCGCATTTACGGATGAATGGATGGATGTAGGATTTTATAGGCATTAGGTTTGATTTATCTAACAGCTTAGAAACCTGTGCACTGTGCGGAATATAAAGTTGCATTCGGCAAAGATGCCTACTTAAATGCATAAACAATAAAAGCAATAAAATATGACTATTACATATAACATATATAAAGAACAATAATAGGTAATTATAATATGTTTATTTTAATTGTCGCTTGCTGTTAATTACTTATAAAGTTTTGAACAGATATCTACTCTTTTCTGTGTAAAAAATTCGCTATTTTAGATTGAATCTCTTCCAGTTCGGCAAAGTTAGTTTTTCATATGTTATTAGCATGTATATATATATATATATATATATATATATATATATATATATATATATATATATATATATATATCACTGAGGAAGATCGAGGGATCGATCGAAAATATGTGCTTCTTTTTTTTCAAAAGATTTTTTGTATTCCTATACGTCAACACATAAGAAATAAATACAGAAAAAATATAAACATTTATATATTTTTCATATTGATTTTTTATTCATACATATTTACACACAGACACACACACACACACACACACACATATATATATATATATATATATATATATATATATATATATATATAATTTGTGTGCGTGTGTGTGCGTGTGTGTGCGTGTGTGTGTGTGTGTATATACTAGCAGAGAGATACGCCGTTTCCCGGGATTGAACGAGGATCAACGAATGTTCCACACTTTCAATACATTGTCATCGAAATTGGTGAAATGGCTCATTCTTCAATTAAATCGATTGATTGGGAATCTATCGCGGTACAATAGGGGAAGCTGTACATGAAACTCTGCAATGACTTAGTCGAAAATACATTGTAATCTACATTGCACTGTAGAGAATCGTGAAATATCATGCTTTATTTTACTCTAAACAGAAACTTATTTATTTGTACGTTAGTGTGGATATTTAAAGTGTCTACTTAAGGGGGCGGTTTGTCAGGAATTTGTTTACGTTGGACATGAAGACATCCAAGTTGTAGTCAGGAAGGAAGCAGGCAGACGGAACAGAGTTCCACAGGCGAGCAGTTCTAAGAAAGAAGCTTTGTTCATGGAATCTACATTTTTATGTAGGCATAGATAAAGAGTGGGGAAAGTTTTTGATAGTGGTTTCAGCTAGACGGGTGTTTTTCATAAAAGATTGTCGAGGGGGGACCAGAGATTGGAGTTTAGACGAGCACCTGCCATGGAAATAACGATAAGACAATGATAGGCTTGCAACGTCTCTTCTGTGGGAGAGAGGTTGCAGGGAAGAGAAAAGGGCATCCCCCACTAAACCACGAAGTTTATTTTGTACTCTGTTAAGGTAGGATAGGCTGTTTTTAGCAGCTCCTACCTAGATATGGCAGCAGTATTCCATCTTTGGACGTACTTGGCTTTTATATAGATAGAGAATTGCATCAGTAGTGAGATATCTTCTGGAGCGGTAGAAGGATTCCACCATCTCTCCAGCGACCTTGGCAACAGACTTGATGTACGTGTTCCATTTCAGATCAGGAGTGAAGGTCAAGCCCAAAAGCTTGTCAAAACACGGAACTTCTCCTAGACGAGAGCCATCCATTTCAATTGATGCCAGATGGGGATCAGAGCGTTGATGATGTAAAGATAGGAGTTTGGTTTTAGATGCATTAAAGGTAACCAGCCACGTCTTCCCCCACTGAACCACTCGTTCGAGATCAGAGGAGGGAGAATCAGAGAGAGCTTTGTCATTTACAGCCTTTGATGTGTTGCCATAGATGGTCGTGTCATCAGCATAGACGTCAACGAATGATTTAAGTACGTGTTTAGGGAGATCATTGATGTAGGCCTCTGATTTTCGTCCATCAACCACTACTCTTATGAGCCTATCAGAGAGAAATGATTTAATATTTCCAGTTATACCGTAGCTGGAGATCTTGTGAAGTAGGCCTTTATGCCATACCTTGTCGAAGGCCTTTGATATGTCAACAGCAATTGCCCTAGAAAGAAAGCCTTTGTCAAGAGATTTACTAATCCTATGAGATATCACCATTAGCACATCTGCAGTAGATCTTGCAGAAAGGAAACCATATTGCGTGTCACTAAGATATTATTTCTGCTGAGGTGGTTGACTATTTCTCTATTTAATATGGATTCCAGCAACTTACTCATGACACATAAGAGACTTATTGGTCTGTACTGAGAGAGAGAGATGACTTATCATCTGAGTTCTTTAATACAGGGCATACTGATGAGGTTTTCCAGGGTTTTGGAAAGCACTTCTCCTTAAGGCAACGTTTAAACAGTTTCGTAAGTATGGGAGCAAGTTCTGGTTGAAGCTTTTTTAACACTATAATTGGGATGCCGTCAGGGCCAGTAGCTTTACTGGAATCAAAGTTGTTGATTAGCTTGGCGACGTCTTGCACAGATATTTGTATGTTACCTAGCGGAAATATGGGGAGTTGATGGCCTTCATCGTATAGGGTAGAATTAGCTGCAAAGTTCTTTGCAAATAGTTTGGCCTTGTCTGAAGCTGACGAGATGACCTCAGGTCCGTTGATAATGGTTGGGATAGAACGCACACTTCTGTTCAGGATCCTATTTGTTATTTGCTAAAACTGGTGGGAACCAAGCTGCTGATCAGCTACTTTGGATTTAACAGACTGGGCATATAGCTCTCCTGCATTTTTTATTACTCTTTTACAGTGGTTGCTGGCGTTCCTGAAAGCAGCTTTAGTCTCAGAGCATCTATTACGTTGGTAGCTATGGAAAAAGTGATTTCTGTGCGCGATGGCAGCAGCACATTCTGGGGAGAACCATGGCTGGCTGTTAGGTTTTTGTTGGAATTTTTAGATGGTATAAATCGGTCTATGCCTACAATTAACCATTCGGTCAGGTCTGATACTATAGAGGACACATCCTTTCTAAACATAGAATGCAGAGGTAGATCAGATATTAATGTACGGAAGCTATCCCAGTCAGCCCTGAAATATCGGTATACAGTACGGTGGAGGGGTACGTCTGGGGACTTATTACATTTCATTTTTATCTTAACTGATACGACGGAGTGGTCGGAGGATCCTAGAGGAGAAAGAACGGAACATGAACATAGCTCAGGGGAATTGGAAAGAAAAAAGGTCTAAGAGGCTTGCATATTGACCTGTAGTATCGGGCACATGGATGGGCTCGCGAACAATCTGAGTGAGGTCATAAGCAATGGCAAAATCATGACAAAACCTCCCCTCATCGTCCGTCTTATTTGAGTGGGTCAGCCATTCCACGTTATGGACGTTGAAGTCACAACAGATGTGAATTTTAGCCGAGGTGTGTGCAGGCAGGATGTGGTCTATTTTCTCAGATATGCTCTTAAAGATAGTAACTCCGCTGTTGTGGGGCCGATAGAGGGCAAATATAAATGCAGTGGTGTAAGCAAGTGCAACCCGGAAGCACATATAAGGTAAATTAGGATCTTCTCTAGAGATATTCCTGCCACACGGGAAGCCATCTTTTATGTAGGCACATATTCCATGCCCATGGAGATCTTGAGGGTCAGATTTATGTGTTAAGTTAGAGTACCCGTTAATTATGAACTCATCTAGGGAAGTGGTCGGCCCTATTCCAGTTTCGCTTAGAAAGAATATGTTCGGTTTCGTCTCCTGTAATTTGGTTTCAACCTCTAGAAGGTTAGAACGTATGCCCCTGATTTTGGAGAAGGAGACATGGTAGTAGGGGTCTACGTTGGAAGACGGGGTTCTAGCTTTATTCGAGTTTTTTTTTCTGGAGATATTTCATGGTGAGGTTTGGGATTTGTGGAACAGGTCGGCATACTTGGTTAGAGCAGTACAGAGAGGGAAAGTAAGAGAGAAAAAGACAGGAATTTTTTTATTTTTTTTTATTTTTTATTTTTGTAACACATGAAAAGGTAAAGCCGTAACAATTACCCACTAGTATGGTATCGAGAGGCGCCACCAGAGACTACTGCATGGTCCAGAGTCCATTCACCAAATAGCAATACAGCAGTCCCAGTACTTTGCGCCTGGTGATAGGACATCCTCCTTAGTGGTTAATCTAAGGTTCGGGTCCCATACTCTAAGGCAGATAACGTCAGCCCAGACAAAACGTTTACCTCCAGCACCCTTACTAGTTACATGGCCACAAGGATAGACATAGAGACAGAAAAATTTCCGACATCTCAGACTACTGTTTACCAAGTACTACCGACCTTTAAAGCAGCTTTTTCGTCACCCTTTGTCAGAAAAATCCTCGTTTGCATGAGGACTGAGGGACAAAAAAGGAGAAGCAAGAGTTACTGGAGCTGCCGATAACACATCCACTGTATTATCTACTCTCCATTAAAAAAAGGTGGGGGAATGGGTACAAGGGGCTTATTAATATCTACTTAGTAAAAGTCCGGTGCTCAATCATCAATTCAGGACGCTTTTGAAGATAATTTCCCCTCCCATATTTAATGGGTGGATGTTTTGGCATTATATATCTCGAGTTTGAATAATTCGAGTTTCACCTTATAATTAAAATCCAATAATTAACTTTTATCAATTTGTGAAGTCGGCTTAATATTAATTTACATTTGAGTTTAGATGATTATTCAAGATTTTAATTTGGGATGTTCTCGTTTACATAGGTGACTTTTTTTCTTTCGTTTTACATGTAACAAGACGATATTGGTTAACAGCATATTTGACAAAGATTTCAGAACAGAACAAAAAAGCAAGACAAGATAGGTAAAATTTAGTTACGAGTTTTTAAGTCAAAGCTGTAATAAGAAAACAGTTAGCGGTAATTAGTAGAAATTAGGTTCAAAAGTTGGAAACATTTTTAACTGTAGCTGGAAACAACGACCTACCTTTTTTTACGGTCATATCGGAAGTGGGAACCTAGCAGACTCATTCTAGCTACATAAGGATATGGTGGACGTTGTGTGTGTATGTTGGCGGCGGCGGGGGGGGGTACTGCTTTTATTTATTTTTTATGTAATTTTATTTCTTTGTCTATTTTTATTCTTTTTTTATCTATCGGGATTGAAATCTTCGAACTTCACCTCATAATTAAAATCCAATAATTAACTTTTATGAGTTTGTGAAGTTGGTTTAATATTAATTTACATTTGAGTTTAGATGATTATTCAAGATTTTAATTTCGAAGGTTCTTGTTTACATATGTGACTTTTTTCTTTCCGTTTTACATGTTTTCATTTCGAACGCGCCCCTTTCATATCAAAGAACCTACTGTTGATTTTATATGCCTGGCCTTACTGTTTGTGTACTGATAATGGCTTGAATTTAAGTTTACAATGAAAACGTCAAGTATCATGGTGCAATTATGCTCAAAACAAACATTCAGTTCGTACATATCAAAGAACCTGCTTTTGGTTTTATATGTCGGGCCTTTCGATTTGTGTGGTTATAAAACTTCTCAAATGCACTTGTGATGTTAGGCTCTATAAGGTGTTAACTTTGGCCAAAACCGCTTGTTTCTTTCTTTTTTCATCGGACTATTTCGATTATCGATACTTATCGAAGACATTCCGATACAAAACTTATCTAAATACATTTCCGGATACAGAAATACCTCCGTGTAAAATTGCATAAAAATCTTTATCATTTTATCTCATAATACCAGCAATAACAATTATGTCCGTGTAGCTTAGTTGCCATATATTTTCATAACTTAATACCCGGCTCTGCTCATGTATTGAGTACTGTTGAAATAAATACTGTAAATGAATGAATAATATTTTATATCCTTATAACATTTTATGTTGATATATATATATATATATATATATATATATATATATATATATAGTAGGATTTCTTATACGTACATATTTGAGTACGCATGTGCATACTTGTTTCAAATAAATCTAGCTTGAGATTCATCATTTCAGAATATTTTCTGTCTGCAACTTGAAAAAGCTTAACTTTTAATAAGGTCGCTGAAACATGTATGCACATATGTAACGAAAATATTTGCATGAATTAAAAAAATATGTAAAAATTCAGCTCTATTTGTTATTGAGTATTATATTATAAACACTGTAGATTCATAGACTCAACACGAATGAAATAATCCCTCTATGTGTGTATGCGTGTCTACTAATCCAACTAAGTTTATATCACACGTCCATGATAGGGGTGCCTTTCTTAGAGTCTCATACTGTCAACAGAGAGATGAACCATTTAGGTAATTAATGCATAAATTTAGACACCATAACAATGCAATTTATAATCCTCTGATCCATTACTTTTGGAAAATCTCCTGTGTTTAAGTTTTAAACAAAATAAAATGTGTGGTCTTATGTATACATCTTTTTTTTGGGGGGGGGTTGTGGTTGTTTATATATATATATTTTTTTACATGGGTGTCACCACTTATCAAGGCCCGGATGCCACTCAAGGATAAGGGTTAATAGGTATACATTAGTCATTGTGATTTTAGCATAGTAAACAGTGGGAATTTTGTAACTTGGATTACTTAGGGGGACGATTCAATTAGAACTTGTTCACATTGGACTTTTTCTTTTTTTTTCATAGATATCAACACATTATCAAGGCCAAGAGGCTACTCAAGGATAAGGGTTAAAGAGTGTACAGTAGAAATTGGACAATATAGTAATCATTAGTAATGAAAATTTGTTAAATTTGATAACTTATATGGAACGGCTCATCAAGAACTTATTTACGTTAGACTTGAAGACAACCATATTGTAGTCAGCCGGAAAGCAGGAAAACGGAAGACAATTCCACAGGCGTGCAGTTCTAAGAAAAAAGCTTTGTTCATGGAATCTACGTTTAGGTTTAGGCACAGATAAAGAGTGGGGGGAATTATTGATAGTGTTTTCAGCTAGACGAGTGTTTCTTGTGAAAGTTTGGCGAGGGGGGACCATAGATTGAAGCTCAGTTGAACACTTTCCATGAAAATAACGATACATCAGAGACAAACTCGCAACATCTCTTCTGTGAGATAGAGGTTGCAAGGAAGAGAAAAGGACATCTCCTACGAGGCTACGAAGTCTATTTTGAACTCTATCAAGGCAGGGCAAGTCCTTTCTAGCAGCTCCTGCCCAGATGTGGCAACAGTATTCCATCCTTGGACGTACCTGGCTCTTATATAGATAGAGAATTGCATCAGCAGTGAGATATCTACTGGATCGATAGAAAGATCCCACCATTTTTCCAGCGGCCTTGGCAACAGATTTGATGTACGTGTTCCATTTAAGATCAGGAGTAATGGTCAAGCCCAGAAGCTTGTCAAAACTTGAGGCCTCCTGAAGACGAGAGCCATTCATTTCAATTGATGCCAGATGGGGATCAGAATGTTGATGATGTAAAGAGAGAAGCTTGGTTTTAGATGGATTAAAAGTAACCAGCCACTCCTTTCCCCATTGTACTACATGCTCAAGATCAGAGGAGAGAGAATTGGAGAGAACTTGGTCGTTTACTGTCTTAGATGTGCTACCATAAATGGTAGTATCGTCAGCATAAATGTCTACAAATGATGTAAGGATGTGATTTGGAAGATCATTAATGTAGATCAGGAAAACAGTTGGGCCCAGGATGGACCCCTGCGGGACACCGGCATTAATACTGTGGGCTTCTGATTTTTGCCCCTCAACTACTACTCTTATGAACCTATCAGAAAGAAATGATTTAATAATTGAGAAGACATTTCCAGCTATACCATAGCTAGAGATCTTATGAAGTAAACCTTTATGTCATACCCTATCAAAGGCTTTAGATATGTCAAGAGCAATTACCCTAGAAAGGTTGCCTCCGTCGAGAGATTTGCTAATCCTATGAGATATAACTGTAAGCACATCTGCTGTAGATCTAGCAGAACGGAAACCATATTGAGTGTCACTAAGAAGGTTATTTTTGTTGAGATGTTTGATTACTTCTGTATTTAACACAGATTCCAGCAACTTACTCATGACGCACAGGAGACTTATTGGCCTGTACTGAGAGGGGGATGAGCGATCACCTGAATTCTTAAATACAGGGCATACTGATGAGATTTTCCAGGGAGATGGGAAACTATTCTCCTTAAGACAACGTTTAAATAGTTTTGTAAGTATGGGTGCTAGTTCAGGTTGAAGTTTTTTGAGTACTATAATTGGAATACCGTCCGGGCCAGTTGCTTTACTGGAATCAAGGTTTTTGATTAGCTTGGCAACATCACGTACAGATATACGTATATCACATAGTGTGTTTTCAGATACAGGAGGAAATATTGGGGGTTGGCGGCCTTGATCGCAAAAGGTAGAATTAGCTGCAAAGTTCTTGACAAAGAGTTTGGCTTTGTCTGATGCTGACGAGATTACCTCAGGTCCATTGATGATAGTTGGGATGGAGCACACGCTTCTGTTCAGAATTCTGTTCGCTATTTGCCAAAATTGGTGGGAACCAAGCCGCTGTTCAGCTACTTTGGACTTAACAGATTGAGCATACAACCATCTTGCGCTCTTTATTACTTTCTTACAATGGTTTCTGGCAGTCCTGAAAGCGGCTTTAGTTTCCATACATCTATTACGTTTGAAACAGTGAAAAAAGTGATTTCTGTGCGCAATATGTGTATCACTTGGAGGAACTTGTCGTTCCAATTACATGGACACGCATTTAAGCGTGTTTCTGGAATAATCAATGTACTGGAAATAAAATTTGTTTTATCTGCGTGAATTTCTTAATGGGTAGTATCGTAATACCATAAAGTCAGCAGGAATACTAGTAGTGCGCAGTGAGTACGGCTATCCATATTGGACATTACCGGATAGTAAGCTCCGCGTACCCTTTATCATATCCTTGTAATCTTTTTTGGTTAATATATCTTTCTTACACCTAATCTGTATATCGTGTTTTCCTTTCGTGGTCCCAAACTTGGGCCCACATCAGTGGCGACAAAATATCCGAGAAATGCACTCACGTCCAAACCCAATACACGTCAATAGCGACAGAAAGATTCGAGAATTTCATTGAGAATTTCGTCATCACCACATCATTAATGACAGGGCCCGTTTAATCACGCAGCAGTGTTGAATGAGAAATTAAGCTGGCATTACTACATCAACGATTGCATACAAAATAATATGCTGGTTACCAACATCAGTGACAAACTAGCGATTCGACACCTATTTACGAAATATTTAAGATTATTTAAAATCTCTCCAAATAATATAATGGTCAACTAAAGTATCGAGAATGATTGCTTTAAAAAAAACTCTTGGAAAAGGAGTGTTGTGAGACCGAAACTTACTTGCATCATGGACTCTTCCAGTACTATATTATGATATGAGATAACACTCTCAGTATCATAATACCATAAAATCAGTAAGAGTACTCGTAGTCCACAGTGCATACGACTACGCATATTGAACACCATCAGATAATAAGCTTTGCTTACCCTTTATCCTATCCTTGTAAACTTTTGTTAATATACGAGTATCTTCCACACACCTAATGTGTTCCGTGTTTTCCTGCCGGGTCCACTTCAGTAATCAAAGAATATGCGAGTTTATGAATCTAAGTTTGTGGGATTTTAGAAATATAGGCATGTCAGGTTTTGCGAATATAATGTGTGATTTTATAAGACTAAGAAATACGCTATTTTATGGATATATAAATGTGCCATTTTTTAATACATGGATAAGCTATTTTATGAATTTACGAATGTGTTATTTTATAAAATCTGTGAATGTGCCATTTTATGAATATACGGACATGCAATTTTATGAGCATATTAATGTGTCATTTTATGAGCATATTAATGTGTCATTTTTATCTATAACGTGCCATTTTATAAATCTACCGACGTACCATCTACGAATATGTCATTTTATGAATTTATGAGTGTGCCATTTTATGAATTTATGATTATGCTATTTTATGAATCTATAAATGTGCCATTTTATGAATTTTTCAATGTGCCATTTTAAGAATCTATGAATGTGCTATTTTATGAACATTTGAATATGCAACTATTGTCTATAGTGTTCCATTTTGTGAATCTTTAAATGTGCCATTTTGTAGTTCTATGAATGTGCTATTTTTAATCCATGAATATGCAATTTATGAATGTAATATTTTATGAATATATAAATGTGCCATTTTATAAATCTACGAACATGCCATTTTTTGCATTTATGAATGTGCCATTTTATAAATCTGTGGATGCGCAATTATGTGAATCTATTAATATTCTTTTCTATTGAAATTGCTCCAGACAAGGTGTGAAGCCACTTAATGTAAGAAACGAAAAAGACCGGACTATGATTATCGCAAAGAAAGGAGATACCTATTGACCTTAGTGTTGAAAAGACCAAGGATGTAGGTAGGGGGGAACAGTCATCAGGAAGAGTGTTCAAGAATCCTGCGATTCTTGGAAATCATCTACTGGAATAGGAAACGGTATTGCAATGAGGTATAAAAATAGCGAATCGATGAAAACCACTAAACTAATGAGACAAACGAGCCGTAACAAAGGAAGCAAGGCATATATCAGACAATTCTGAAGAACACATGGCATAATAATATTTATTTTAAAAAAGACTGCGACTAACAACATCAGAGTTGCAGAGATGAAGATAAAGTGGGCCCAATTAAATTGCAGATACGTTTCTGTATTTTTTCAAGAACTCCCAATGGGACAGAGATTCTCCATGCCAAATACCACAACAATACTTCATACATAGTATAATAGTAGACTTGTAAAGATAGAAAATAGCTTCAGGCGTGAGAAAGTGTTTAGAATGATATAGAGAACCTATTTTATGGGAAGCCGAAATAGGAATAGATATAATATATGTACTCCAAGAAAAAAGTGATAAGAAAGAAAGACCAATAAGTTTCAGAGTCGATTTTTTCTCAAAAGTAAGGCCATTCATGATAATCTCAGAAAGAACAGTGACACACCTAGGATTGAAAGACAATAGCTGAGACTTTACAAGCCATTCTGTACCTAAATATACAACTGAACCCAAGTCAACTTCTAGCCCAGCTGCATATTTCAATTGATGCAAGGGAAATGGGAGAGAAGCAACACTAGAATAGAGAATGGTATCATCAGCATAGATATTAATTTTTTTAACAATATTCTGTGGAAGACCACTGATATATGGAAGAAACAGAGTTGGGCATAGAATAGAGCCCTGATGAACACCAGCATTGACAGGGAAAAAGAATAAAGTCACCCTATCCAGAATCACAATCGAGAATCACAATCTTCGATCAGAAATAAAAGACCTAAAATGCCAAGAACCGCACCACCAATACCATAAATCTTAGGTTTAGATAGAAGACCAAAATGCATGACTCTATCGAACACCTTCGAAATGTTGAGTGCAATGACTAAACTTCTGAATTATCCATAATCTGACAGATCTGCTTAGTTCCGACAGTTCAATTCTCAACGTTTTAATCAAAACCACGAACGTCATACTGAAAGAGGCCCAGATTTTCCAGAAACTCAACAAGCCTGCCGTTGGCTAATCTTTAAAAACATTGCTAATAACAGAGGACACTAAGGGGAAGATACTTAGTTGGGTCAGATTGATCACTAGCAGTTTTAAAGATAGGGACAACAAAGATACTTTCCAACAAGAATAAAAAATATGATTTTGATTAACGTAGATTGATTAATTTTGAGAGGATAATAAACAATTCAGGAACACAACGTTTGAGAACGACAACAGGAATTGAATCATGACCAGAAACCTTAGACTGGCCAAGTTCAGAAGGAACTATAGCAACCGTCTTTGAATAATTATAGAATCAAGAGACTTATCTGTTTAAAAAAAAAAAAAGAAAATCAGAAATAACAGCACTAGAATCATCAATAGAAGGATTGCCAAAAAAAGACGAGCAAAGAGATTATCCTTACTTTTAGAAGATGAATTATCTTGAAGGTCATTAAATCGAGGAGGAATAGCAGACTTGTTACCATTAACTACACTATTATAGATTCACAAAAATAATGAATGTCAACCTTTAGAGATGAGATTGAGTCACGGTTTACTGGAGAGTATATAGACAGTCTGAGAAATTGCTCTCTTTTAAACACTGCTAGCTCTTCTGTAGGATTGTCTAGAAACCTCAGAACTATCTTGACGACACTGATTTAAATAATTATTACGATGGGCTATAGCAGAAGCACAAATAGATTACAACCAGAAAAGAGAATTAAATTATACAGATAGATCGTTATCTGTATCAAATCTTTAGAGAGGTCAGTCTCTTTTACTTTTTTGGTTAGTATTTTTGCTTCCCTTTTTTAAACTTCGAATAGTGGTAGCAAACCAGCTACACTTTTTCGGCAACAGTCCATAACTGGGCCTCTTATTTCCCGATTTTTGCTGCTGAAACTGCTTGAGCTAGGACCTTTAGTATCAAGGCCTGGTGGCTGACCCTTGTTGGCTTTTGACATGACTATCGTGCTCCTTTCAAATGAAAGAAGGTTTACACAATTACTTAGTACTTCCCGCCTGGTATATAAACGGGTTGAGAAACCTTTTTAATTCTGGATGCCAGCCTGTTAGTATATATATTTATTTTTATTCATTTTTATTAGAAATTCCTTATTCTCTGCGACTTCTTATTTGGTAGTAGAAGCTGCCCTTTATCAATAACGGGGTCAGAGAATGTATCCATTAAAGTGCGTAAGAATGTGTGCTTTATAAATCTACAAATGTGAGATTTTAGAAATAAAAGAATGTTTAATCTTATGAATTTTATGAATAATGCGTGATTTTATAAATGTTGACATTTGTTATTTTATAACTATAATTATGATTGATATTATAAATAAAACCGTGGTACTTCAATAAATGTGAACTTTTTTTAATACAACTATGCGTGGTATTATTAATAAAAGCAATGGTGCTTTCATGAATCTATGTTTTGCTGAATCAGAAGATATAACATTTTAGGTATACATATTCTTTTTACAATGAGGTAATCACATTCTCAAGGCTCGAAGGCTGTTCAAGTATAAAGGTTAATGGGTGTACGGTAGTCATCAGGACAATAGTGTAAGAAATCTGTAGTAGTGAACTTTGGTATAATTTGGATTATTTAAGGAGATTGCTCAGCAATAACTTGTTTAGATTGGACTTGAAGACAACCATATTGTAGTCAGCTGGAACGCAGGCCAGCGGGACAGAGTTCAACAAGCGGGCAGTTCTAGGAAATAAGCTTTTTTTATGGAATTTGCATTTTGATTTTGACACATATGGAGAGCAACGAAAATTGTTGATAGTGGTTGTAGATGGACGAGTTTTTTATGAAAATCTGACAAGTGGGGGCATGGATTGAAGAGATACATAATCCCGTTGTACTGTCGTATTGCTGCAAGAGGTTGAGTATGTTCGAATGTATCTATCATAAGCGCCTTTGTGAGTTTACTTACACGTTCTTAACGTTAACTTACATTTTCCGAATTCAAGCATATTATTCTCTATGGCATTAGCTTACATCTTCCTATAATTTTATCCTGATTACAGCGACGCCTTTTCTCTTTGCATTTCGCTCTGCCGCTAAAGAAGGTTTTATCAGATTCCTTGATTATCGTAAATGCATGAGGGCCACCATTATGCCTCAAAAGGTGAAGATAACACCGGTCCGATCGTTTGCCGCATCAGAATGCCTGCATAGATGGCACTTGAGGCAAAGCCGGCAAGAACAGGAACCACTTATTACAAATTTGTGATTTTTGCTTTCCGGAATTATTGCGCTCGGATAATCCAAGTTTCACGTTTTTTTGTTTTGTTTTTCTGTTTTCTTGACATGCATAGATGAAACATCTACATTAGATATTCTGATTGCTGTTTGTTTATCGTTAGAAGTGCAGATTAAATAGAAAACTTTTAAGAGACACCGTCTGCCAGTACGTATGTAGGTTCCTATATATCTCACTCTCTATCTGTGTTTAAAACTAAACAAAAATTCTGTGAACAGATCTTTTTTTTTTCTAGATCTTTCTGTCCGTGAGACACACTATCGTAGTGGCATCTGAGCCTTGGTAAGTGGTTACCCTCAAGTAAAACCAATTCCTTGCCTCTCCATGAAGGCAGAGTTTGTAATGTCGAAAAAATTCAGTTTTCCAAAACAAAAATAAAAAAATTGCTTCAGTTTAAAAGGATTTCTCCTTCACTGACCGAGGACAGAAAACGACGATATTAATTACTTCCCTTTAAACCAAACATTTGCTCCAACCTTTTCATTTATTCCGGTAAAGTATATGTTCCATACTTTTAGTATTAAACGCTGACGTAAAATATCAATCATCAATTCTTTCTGGACGTGGGGGGGAGTAAGGTTTTGTTTTAATATTCTTTTTAAATTTATTCATTTCTGCTTGTATGGTAAGTATTGAATCTTGAACTTATTTTAAGCATTTACAAAATATATGTCTCAGTTTAATTCAATGCTACATTTTTAATGTAATGCAATATATATCTTTTATTATGTTTCATTGACTTTCTCTTCAAAATAGGATAAGCTATATCAATTAACTTGTTTCATTTAACTAATCATTTATAAATTGTTATGAACAATTAAATTACATCGGGCACATTTTATTGCAACAAAATTGATGTTCTGTACTTTTCGCGTAAAGCAATGACACCAAATATCAACCCACAATTCTAAAATTCCTCTTTTCGGTGATGGGAGGGAGAGATAGGGCTTTATTTTATTTATTTTTTTAATTTGTTTTTATCTTTAGTTTTTATTTTTCAATTTAAGTTCTTATAAAATAATTTCTTTTTGTTTTTTTTTTCTTTGGTTGGTATCAAAACATGACTACACTTTGCACTTAGGCAAAAGTTTGAGATATATTTGTGGCACGTTTAAATTTTCAACAACATTGAATAGACGCAACTTAAGACAAGACGCGTGCTTCTTATTTTTTAACTCAGCTTATGTTCCATAAAGATATTTCCAGCGAGGAACGGAATAATAGTAGACACATACGCATGCGCAAATTACGCCCACAAACGAAAAGATCAACGAAAACTTCGATACAAAACTAAACTAGAAAAACGTCCATGATTTTCCCTGGCAACGATCAAATCAAATACAGTTGTTGTATTTTCGATATTTTTTCGGAGGTTGTGGGGTTGTGGGGTTGTTTTCGTTTTCCAAAGCGCATGTGTTATTCATATTCTCCTATTTATTGCACTTTCATTGTGTTAATCTTTCTTATTACTACACTAGCAGAGAGACCCGACGTTGCCCAGGACTGAATCAATGAATGTTTAACACTTTCATATTTTTGTGGTCATCGAAATCGGTGAGATCGCTTATTTTTTAATCGAATCGATTGAGTGCCTGCTTTAGTTGAGGACACATTGTGGTGCACCAGGAGGAAGCTTCACGCGCCTCTTTGCAGTGATTTAATCCACAACACATTGTAGTATATGTTACATTGTATAGAACCTACTGTTGATTTTATAAAATTATTTCTATATATATATAACGGCTTGAATTAAAATTTAAAATGCAAATGTCAAGTATCCTGGTTAAATTGCCCTGTAAACAGAAACATTCATTTCTAACGAAGAACTGTTGATTTTATATGCCTGGCTTTTCTGCTTGTGTGATAAGAAATCTTCTCAAATGATGTTAGACTGTATAAGGCGTAAAATTTAGTCAAAATCGTTTGTTCCTTCTGTTATCGCATTTTTTCGATTATCGATTTTCGATACTTTTCGAAGACATTCCGATACAAAACCTACATAAGAACACTGCATTAAATACATTTGCGAGAAATTCTATAATAAAACTACCCTGAAGTTTAATAATCAATAGGGAACGAACTTACACACACAGAGATAACATTTCTTTATATATATATATATATATATATATATATATATATATATATATATATATAGGTTAGGAGGGTACTTAGAGATTAGAGACTACTCCCATCGTCTTCTTTAAAAAAGCTATACATATAAATTGAATTCATAAAAAATACAATACATTTGAAGTTTTAGTTATGCTTCTTAAGTTTTTTTTTTTTTGTTTTTTACAAAGGCATCACCACATTATCAAGGCCCAGAGGCCACTCAAGGATAAGGGTTAAAGAGTGTACAGTAGAAATGGGTCAATATAGTAATCATTAGTAATGAAAATTTGGTAAATTTAATAACTTATATGGAACGGCTCATCAAGAACTTATTTACTTTAGGCTTGAATACAACCATATTGTAGTCAGCCGGAAAGCAGGAAAACGGAAGACAATTCCACAGGCGTGCAGTTCTAAGAAAGAAGCTTTGTTCATGGAATCTACGTTTAGGTTTAGGCACAGATAAAGAGTGAGGGAAATTATTGATAGTGTTTACAGCTAGACGAGTGTTTCTTGTGAAAGTTTTGCGAGGGGGGGGCCATAGATTGAAGCTCAGTTGAACACTTTCCATGAAAATAACGATACATCAGAGACAAACTCGCAACATCTCTTCTGTGAGATAGAGGTTGCAAGGAGGAGAAAAGGACATCTCCTACGAGGCTACGAAGTCTATTTTGAACTCTATCAAGGCAGGGCAAGTCCTTTCTAGCAGCTCCTGCCCAGATGTGGCAACAGTATTCCATCCTTGGACGTACCTGGCTCTTATATAGATAGAGAATTGCATCAGCAGTGAGATATCTACTGGATCGATAGAAAGATCCCACCATTTTTCCAGCGGCCTTGGCAACATATTTGATATATGTGTTCCATTTAAGATCAGGAGTAATGGTCAAGCCCAGAAGCTTGTCAAAACTTGAGGCCTCCTGAAGACGAGAGCCATTCATTTCAATTGATGACAAATGTGGATTAGAATGTTGATGATGTAAAGAGAGAAGCTTGATTTTAGATGGATTAAAAGTAACCAGCCACTCCTTTCCCCATTGTACTACGTGCTCAAGATCAGAAGAGAGAGAATTGGAGAGAACTTGGTCGTTTACTGTCTTAGATGTGGTACCATAAATGGTAGTGTCGTCAGCATAAATGTCTACAAATGATGTAAGGATATGATTTGGAAGATCATTAATGTAGATCAGGAAAAGAGTTGGGCCCAGGATGGATCCCTGAGGGACACCGGCATTAATACTGTGGGCTTCTGATTTTTGCCCCTCAACTACTACTCTTATGAACCTATCAGAAAGAAATGATTTAATAATTGAGAAGACATTTCCAGCTATACCATAGCTAGCGATCTTATGAAGTAAACCTTTATGTCATACCCTATCAAAGGCCTTAAATATGTCAAGAGCAATTGCCCTAGAAAGATTGCCACCGTCGAGAGATTTGCTAATCCTATGCGATATAACTGTAAGGACATCTGCTGTAGATCTAGCAGAACGGAAACCATATTGAGTGTCACTAAGAAGGTTATTTTTGTTGAGATGTTTGATTACTTCTGTATTTAAGACAGATTCTAGCAACTTACTCATGACGCACAGGAGACTTATTGGCCTGTACTGAGAGGGGGATGAGCGATCACCTGAATTCTTAAATACAGGGCATACTGATGAGATTTTCCAGGGAGATGGGAAACTATTCTCCTTAAGACAACGTTTAAACAGTTTTGTAAGTATGGGCGCTAGTTCAGGTTGAAGTTTTTTGAGTACTATAATTGGAATACCATCAGGGCCAGTTGCTTTACTCGAATCAAGGTTTTTGATTAGCTTGGCAACATCACGTACAGATATACGTATATCACATAGTGTGTTTTCTGATACAGGAGAAAATATTGGGGGTTGGCGGTCTTGGTCGCAAAGGGTAGAATTAGCTGCAAAGTTCTTGACAAAGAGTTTGGCTTTGTCTGATGCTGACGAGATTACCTCAGGTCCATTGATGATAGTTGGGATGGAGCACACGCTTCTGTTCAGAATTCTGTTTGCTATTTGCCAAAACTGGTGGGAACCAAGCCGCTGCTCAGCTACTTTGGACTTAACAGATTGAGCATACAACCATCTTGCGCTATTTATTACTTTCTTACAATGGTTGCTGGCAGTCCTGAAAGCGGCTTTAGTTTCCATACATCTATTACGTTGGAAACAGTGGAAAAAGTGATTTCTTTGCGCAATGGCAGCAGCACATTCTGGAGAGAACCATAGCTGGCTGTTAGGTTTTTGCTGAAACATTTTAGAGTGTATGAAATGGCCAATACCTACAATTAACCATTCAGTTAGGTCTAATACTATAGAGGACACATCCTTTTTAAACATGGAATGCAGAGGTAGATCAGATATAAATGTACGGAAGCTATCCCAGTCAGCCTTAGTGTATCGATATACTGTACGATGAAGAGGTACGTCTGGGGACTTATTACATTTCATTTTTATCTTAATTGATACAACAGAGTGGTCGGAAGATCCAAGAGGCGACAGAACAGAAACTGAACATAGTTCAGGGCAAGTTGTGAGAAAAAGGTCTAGTAGGCTCGCATACTGGCCGTCATTATCGGGCACACGGGTAGGTTCCTGAACAATCTGAGTGAGGTCATAGGCAATGGAGAAATCATGACAGAACCTCCCCTCATCATCGGTCTTGTTTGAGTGGGTCAACCATTCGACGTTGTGAACATTGAAGTCTCCACATACGTGAATGTTAGCTGAAGGATAAGTAGAAAGGACTTGGTCAATTTTCTCAGATATGCTTTGAAAGATAGTAACTCCGCTGTTGTGGGGGCGATAGAGAGTAAATATAAATGCAGTAGTGTGAGCTAAAGCAACCCGGAAGCACATATAGGGTAAGTTAGGATCTTCCCTGGAGATGTCCCTCCCACATGGAAAGCTATCTTTAATATAGGCACATATTCCATGCCCATGGCGATCTTGGGGGTCAGATTTAGAAGTTAAGTTAGAGTATCCTGTAATTGCAAACTCATCTAGGGAAATAGCCTGTCCAATGCCAGTTTCACTTAAAAATAAAAGGTCTGGTTTAGTCTCCTGTAATTGGGTTTCAACCTCTGGAAGGTTAGAACGAAGACTCCTGATGTTGGAGAAGGAGACATGGTAGTAGGGGTCTACGTTGGAAGTTGGAGAACCGGGTTTAATCGTGTATTTTTTCTTGAAACTTGTCATGATGAAATTTTGGAATTTGTGGACTAGGTCGACAGATTTACTTAGAGCAGGACAGAGAGGGGAAACTAAGAGAGAAAAAGAAACGAAGAATTTTTTTTGTAGCACATGATAAGGTAAAGCCGTAACAATTACCCACTAGTATGGCATCGAGAGGCCCCACCAGAAGCTACTGCATGGTCCAGATTCCATTCACCAAATGGCAATACAGCAGCCCCAAGATTTATTAGGGATGCATTTAGCCATTCGAGAACACTTCAATTGCCGACAATTTTACATATGAATGCATTTTAAATTTTATGTAAATTATTTAGCTTTCTTCTATAAGGAATACACAAACATCACACACACACACACACACACATTGCATGTTTCATAAATATTTTATGGAAGTCACTCCAGACAAGGCATGAAGCCACTTGGTGCGAGCTAAAAATACTACTTCAAGATCAAAAACAAGCCAACAATAAGTGCTAGATGGATAGATTTCGACCCAGAAAACAGCAATTATTTCACCTTTGTCAGGAACATCGCTCACGAAATATGAGGACTAAATGATAAAATAAGGAAAACGCGAGTTGTTGAAGGTAAATTGAAGGTCCACTCTCCATTATAATAGAGTAAATATATAATATAATTTCTTTGGCGTCGCAAAATAAGATTCCATATTTTTTACACCTTTTCACACGAAGCAAGGCATATGGCTACTTGAACATAAGGGACTACTATTTAAATCTTAAGGAGACTATTAAATTAGATGAGCGATGAGATGCCTGTTCACATTACATGTAAACTTTTGCGCTGTTATTACTGGCAGGAGAGCCTGAAACAGGAAGGAAATTCCAGAGTCTAGTAGTCTGGGGTACGAGACTATTAGAATATAGCTCTTTCCTGCATCTAGTAACCTCAACAGTGAAGGGGTGGGAGTTTGCTGCTTGTCGAGTTATCCGGGAATATGTACTTCGAGGGGACACAATTGCTATGAGTTCATCGGAACACATTCCATTAAAGTAACTGTAAAAGAGGCACAGGGATGCACCATTGCGACGATGCAACAGAGGCTGGAGCCAGGCCGACAATCCGAGACCTATTAGATTTGAGACTTTTTCTGAATCCTATCTATTGGTAAATGCACTAGCACATATGTGGCAACAATACTCCATGCATAGACGAATTGTGGTTTTGTAAAGATGTGGGATACTCTCTGGTGTGAGAAATTGTTTAGCACGTTAGAGGAAACTCACGTTGTTTACAGCAGCCTTGGCAATATATTCAATGTGTTTGTTCCATTTCATGCTATCTGTGCATCTATACCGAGGAATTTGAACGATGAGCGAGCCGGTAGATGTTATTTGTCATGGCAATCATTGGTTGAGAAGGTTGTTTATGGTTGGTAAAGGAAAGAAGCTTAGTCTTAGTAGTAAATGTTATTAACCATTACGGCCACATTCCACTACCGACTGTGGGTTGTTTTCTAATGTTTCTACTATTCTCTTGGATACGTGTACATTCGTTTTTCTCTCGTGTCTAATTTGGAGTGTGGTGTCGTTATAAAATATGTCCATCTAGGACACAATTTTATCAGGGGGATCGCTTATGAATAAAACGAATAATAAAAGTCCAAGGATTCAGATAGATAGATAGATAGATAGATAGATAGATAGATAGATAGATAGATAGATAGATAGATAAATGAGCAAAAAGATTCGATGTTGTCTGGAATTCAATGAAGTGCCGTATGTATTTTTGTCCGAAATCTAAGACAATTAGGAACCAGCTATTTCTAATATCACTAACTTCTGTCTTTTACCCCCGGAGAAATACATCCGCCCATGATAACGCATTGTCTCTACTAGTTTTGAATAAACAAAAATGAGAAATCCAATCAGGTTTGACTGCTCGCTATTGTCCCAAATACTATACCTGGTATGCTGCTTGACGCATGAACTGCTTGGCTGGAGCCTTCCAGATAGCCGGAACAGTGATTACCCATCGGACATCGTCATTGACAATCTTCACACCTGATTGGTCGGACAACTCTTGAAGTGCGTGTTCCTTAAAGAATCGTAAGGCGTAGGAAAACACTGTAATGGCAAGTATGGACTTTCCGTTGCTTGCCTCCAGCATCGTGTCCTTGGAAAGATCCTGAAAGGAAACGGAAAACCAAAAGATAACATTAATATTAAAAAAATATATATTATGAGAACCAATAAATGAAACATCGAAACTGAAAAAAAAATAAATAGTACTTATACGTAATAAAGAAGGTGATATCGTAGGAATTTCCAGTTTTGATAAAAACACCTGCATATGACGAAATTCTGAAACAACGAAATTGCAACCGTCAATAGAAGAAATATATCGAAAATTCATTAAAAAACATTTATTTGCTATCTTTTATTTATTAATTAAAAAATAAATAAACATTTATATTAATATGAACAGAAAAGCACAAAAAAAATTATAAAAAGTAGAAAATCATCAAAAATCATAAAATATAAAATAATCATAAAAAATTATAAAAATAATAAAATATTTTAAAAATCATAAAAAAATCATAAAATATAAAAAATATAAAAAATCATAAAAATATATAAATCATAAAATATTTAAAAAATCATAAAAAGTCATAAAAATCATAAAAAATCATTAAAAATGTTTTGTTTACTGTCAGTTGTTTGTTATTTAAAAATGAATATTTATTTATTAAACTTACCTTAAAATTAATGTTTTTTTCTTGATTTGCATTTAGTTTTGTTAAGTTTCGTAAAAATTATTCAATTTATTTATTTTCTTCATAACAAAAAATATTGTTTTCATTTTCTTAATTAATTTTTCATTGAATTATCTTCATAATAGCAGAATTTAATGTTATTTTATTTTATTTTTTTTATTTTTTATTTTTTTATTTTATTTATTTATTTATTTATTTATTTATTTTTGCATTGTAAAAATTGGTTAGTGGTTGAGCGAAAAACAAAAGAAAGAAACTTTTGTTCGGCACCCTCCAGCGTTTTACGTAAACTATTTGCAAATTCTTGATGATAGCACGGTCATTATTCTGCATGTTCCAAGAAATTAACGATGATTCCGAATAGAGCACTATTTTTCTTATTCATGCGTATATCAGTTGTTGGTTGAAGTGCATATTTGCTCCCTGCGTGAAAAATAAAAAATAATAATGTTTATGGTGTACATATCCGTGATGGAAAGAAAATATCAGACACCAAAAATCAGGTAAATGGATCAGGTAGATAGCGTTATTATCCATATAGTAATATTAACAATACGTATTGATCTATATTATATTTCTCTTAGTCTGTCTGCCGTTCCATTTTTTTTCGCTAATTACTAAACAGATCTGCCTGAAATTTTGTAGGGGCCTTTGATATAAGAAGGTGCAGCAAACTAACTATTATAATACCCGTTCAAAAAACATTCAAGGATAAACAGGGATTAATAAGGATTTGTATTTAATGAAAAAAGGAGTACAAATTTAACCCTATTCAACTGTCAATTTTGTATAAAGTATCCATTCTAAGTCAACGGTCTATAACTTTTAACGGGATAAAAAATATTCTATATTATATCTTATATCTTATATCTTATATCTTATATTGTGTGTCTGTCCATCCCATTTTAACGGGTTGGTTGTTGGTTGGTTGTTTTTGTTTTACGGCATATCAACCTTTTTCAGGTTATTTAATGCCGAATCTAGTTATCTTGAGGAACGATTTTTAATGGAGTATATATATATATATATATATATATATATATATATATATATATATATATATATATATATTTTAAGTCAGATTCTATTTAGCCCATAATTGGGACCCTAACAGGTACTACCACTCCGGGTCAGAGTGGACCTGGGAGCAATGGCAATTAAAGGGTGGCTCCACACTCCCTAAGGCCCGCAAAGTGGGGCCTCGCCATCGGATATAGTTTTAGGTCATATCCAGGACCACCATTCTTAACGGGATAAAATGTCTAGTATATAGTAATACATAGTAATATATAGAGATATGTAGTAAGACTTCGCATCTTAAACCCAACAATAACTCTTCTTACTACAACTATTGCAAAAAGCGTTTTTTTTAATCTGCATACATAAAATAAGACGGATGTTTCAAAAACAACTTATTTCAAGTCACATAGTTGTCGAGCCTTTAATGCTCCTAAAATTCATAGTGTATGGTAACGAATATAATCCTAAGTCGTAAACAGTCGCAATGACAATTTTCTGAAGGATGGAGATTTAATCCTTTGATGCTAAGTACACAATTACAAATTGCCTAAGACGTCAACCCGATCATTGCTGACGGAACGAGGGCAAGCTAATCGTGTAGCTTTAAATAAAGGATTCCGTTCGAAATTTCGTCCAAATTTCAGAGTTCAACATAAGGATTTCAGAATTGTATTATACGGACCACTGTTTTCATCTTGAGTTTTATTCACGTGACGTTTGGACTGATGTAACGTCCGATTTTCTTCAGGTATATTTTGTCCAACTCGAACCTCTTTTGGTCGAACGTGAGAATTTGCACCGAATTTTGAACAGAGCCCTTTATTTAACCCACGTGGTTAGCATGCTCTTGTTTCGTCGGCCATGACTGCGTAGAAGTCCTAATCATTCACAATTGTATTTTAGTGTCGCCTGCGCTAAGAATTGCACCTTCAACTAAATACTTTATCCACTACGTCATGGACCAGTTGTAAGGTTCATTCTTCTGTGTATTAAAGGTTCAATCCTCTGTAGGTAGGGGTGACACTCAAAATACAATAGTGAATTACTTAGGATTTCTACACAGTCATGGCCGATGAAACGAGATCATGCTAACCTCGTGGATTAAATAAAGGTTTCTGTTTAAAGTTCCGTGCACATTCCCGCGTTCGACTGGAAGATTCCCGACTTCACTAAGATACACCTGGATACATAGACCAAAAATTTATACAAACAACACTCAGAATGAGAACAGTAGGCCCAATAACCCGAATTATCAATCCTCATCTCATTAATTAAAAAATAGAAAGATTTCCGAGTTTTATCTAAAGTATCTGAAAAAGGTCGGAGTTTACATTGACCGAAATAATATACAAGATCAGAACAGTAATCCGAATAAAACCTCAACATCCGGCATTGTCGTCCATATGTCACGCTTATGTTTGGAATTCTCCTCGACGTCACGTTTGATTGCATTTTTATCAGGTACTCTGCATCCACAACGGTCTAAAATTTTCGTTACTAAACTCAGCAAGTATCCGTTTTTATTTGAATAATCCTATAAATAAGACACTAAAAAGTAGCCATAGACGAATTCCGAAAAAGGGTCGATTTGCATGTTGTGATAAAATCACGAATAAACTTCAAGTCTTATTGATTATAAGAAAAGCGGACGATAATAAATTTATAAAACAAAAATAAATTGTGATTTATGTCAGACATGGTATTTCCGTTCGGAACAAATCGCGATTTTCATTTCAGTTTGAATGTGGTAATTAGATAAAAAACTAAGCGATAAACGAAAGCAGTGCCAAAAACGGACGCTACTTCAGTAAATTTAACTGACCAATGGAAATACATTATTTTTAATTCAAGACGAAATAAGCTGAGTGTGTGGTATATTAAGCCGAAAAGTTACGCATAAAACACAAAAACGATATTTCAAAATACCTCTATTCATTCTGTATCTTTAGCGATGACAATTATATGTAAAAGTGTGACAGACAAACAACTATCGTTTTCAATGGGTGGCATTTTGAACGGTAAATATTATATGCTATTATCAAGTCGTTGCAAAAGTTTTCCTGATTTCAAATTCCATCTTGAGATAAAAAAAAAAACCTCTTTCCGGAAGTTATTATTCATAAGATTAACGAGTCTTGCTTTCTATAACTTAATTAGATCCATCAGCGAACTTATAAATGTCTCGTTTATAAAATTGCATTTCAATGTGTGATAGACAACTAAAAATAATTCCTATTGTTTGGATTATCCAAACTAATGTGTTATTTGCACAGCGTTTCCGTCGATGTAGCCTCCGACCTTCTTGACTCAAGAATCTTGAGTAAATGCTATTGACAGTAGGCAGTCAGCATTCTGTTGTTTCAACCGCCATAAGTTAGTTACAAATAGACCAAAAAAATATAGTATCAAGAAACCACTGTGCGTATAGGTTACAGATGACTGGAGAACGCATTGGGAAATTATGAACTTCTTCGGAAAATCTATAATGGTGTGTTCAACAATAGACAGTCAACAATTTCCCTTCTATTCAACTCTCATTACGTCGTTTGCACGACAACAAATAAGGCTGAACTACATCCCAAAGGTTTAACTTGAATTCCATCTTGGACTCCACAGACCACTCTCCCCATAATTTCCCAGTAAGAGCAGAAATCGTAATTGCCGATCTCATCACTTTTTTCATGTCATGGATATCATGAAAAACTGACATCGTCAAAGTTCATGTATAAAATGGTTTGCTTCGTTGGTCGCGGTCTTTTCCAAACTTGGGCTTTACTTAATCTTGCTTGCAGTTTGCCTCTGTGTTGTGGTAAAAGTTATCTGCAAAATTATCACACTATAATCTCCTCCAGCTCTTCACTAAAGTGTTTGAATGATTATCCAAAAATAGCTCACAACCTCGAAAAATGCTGAACTTCTTTCTGATAAACGGTATGAATTTTAGCAACCCTATTCTACTACGGATACCGTAACGGTCACGTTTGGACGCATGTAGCATACACTGGATAAAACATATGAAGCTAGAGCAAGGTCTGGCATGAAGTTGATACCATTAAAATTAATTCGTATAGTATTAATAGACGCATATTTACTATAATCATATATTTCTTAGCTAAAAGAAAGTTACAGGTCGTTCTCGATAGTGGCACATCTAAAACATGTCACATTAATGCGCGTGTCCACAGTAGGCTATACGATCTTCAAAATCCACATCCCTGAGGCAAATCGATCACATATTCAAGACAATGGCTGAATATTTAGAAAATGACCTTCAGTCTGTAGTAGTTTTACAATACCGATTTCTACGACTAATAGTAACGTTTCCGATAGTCCAACGTTCAAAGTCGCTTGTCTAGCATTCAAAGGAATTTTGAAGTAAAATAAATACATAGAAAATACTGCTAAGTTTGCTGCAAAATAAGAAGGTTCGATCTACGTAATTTTTACACTTGTCACAGCTGTTAATATTCCTTATCCCCGAGTGGCTCCTGAGCCTTGCTTGTTTTATAGATACTTCCACGGAATGTGCACTGATTGACTTATTGAACTTGTATCTCTCAATATAAATACAGTAGACAAACTAATCCGGCAAAAAAAATGTCATCCTTTTTCTGTCGATATCCACAGATACCAGAATAGTTATTTCCACGGACCGTTTGTACTTGGAATTCCTTTCCTGCTCTTTTTCCCCCAACTGTACTAACGTGTAATGATTTTAATTAAATGTGAATCAAAAGATTGCTCATCAATTCCGCACTTTTTTTAATATATCCTTTAATCAATGCAGTATAATAATGTTGGCACAACAGTTGTCCGAACCCCCGAAGTTAAGCATCATTGAACCATGTCAGTACTAAAATGGGTAACCATTTGGGAATATCAGGTGCTATATGTGATTCCCGCTCATCTCATGATTGTTTCCAGTCGTTTTGGACTTATTGCCATTGGAATCAAGCAGTGGCGACCTAGGAGATGGATGGTTAGAATTGTGCAACATTTGCTTCACAATTCTGCGAGTGTCATCTATCATTTCTTCAGGATGATCAGATGGTCCTCCTTGTTTCGACGGAAGAGCATACGACCTCGAATCACAGTATCCCCTTGCCATTCACTGGCGATATGCATTGTTTTGGATGAATGAATGTATGAAAAAAAATAAATACTCAAGACAACGACAGTAAAATAAACGATCATTTATTCTGGTAATCGATTTATCGATTATAATAATTACAGATTTATTGATTGAATTAGTCGTACATGCATTTTATAATGAAGTATTATTGGAATTGGTAATCGAAGAACCTTATTATTATTGCATTCAATATAGTAAAGTTTATCAACATCATATACGACGATCGATTTGCTTTGATTTGAAGCGAAACAAATATTATTGCTATTACATTATTGGGTATTTGTCCAACATCTTTAAGTGAAAGAGTTTTGCAAGACATACTGGATTCGAACTTGGCACACTCCAATTCTCAGTCTGTGTCGTTAACCACTTAGCCGTTGTTACCTCCCATCTGAACCCTCAGTGGCAATATGCCTTATTAATTTAAAAATGTAACAAGAATATACCAACTTTGTCGGTCTTTTTGTACTTTTTTTTACTTTTAGCCAGGCTGCAAACACACACGGACAACAACCCTTTATATAATGGATTAAATGGGTGGCGTTTATGAGTTATATGGTGTGTTGCGCATTTTATTTTATTATATACATGTGTCAATTATGGGTTAAAAAAATCGTTTGTTTGTTTTTTTAGATTTTATTAAACATTTCAATACTTGTAGGAAAACAGAATGGGTTCTGTAAAAATATCTCTACTTAAAAAATTATTAAAAGAAATGTCTTATAATTTTAAAATTGAGTTCAGTTATCCAATAGGCTGAGATTTACATAAGTTTTAGAATATATGAATGAATAAAAAGATTTCATTTAAAAAAGAAATGGTTTCGCCAGACGATATATTTGACATTTATTAAAAATAAAACATATTTGATTTACATAAGCTTTGCATAATTGATTTTTCATGTCTAAGTAAAATGCCATTGAATATATTTAGCTGCTTCTGTGGTTCGTTTCGCCGAGTTTTTCAAGGGATACATCGATTCGAGTAACGATTATATTCTCCAACAATTGTTTAGTCACGTTTAACCGATACAGTGTACAGGCTATGGCATCGGAAAGTCGAGTCTAGGTAGACTTGACTTTCCGAAATTCTGAAATTTGGTATATAGGGAATTCAGACATGTGGAAAACTTTTTAATCGGTTTTCATCTTCAGAAAAAAGGGCAGCTACTGGGTCAAAGTTAAAAATTTTGGTACATGGCAATCATCGGATTTTTATATGTTTGTAAGCTGTTTCACGACTGCGCATGCGAGAAACGTTCACATTATGTTAAGAATAAGTAGGTTTGAAAACACAATTTAAAGACTGTAAAGCTGTCTTAATGGTTATCGTACTGGACTCACTGTCTTAAGGTTTTGGTTTCGATCTAAGCTCAAGTATCTTTTTACTTACAAGAAGTAATTCACGATTGTGTTTTTCGATCGCCTACACTGAAAATTGGACCTTAAACCTTCAGGAGAATATTACTTTTACAAGTGATTTTTCAAAGTATTCTTACCACTGCGCCACGGTTGCACAAAGTTACACTCAGGATGATAACAGTAGTCCAATGAATTCAAATAATACAAATTTATTGAAGTCAATTTTTTAATTGTCCCTTAGTAACCGACATCTTTTTGCAGCTAAGTAATACGTAAGATTTGGGAACAATACGTTTACTTTGTGTGTTGCCTATCGTTTTCTATTCCTCACTTCCACAACGCGACTTCCATTCATTCACGCAGGGAAAGAAGGAAAAAAAGCAATGGATATTCTTTTGCTGATTTTACATGAAAACAATTTCTTTTTTGTTTGTTGTATTGAATGAAACGGCTTCCATTAAAAATGTTTTTTCTTCTTTTTTTCTTTATATATTTAAACCCTGATTTTCATTTTGCTGAATTTTAGAAAATATCGAAGATTAATTTCAAATTAATTTTTCAATTTAAAAATAAATCCAAATATAATCCGCACTCATCCTACAATTTCAATTTCTTTTATTGCATATTCGATGTTTTCCGGAAGGTTTGCTTCATTTGTCGGATATGTTGAGGTTTTTAAACAAACGGAAACATTCGTTAAACCCCCACAGATTACATTAGAGTACCCCCCTCTCTCTCTCTCTCTCTCTCTCTCTCTCTTTATATATATATATATATATATATATATATATATATATATATAAACTGATAATTATATCGCCACTTTAAGAAGTAACTTGAACACTGTCTGGAAAGTAAAGGTGCTCGGTTGAGCTTTTGCGATGGCTCGATCACTGTAGACTGTTTTAACTTTTCGGCTTTATAAATTTTTAAATCTCTTAAATTCCCGTGGCGGTTGATGCTGGCTTAGGGGTGATGTTCCTTACTAATGAAGTCAAAAATGACTTTGTGGTTTCGAATCCTTCGACCTGTAGCAATCCTCACTTCCTCCACCTATGGTTGAGAAAGCAGAAAACATTAGTACCTGTGGGTATATATATATATATATATATATATATATATATATATATATATATATATATATATATATATATATATAGCAAGTAATAAAAATATATATGGCGATTAAGCTACACAGAATATTCCGCGTTTCATCATCGCTATATATATTTTATAATATATTACCTAGCTCTACATACGTATTGAGCACGGTTGAAGTAAATACTTAAAGTTTACGCATAATAAATTTATACTTTCGTATGTTACAAGAACAAGTCGCCTGTTCTTGTAAGTGAGTAAATATGAGATAGGATAGCCGAGGATTCGAACTTGCAAAGCTAGATTTGGAATTGAGAATTCCCATCATAAGTTAAAATAAATAATACGGAATGTTATTGAAAATGGAATATATAATTACCATTGTTTAGTTCACATAAAATAGTTAGATATCTGTTTATTGGAAAAGGAATACAATGATGAATTTTGTTTCTGTTAAAGAAATGAAATTAAAATAAGGAATTTAAAAACGAACAATGGAAAATGTTTGTACGAGGGGCGTGCAATAAGTAATGCCGCTGACCCACTTCCCATAGCAGTAGAGCAACGAAACTTGGCACAGTTATTAGTCTTTCTTTACATAGGAACCATCCAGAGTAATGCGTTTCTCCCATCGTTTGATGCAGCTCTAGAGACCGTTTTTGTAGAACACCCCAGCTTGGTCCTCCAACCACGACGTGACTTCAGAAATGAAAGCTGCATCATCTGGGAAACGCTTTCCTTTCAAAAACAACTTCATGGCTGGGAAGAGGTGAAAGTCAGAAGAGTGCAAGATCAGGGGAGTAGGGAGGATGGGGAAGGATTTCATAACCACACGCCCGTGCTTCTGATCTGGCGACATGCGAATTTTGGATCGAAGCGTTGTCCTGCAGGAGGAGGATATCTTTGCTGATCTTGATAGCTTCCCTTAATTTCCTCAAAAGTGAAGAATAATAGGCTCCTGTAATTGTGGTACCCTTTGCCAGGAAATCTGTCATCACTACTCCGTCCTAGTCCCAGAAGACTGTGAGCATGACCTTGCCAACGGAGGGCTGCACCCTTGCCTTCTTTGGAGGTGGTGAGTCCAAGTGCTTCCACTGCATTGACTGGGCTTTGGTCTCTGGATCATAGTGATGGACCCAGGTTACATCCTGTGTAATCAGTTTTTTGAAAAACTTTGACTCATCTTCTTTGCACATATCTAAATTCATCCTTTAGCACTCGACGCGTTCTCGATTCTTGAATGGTGTGAGCATCCTGGGAATCCATGGCAGACACCTTATGCATATGCAAATGGTTATGAATGATAGTTTCCACATACCCTGTACTAATCTTTACATTTTGGGCTATTTGTCGAATAGTAATGCGCCGATCTTCCAAAATGGCAGCTTCAACTTGACGGACAGATGCCTCATCAATGGCAGAAGGGGAGCGACCAGGTCTGGGAGCTGTTTCCACAGACTTCCGGCTATGTTTGAATTCACGATGGCAGCGTTTTACAAAGTGATATGATGGGGCATTATCACCATAAGTTTCTTTCATTTCATCAAAAGTCTCCTGTGGTGTGCGGTGTGCGTCCTTTCAAATATAAAACCGGAGCACTGCTCGACATTAAACAGGCTCTATTTCACACCTGACTCAGTTCAAACACCTGTAAAACAGAAACCACGATTAGTTCAGAGCTGTAATTTGCCCCATAATCCGTAGAGATATAAATCATTGCACATGCAAAATTTCAGCTAGATCAGACAACTAGAAGTGGATCAGGGGCATTACTTATTGCACGCCCCTCGTAAAGTGGGTTAATCAAAAATTAGGTTAGAAAGTCGGATTTGTG
The DNA here is from genome assembly GCF_053919585.1 of Euprymna scolopes. NCBI lineage: Eukaryota > Metazoa > Mollusca > Cephalopoda > Sepiida > Sepiolidae > Euprymna > Euprymna scolopes. Next base: position 48,936,361 of record NC_136489.1, on the reverse strand, counting down.
AAAACGTGAGGCTTGTCAGACCGCGTGTCTGATATGCACGTGTTGGTCATGCAATGACGTCATGAGTTTTCAATATAGTTGGAGCTTGGCAAAGTCAGTGAGTTAGTTAGTCAGAGGAGAAGAGAGAAGTCAGTGAGTCAGAGACAGAGCTGACATGGAACTTTGGAAGCGAAGGGGAGAATCATGTAGAGACGAATTCCTTGATTCAAAGCCATTGACCGGTCGAAATGGAATAAACGAACAACTTCATCTTTTTGTATCTGCGTCTTCGTGTTATGTTATTCAACAGAAAAGTATTGTGAATTTATATGTTAAGAACTTTATGAAAATCATCATCTCAAAAATAGGTAAAGAAATATATGTGCCAATGTTATAGAAACACTCCTATTCACAGAATGTAAAACTATCTCCTCTAACTATCAATCTATTTATCTATATATCTATACTCCCCTCATCCAAAGTGTATTACATGTTCCCGTCAGCTCCTTTAAAATGTACACTATCTCTCCACAACATGAACACTCTAATACTAACACGAACAACAAATACATGCGTCATTCCTTCTAAAATAACACCAGTATGCAACACGTATAGTAATTTATGTGACTAAATGAAGTAGTTATATATATATATATATATATATATATATATATATAAATATATATATATATATATATATATATATATTAATTATTTTTTCTCGCTGTAACATTGACATTAAAAGCCTACATTTTCTATTCAAAAATTATTATTAAACCAACTTCTTAATGTAATCAGTCATGGATATGCAAACGACTACATGAAAGATTAACTAATTTTTATATTATTTTCAAAAACAAACGTTCATTAATTAAATTTTTATTTTTTTATATGTTCTTATATGATTGGTTGCATTTCACTGTTACGCTGAATTCTATTTATGCATAGTTTCTAAAGTCAGCATATTTAATTATGCATGGATTAAATTATCATATATAAGCGAATTTTACGACGGGAAACGCTAGTATATATACATTTCATATAGTCATGTTTCTGCGTTATATACTAACAGAAATTATCTGACGTTGCCCGGGTGCATATAAAAAATGTAAACGCTGAAATACATATCAAATATGTAATTTTTTAAACAGTTTTATGCCAGCAGTATTCACCTCAGATGTGTTGAACCGGCTTCCTCCTACGAAGGAAGTATCAAGAGAATATTATATTCACAGGCATATGTATATCCCGATCGAGGGAGATGACGACATTAGGTTTTTGCAGAAATGTTGGTGTTCTTGCAGGGAGATGTTGGCGTCCTCCTGTATACAGCGCCTGGTATCTCAAATGGTGACCCTCTGATACTGTCCATGGTAAATATTACTTAACATTAGTGATTTAACGAGAATCCGTGTCTCAACGTCATTTTGCTTTATTTAAACACACGTTTTTCAATAAATATTAAAAATTATTTTTTATATACACTTATATTAATACAATTATTTTTATACCAATATTATATATATATATAATATATAATATATATATATATATTTATTACATGTATCCACATAAAATTTGATACATTGTGTCGGCCGTGAAAGAGTCACTAAGAAAAACACGAACACGAAGATTGGTTGGTTGGTTGTTTTTGTTTTACGACATATCAACCATTTCTAGGTTATTCAATGCCGAATCCGGTGATTTTGAAGAAAATTTTTTAAATAGAATATATTTGTTTTTGCAAGTCGGTTTCTATTTAACCCATAGGTGGGACCCTAACAGGTACTACCACTTTGAATCAGAGTGGACCTGGAAGCAATAGCAATTAAAGGGTGGCTCCACACTCCCCGAAGCCCGCAAGCTGGGGCCTCACCATCAGATATAGTTTAAGGTCATATCCAGGACCCGAATACGAAGGTGAGTTAGAAAAAGTATATTGAAATAAAAAACAGGATATACAAAGAGCAACCGTCGTAGTAAGTACCGCCAAGATAGCAGACTACGAAAGTACACTGACCCTAAAAATTAGCATCTTCTTACAGCTTAGTAATGCGTAACATTTGGAAACAACACGTCGTAACTTTTAATTTATTTATACAGTTCGGAAGAGTTTATTTTTAATGCATGGTGAGTCCTCACAAGAGTATTTGTTTTTTAGTATTTACCTCAACAGTTCTCAATACGTCAATAGAGCTATGGAAGTTTTTGAAATGTATATGGCAATTAAGCTTACTTATTTTCCGCGTTTCATCCTCGTAAGGATTCGTAAGATTATTATTTAGCTCGTGAAGCGATGTTGTGTTTTTATATCATTCCGAGATACTGAATTTATTTGGAGCCAATCAGATTCTTGCTTATTCACATACCTAGTTATATGTTATGGCTTGCAATAAGCCACAAAGAAAACAGAACAACGGAATAGAGTTTAAACAATGTATTACTGGAACAACAACGTAAAAAGGTTACAACTGAAAAGAGTAGTAAACGTCACCGAGCAGGCGAGGGTCGCTCTGGTGTTTAATCCACACCTGGGATCAAAAGGTCTATGGTTTATATAATGGATAGAACTGTCCATTTGGAGGGTGATTCCCCCACAACACCCCCCTCCCAAGCTGATTTCCGCAGTTGTGAAAATCAGTATTTCTTCCTTTTGGGGCAGACCACCAAGGGGTCTGTGCGCTTCCTCTTTCTACCGGAGCGTCTCGGTTCTGACATCCCTTTTGGAGGGTCTATGTCAAAACAGTCATACCCAGTTTCTAACGTCTCACTGCCGTCCTGCGGTGGTTCTTCTTGATCTTCGTAAAGCGTTTCCTGATTTGGTTCAGGTGTCTCTTATGTTGGAACTTTGGGCCCTGAATGATGTATGTAACATGGCCGATTCTTCGTAAGATCGTGCCCTGTTCCCAAAAAGAAACGTTATTTCTAAAATGTCTAAAATACACGTTATCTCCGCTGTTAAACCGTTTCGTTGACATTGTAGAGGTTCTGTTGTGTACTATGTGTTTGGGTAGCAGTTTATCAAATACGGATTTTATTTTCCGTCCAAACATGATTTCTGCTGGGGATCCCGCATCTGGTTTGTTCGGATTTCTCGTGATTCTGTAAACCTGCAGAAATTGCTGAAGGGCTTTTTCTGTCGGTGTACCGGACGCCTTTTTTAATGCCCTTTTAAGCGTATCGACGAAGTGTTCGTCTGGCCGTTGCTTCTGGCGTGGTACTGGGGTGTCGTAATATGTTTGATTTGATACGTCTCGCAGAATTCTCTGAACTCTGTCGAGGTGAACTGTGTAGCTTGTCGCTAACCAAACAGTCTACAACCCCAAACCGAGCAAACAATTCCAATAAAAAATTTGTCGTTGTTGCCGTGGTCGGTTTTTTTTCATCTTAGTACCTCTGGCCATTTAGAGTAAGAGTCAACTACTATCAGGTAGTAAAAATCCTCCACAGGTCCCACATAATCGATGTGGCTCCTCGACCATGGTAGTTTAGCCTTAGGCCAAGGTTTATATGTTATCGGTGGTAGTTTTATCAGCCAAAGCACAGCCTTTGCCTCCGTTCACCATGTCGGTAATATCTTGGTCCATTAGTCCATAGCTGGCCAATAAACAAAACTTCTCATTAAGCTTTTCATTCTGTTTATTCCTGGATACCCCATGTGAAAATCCCTGAGAATTATTTTTGAAGGGTTTGGGGAATGACAACTCTTTCACCGTATAACAGTATTTCATCGCAACCAGAAAAAATGTCTGAACTGATGTTACCCAGTGCTAATTTCTGCTTCGTGGTTTGAATGAAATCGTCATTTAGGGATTCTGACTTAATTTCCTGAAGTGTGACCGGCAGTTCGCGGATAATATTGTTTATCATGGTTTTTACATCACTATTAATACATAGTGCTGCGATTACTGAATCTTCAAGAGGTTCCATTTTTGCAGGAATTAGTCTCGATAGACCGTCTGCATGGGCTAGTTGTTTTAAGGGGAGAAATTGAATTGTAAAATTATAGTTCAGCAGAATAGTTCCCCATCTCAATAGACGGTTTGCAGTGAATGTTGGAAGTCATTTTTTTATCCAAAAATGGATATCAACGTCTTATGGTCGAATTGTAGAAAAATCCTATCCTTTTCCAGCAATTCATTAAGTGGTGCGCGCAATTTGTGCATATTTAGGATGAATCCCTGGTAATAATTTGCCAAACCTAAAAAACTCTGCAATTTATTTATATTTACCGGCATTTCTTTAATAGCGGTCGCCCTATCTGCGTCTGCCATCTTTATCGATTATTTGACCCAGGTATTTAATTGTTTGTAAAAACAACTCGCATTTATCTGCTTTGATCTTAAATCCATAATCTTGTATTCGACTGAATACTTGTTTGATATGTTTTCCATGTTCCTCCCTGCTTTTGCTCGCTCTGATAATGTCATCAAGATATGCGATTGCGGTGTCCAAGCCGGATAGCATAGCATCCATTACTTGCTGGAATATCGCGGGTGCGACCTTGATACCAAACGCGAGTCTTTCGTATCTGTACAAACCCCGATGAGTGTTAATACAGAGGATGTAATCAGAGTTTTTTTTCTGTCTGTTTCGATTTACTCAAAACCGCACACACCTCGTCTTCTCACGTATCGTTCTCTTCTTCCTCTTCTACTTCTTGCTCTTTTTCTTCTTTTTTCTTCTCAGTCGTCAGAAGCGTCGTCTTTGTCTTGACTACGTTTTTCCTCCTCCCTTCTTCCTCACAGTGACCCGTTTTTATGCTAAGCTGAACTCTCGTGTGTGCGAGAGAACACGATATTTTGCGTGATTACTTGGCAATATTAACCGGCCGCCGCCATCTTGCCATTTTTCTTTGGACGTGCCCGCTTTGCAGAGTGCACACCTCGAGCGTTTGTCAGGTAAGCCCGTCTGTTCGCAATTTATTACACACTCCCCCCTGATCTCATTATCACAGAAAGAGCAGGGAGGCGGTGGCCTTTTTCTTCGAGTGCTTCTTCGGAGAGGGGGATTCGGGGCTTCATCATCGTCTGCGCTGTCTTCCGTGACACGAAGGTCGGCGAACCTAAAGCTGAGCATCGCAGTATCACTGTCCGGGTCTTCATCATCAGCAGGAGGGTCAGTACTTTGAAGGCTACCACTCTCAGTGTCGCTGTGCGTTGAAGCCGTCATGAACCAAAATGATGGGTCGCTGGTCACGGATTCAATTTCACTATCTTCGTCAAGCGGCAGCTGCGTTTGGAATACTGATCTTAAGTCTTTAATATGACGAGGTACTCCATCAACTCGCACCGCCTGCGGGCTGATCACTTCAGTAACATGACCGGTTCCTTAGCAAGTCGTGCACTGGCCTCGGGGTTTTTTAACCCAGACGACATCTCCTTCTTTTATGTTCTTTTGTGGTGGCTCCGGTTCGGGTAGTGAGCTGCTCTCCAAACCTCTCACCCTGACACGGTATGTATGTAGCGCGTTGGCTGGCGCGGTGGAGGGTGAAACATCGTCCTTAGGGGTGACGTTGTACCAATAGACTGCTTCAGGTACCGTACACCCCTTCCGCGCTGCGATTTTCTTAACAGTTCTGTGATTGCGCTCAATAATCCCGTTTCCACTGGGAACATGGGCACACCGAAAACGCAGATGGACACCCCAGCCATCTGCAAACTGTTTAAACGGCTCACTAACAAAAGCGGCGCCATTTTCGGTGAGTATCTCAGAAGGAGGGCCACGCTCGAGGAACACACCTTCCAACTCATGAATAATGGCAGCCGCGTCCTGCCGGCGAGTCCAGAGTGTTAACAGCTGCGGAGACTAGTTCTCGATCGTCTTTCAAGATGTTTCGTGCTCTCGCCAATAACCCCTCCAATCCAATCTCAGTGAGTCTTGACGATGCTCGCAGCAGTCGACTTGCCTCATCCGGAAGTCCCGACAAAAAGGCGCATGCCAATATGCGATCACTTGCACCGCCGAAGGGAGTGGCAAGCTTTTTCAAGTCGGCCATGTAGACATCCACTGTCTCCCCCGGCCCAAGTCGGCGTTCGGAAAACTGCCTCCAGACGACAAAAGGGTCTGTACCAAATGCCCCGTATAGCGCTTATGTAATTTGCTCCATGGTCGGATCCTCCCCTAGCTGCTGGTACACGGCATAAGCCCCTTTAGTGAGTCTCAATGGGATAACCATAGCTGGGTCTTTAATCTTGCACAACCGGCAAACGCGCTCAGCCTTTTCCAGCCATTCGACCACCGAGGGACCAGTGGGGGGAGCCATCGAATTCCGGAATTAATCTGATGTCAAATTCCTCCATACCAAAGCCGAAATAGCTTGTAATCAGAGTTTTTTTCTGTCTGTTTCCATTTACTCAAAACCGCACACACCTCGTCTTCTCATGTATCGTTCTCTTCTTCCTCTTCTACTTCTTGCTCTTTTTCTTCTTTTTTCTTCTCAGTCGTCAGAAGCGTCGTCTTTGTCTTGACTACATTTTTCCTCCTCCCTTCTTCCTCACAGTGACCCGTTTTTATGCTAAGCTGAACTCTCGTGTGTGCGAGAGAACACGATATTTTGCGTGATTACTTGGCAATATTAACCGGCCGCCGCCATCTTGCCATTTTTCTTTGGACGTGCCCGCTTTGCAGAGTGCACACCTCGAGCGTTTGTCAGGTAAGCCCGTCTGTTCGCAATTTATTACACAGAGGAGGTTAACACTTTTGTCGTTTACCGGAATCTGTAGGTAAGCGTCGCTTAGGTCGATCTTAGAAAAAAACTTGCCGCCATTTAATTTCGTGAACACTTCTTCTTGACTATGTAATGGATAGTGAAAATCTTCTAAGGACCCGTTGAGTCCTGTCGCGAAGTCGGCGCAAACGCGAATTTCCCCGGACCTTTTCTTTACGTAAACTGTCGAAGCAGCCCACTCACTATATTCAATTTTAGCCAGTATACCGATGCTTTCTAATCTGTCTAGTTCCTGATTTATTTTGTTCAGTGAAGCGAACGGGACATTACGTTTCTTTTCACACGCCGGTCGTCTGCCAGGTTTCAACTTAAAATCTGCGGCCATTTTTGTACATCTCCCCAGGCCAGGAGTAAATACGTTTGTGAATTCTTTTTAAAACAAGTTATAAGTTTCTTCGTTTCTGCTGGGCGGGTATCTATTTTCTTGCAGAATGTGGATATAGGAAGATCCCAGAGACGAAAATCCTCCATGCTGTCAGAACCGAACTATCATTGAGCACATCAAATCTTAGTTCCTCCTCCCCCCCCCCGTAAAGTGACGTTTGTAATTAATTCACCTTCAAAATGAATTTTTGTACCATTAACGGCCGTTACCGTTCTGTTAGTTTTTAACATAGTCGGCTTTCGTAATATTTTCAACGTTTTGAGATTTATTATTGAAAGATCTGATCCACTGGAATTTAATAGCCTTGCCGAAAATGTTAACCGTTACATATTTGCGTAGATTCTCATCTACGATGTCCTCAGTTCTGGTTTGACGTACACGGCTTCTATTCTGAGTTTCCTTACAGTGCGAACTTTTATGACCGATCTTATTGCATAAATGGCATCTTTTTGTTAAAAATGGGCAATCCCTAACCCAATGTATTCCACCACATCTGAAACAAGCGCTTAGTACTTTTAGTTTTTCTGAATTTCGGTGGTTAGTGTCTGTGTGCCATTTCGATGTTTTTTTCTTAGTAACTTTTTTATATTCGCGATGCCTTCTTCCATATTTCTTGCATCTTTTTTTATAATTTCTACTTTTTGACAATCCTCAATCAATTTTTGAAGTCTTAAGTTTTTGTAATTTTGTAAGGACTCTGCGCCTGATTTCCGCATCTTTTCCCGAGATTAACCCTTGCGCAAACACAAGACATTTAAAATTGTCTGCTGTTAGTTCAGACAACTTAAAGTCATCACAGTGTTTGTTCACTACAGCTGCGTAGGTAGCAAAATCGTCATTATCGTCTTTTACCACATTCAAACATCTTAAACGCTTATGGAAAAGAGACAAATTTACCGTCTCATTGAATTATAAGTCTGCTGTTTTCCGAGGCAAGATGTAATCCACGAATTTATCATGCTCAGTCATTTCCAATTTTCGTAGTAGAAGTCTGGTTTTCTTTTGGTCAGACCAGTTGCTGCAGTCAATATTAAAAAAAATCTTCATAACGCCGAAAATACGCTGCGAATGATTTTTCCTCTTCCTCGTATTTAAAATTGTCTATCGCGGTCCATATTGTATTCTGAGAAAATTCTGAATTGCTTTCCGCGTTCGCATTATTCTTAACAATTTCTGTAAGCAATTCCTCTGTTCGTAATTGACGTTCGGCTAACTGTTTTTGGACTGCCTTTTGCTGTTCCTCGGTTCGTATTTGACATTCCGCTAACTGTTTTTGCAATTCCTTTTGCTGTTCCTCGAATCGTATTTGACGCTCAGTCCAGTGTTTTTTCGGATTGTGACTGACGCTTTGTGGCATCGATATGCAGCTTGGTAAAATGTTCCAACGCTACTTTCAATTCGTCCATTTTGCTTTATCAGCATTAGCAATTTCAAAACGTTCGCTGAATTTTACAAAACCGTTTTATTTTTTCTTATTGCTTCCTCCAGACAATAAAACGAACAGAAAAAAACATAAATATATAAAAAGTTCATTGTCTAAAGAAAAAAAATCAAGGGTATATTTTTCTCTAGAGAAAAAAAAATAACACCCGATTTTAGCAGCGAAAACCACAAGTGACGAGTTCTTTTTCGAAAAGTATAAAAATTTACCTTTCTACGTCGCGACGAACCTTTTTCTTTTTGCAAAAGTACAGCGCTATCTTTGAAAGTCGTGACGAACTTTTTTCGTTTCAACTCTTTTTTTCCGTAATGATCTGCTTTTTTTTTTTTTTGCTTTTTTTTTAGATACCGTGAACCTTTCAGTTGCAAGTGTTATGTTAGACACTTCCTTAGGCTTGATAACATTTGAGTCCGACATCGTTAGTACTTTTAGAATACTATTTCAACGCGAGTATTTTTTTTTTCAATATCGTTACTGGTTTCGATTATAGTATGCTCCTTGAATCCAATGTCGTCAGTGTTAGAACAATATTTTTAAACGTGAGTACGTTCTCCGAATCCAATGTCGCCAGTGTTATGTAACAGAACAACGGAATAGAGTTTAAACAATGTATTACTGGAACAACAACGTAAAAAGGTTACAACTGAAAAGAGTAGTAAACGTCAGCGAGCAGGCGAGGGTCGCTCTGGTGTTTAATCCACACCTGGGATCAAAAGGTCTATGGTTTGTATAATGGATAGAACAGACCATTTGGAGGGTGATTCCCCCACAACATTATCGCAGCCAATGGTTACGCGTTTATCAAGCAGTATAACCCCCATTTCCATGCAATAGCCTGACGAATCCTCTAAATGGTGAAAGGCGGAAAATTCTGTGAAGCTTAATGGCTATATATATTTTCAAACTTTATATATATAGATATATATGTGTGTGTGTGTGTGTGTAATAAAAACAAGATAAAAACTCGTTCGAATTATACAAATTCGGTTATATATATATATATATCGGCTATATATATATATATATATATCGGCTATATATATATACATATATATATATATGTCTTAAGTAATGAATGATGATATATTCAATATCGATCCTATTGAGGATTCATGTTGTGACAAGATAAAAACTGTAGTCCGAATTATACAAATCGGCTATATATATATATATATATATATATATATAGCTGAATTTGTATACTTCAGATTACTGTTTTTATCTTGTCACAGCATGAATCCTCAATAGGATCGATATTGAATATATCATTATGCATTACTTAAGACTTATATCCGGTCATGGTTGATAGAACGGTATCAGGCTATATTCGTTGATTAAATAAAGGGTTCCAATTAAAATTCCGTCGCTGTTCGATAAAGTGCACCGAAATAGGTCAGAGATTAGATCGGTCGAAATATTGTGAGAATAACCCAAATGATCTAAATTATTACTCCTCATTTCAAAACTTCCGAAACATATAATCCGAGTTAGTTTATGTAAGTGTAGTTGTTAAGATCGAAATGTAGGGAAGAAAAAAACATACCTAAAAGTAAATTGTTTTGGAAAAGACATAAGGAGACATTCACGTAGTTTTCTTAAAGTTTATATCTGGAACGAATTGATTCAAAAGATGGAGACTAATCTTATCTTAGCTAATCGTTTCATTTTTAATGTTTTAATTTAACGCAATGAGTGACGCAGACGGACAAACATCGAAGTAACACTTGCCTTAGCTTCAAGTCTTCTACATTATCGATCGTGTCTCGTTCGCATGGCTTCTACTGATAGATTGATATGAAAAATTTTTATTTTTTACCTCAAGGTCGTGGCGTTTATTCGTCATCGTTAAGTTCATTTTTTTCTTCGGCATTTGACATCTTCCCTCTGCTCCTACTTTACCTCACCTCACATTCATTATACCCTGTGATCGATTCTGTTTCACAGACTTGAGTTATCATACACTTAGTGTGACCCGTGTCAATATGCACACTAGCTGACTTTATTGTCGTCGAAGTAGGATCCCTAATGTCTAACAAAAACTCGCTTCTCTGATTTGATGACTATGGATAAACATTATTGTAGCGTTATTGATTTTTTTTTAGAGGATTGATTATTCCTATTATTTGGAAGGCCTAATCTTCAGTGCGGGCGACATTCAAAATGTACTTTCGAATTATTTGGGGCTTCCACCCAGTCATGGCTGACGGAACAAGAGCATGCTATCTCCGATTATTGATGTAAAATCATCCATGATCTAATATTATATGAATGTAGTGTGCTTTTTCAGATCTAATAAATGACTTTATTTTTAATGGAAAGTTGGTCTAAATATGTCTTGAAAATCCCATGTGATTGATCCAAAGAAATATTATCAATACTTCTATTCATTAATACAAATATAGCGTTTTTCGTCTTCGTGTTTTTCATCAAACCTCGTCAATCAATCACTTGAATATTTTTTTTTTCTGGTACATTTTTAGAAAGAACGAGTGTATCTTTATTTATTTATTATAATAAGTAAGAAGAGAAAAGAAATACTTTTTAACACTGTGTATAATATAGCTATTTTAATCTTGCAATTTGAAACGGATTTTTTTTTTGTTTTTTGTTTATTTTTTGTTTGCTGAGAATATTGCAATTTTTCTATATTGAAATCTATCACGATTCAGAACAAAATAAAAACGTACACCGTAAATCATGTTTGCTTAAATGACAGAAAGAACTTAAAGGAATAAAAGAAAATCATAAAGTTGCAATTGAAGATTTCTTGCTTTTTATATCTTAATGAATCAAAACTTACCCAAGCCAAAAGCCTCTCGAGGAAAGGAATAAAAAGAATCTGCAGTTAGATGAGGAACAATATAACGAAAAGATTATACATTATGAGGGAGAAAAGTCAAATACGTATTAAGATGAAGTACTTTTGCCACATCCAGGGATGAGCTGCACAGATCACCCTTTCTTATCTTGACAGGGTTTAAAACCAGCTTCGAAACCTAGTGGGTGATGTCCTTTTCTCTCACTTTCAACCTATTTTCCACGAGGAGACGTTTCAAATCTATCTCTGCTCTATCGTTAGTTTCATTGCAAGTGCTCAATTGAGCTTCAATCTATCGTCCCATGCTGCAAAACATTCACAACAACATCTCGTCTAGTTACAGCCACGTATAACAATTTACCTGTACTCTCTATTTGTGCCCTCATCTAAACGCAAATTCCATTAACAAAGTTTCTTTCCTCTGACTGCTGGCGGTGAAAACTCTATACCGTGAGACTGCTGTCCAGCTGACTACAACATGGTCGTTTTTAAGTCCAATGTAAACAATTTCTTGTTGAGACGTCCTCTTAAATAATCAAATTCTATCCAAGTCCTACCATCACTGATCATTGCGTTGATTTCTAGATAACCACCTTACTCTTATTAACCGTAATCCTCGAATGGCCTTTAGGTCTTGATAAGTAATGACTCTCATGTAAATAAAAGCAGACTTTTATTTAAAACAAATGAACGATTGACAAGTATTTGTTTGCATTAAACTTGAAGACGGTCATGTTGTGGTCAGCAGGGAAGCAATCCCATGGTATTGCATTTCAAATTTAGGAACTTACTAAAAATAAAATGTTCATAGAAGTAAGGTTTTACGTACACAGCAGAAGAGAGGAAAGTATTTTGCAGTTATTTTAGCTGGACAAGTTCTTGCTGTTAATGTTTTATGGGAAAAAACGAGAGATGTGTGCATATTTGAGGACTTACCAAAAATAACGAGATAGCAGAGAAAGAATAACCACATCTAGATGAATACTTTCTCTGCCATGATTGAATTATAGACCTGCAAAATCACATTCCTGCATAATTACATCGTCATGATTTTTCAAATATATTGTTGCTTTTTCAGTTTAGAAGTTTTGCAATGAGGGATGATTGTTTGTATTATTTGGATTAATCAGATTACTGTTCTCATTTTAAGTATTATTTTCACAATGCTTCCATCGATATAACCTCCGCCATGCTTCAGGTGTATAAGTCGCCATATTTGGTAAAGGGAAACGAGTGGGTTTAGATCTCTACTTTCGAAGTTTCGTACTTCGGTTAAAGTAAAAAAAAAAATTTAATTATAGAGCCAATAAAGCAAAACACTGGAGGATATTATTTCTAAATTATTCGTAACGGAAAAAGTGACGACTTTAGTTTCGTAAATTTTAGAGGTGAAAGAACTTACAATTAGTTTATGTTCAAATTAAACTTTAACTACTTAATCTTAATAATATAGTGTTGTTGTTTGTTTTTTATGCAAAAAATAACTTTTTATCTAATTTATCGGTGTGGTGTCCGAAATAACAATCATAGTAATATTTGGTGAGGGGCATCTTAAAAATAGATAAGACGCATTAAGAAATTGGAATTTTCCATTAGCAGTAAAGTTAAAAGTTAATCTGACGTGTGCAGGAAGTTATGCGGTGGAAGAAAATCAACATTGTAAGGAATCCAGATGGATCTCTCTTGGATGTTGAACGTTCAAATTAACGGTTGTATTTTTCGGGGTATAATCGGGATGATGCGATTTGCTTCGTCAAACTCCTGTAGAAAACTAAATCAATAATCAGGAAAACTGATATATTTGTTTTAAGTAACTCAGTTGTCTTGATAATCGAATAATATAATGTAGTAAGTCGTTTTAATGGGCGGATGTTTATAGTCGTAGTTAAACTTTAAGCTTTCAGCGTATATTTTAATAACTCTTCCATGCTGCCATACTGTCCGTATTTATGGCCTACACCTGCCAATCATATTCTCCTATGAAGGTATATTCATTACATGAAAACTAACGGAATTGTTTTTGTATTTGTAATTATTACAAAGGATGAATCTTACATCTTTATAACAACGACTATTACAACTACTTTTCTTTTACAAGGAAGTCACCACTTATCAAGGCCCAGAAGCCATTCGGGGATAAGAGTTATTGCATATACAGTAATCAATGGAGTAATACGTAGTAATCGCTAGTAATGGAGATCTGATAAAGTGTCTTACTTAAGGGGGCGGTTCAACAGGAACTTGCTTATGTTGGGCTTGAAGACATCGAAGTTGTAGTCGGGTGGGAAACAGGCAAACGGAGTTCCACGGGCGTGCACTTCTAAGAAAGAAGCTCTGTTCATGGAATCTACGTTTTGATTTGGGCACAGATAAAGAGTGGGGAAAATTACTGACAGTTGTTTCAGCTAGAAGGGTGTTTGGCGAGGGGAGATCAGAGATTGGGGCTCAGACGAGCACTTTCCATCAAATAACGATAAAACAACGACAGAGACGACAATAACCATTGAGTCGACTACCTTGGGCTCATCAACATGGCTAAAGATTCGTCTCTTAACAGATAAGCCGGATAACTGTTTACAATGGCGAAACGAATTGGCCGACCATATTGCTACAACGCTTGAATACCTGTTTTGTCCCAGTCGAAATTAACAACGCTCACCTAAAAGAAGCCCTTTATTTTATCAACTCTTATATCTAAAATGAAAACTAAAACTGCAATCATCTATCTAAACAAGTCAGATATTCTTGAGATGGAGTATTGCTGCCACATCTGAAACGGTGCTGCACAGAACACTCGACTTTTAAACGAAATGGTAGAATTCTCTTCGCTATGTTACCTTTTTTCACAAAAGAGATGCTGGTAGTCTCTCTTTACTCTATCGTTATTTCTATGGAAGGTGTTCTGTTTGGTTCCAGTGTCTGATTCATTCTTGTGAGACATTCACAGCAAGAACTCCTTTTGCCATAACGGAAAAACACCTTTGTTTCTTCCTCCAATTACCTAACATCAGAAAGAAATTTTATTAACGAAGCTTCTTTAACGCGGAACTGCTTCCTTACAGATTATAACATATTGTCTTTAAATCAAGTCAACAAATACGTGTCATTAACAATCATCATAAGTAATAAAGCTTGGATCATTTCATTAATCATTATAGTACTCCCATAATATTCTTCATCATTCAACATACAAATATTCTCTTTAAACTTCATCTTCGAGTAGGATTTTGCCTTAATACGTGTTGACTAATTGGCAAAAAATGGTTCGGGCAAAGTAGTTTGGCTGGCCTAAAAGAATATATAAAGTTTTGTTTTTTGTATTAAACTAACACTTTCCTTCTTTAAGGTACATTATCGCGAGGCTACTTGCTTGTAAATTACAAGATGTTGATTTTGAGTCTTGTATCATTTTCAATTATAAAAATAAAGAAGTGATTTCTACATACATAAGTGTTTTTATACATAGTCTCCTTTTTCACTTCGGTTATAGTCGCTTCTTTCTGTTACCACTGCGTGGTTTAGTGGTTGCTCTACAATAAGAATTGTATGTACAAAATAATACACAAGGAAACATTTGCTGAGGTTTATTAAAGGCTTAATTATTTTATTTCAAGATGATGGACTTATGGGTGAGAGACTAATCTAATGCTCTCTTAACTATTATGTACTTCCTAAATGTCTAACAACGAAATGAATGACGCACACGGACAACCAGCGAACTAATATTCGTCTTAGATTATAAATTTCATATATTATTGGTGGTGTTTTAGTCGCACAGCTTCCATGGAGAGATTGATTTGAAAACTTTTCTCTCAGTTTTTCTCTCAGCTTGAAGTTTTCTCTCAGCTTGAAGAACGGACGTTATTCGTCATTCGTTTGACTAGATCAATTAGTTTTCAAGGACCCTCTCCAAATAAAATATTTCACTATATTTAAAAACTTCCTTGTGACTTATACTAAAACAACTCTAGTTTATTATCATTGTGTTCACAGATGCCATGTGCGTTGAAAGTCAACTGGTATGAGCCCGAAGTCGACTTTATCATTTTGCTTATTTTCTGAAGTCTTTGAAACCTAAATGATTTATTTGCCTTATTATACCATACCACAACTTAACGTTAGCCATTTTAATTCAACCCTAAAATAGGTCCTATCATGCAGATCTGAGTTACCATGCACTCAAATGTGACCCTTCTCAAAATTCACACTAGCTAACTTAATCGACCGCATTTATGGTCCTTAATATGTGACAATCCTAACGAATTTTTGTGATTGTCCTTCACTCTTCACATTCAAGGAGCAATATTTCTGATAAAGAGGAAAGTATTGCTGTCTTTGGGGTCAAAATTTGTTCTATCTAACACTTATGTTTGGCAAGATTTTGACCTTGAATACTATTTTTAGCTCCTTACATCAAATGGTACTATGCCTTGTCTGGAGCAATTTCCATAAAAAATTAAATTAAAAATAAATTGCGCCATAACTGATCAAATAAAATTCATACCATTGATTCTTGTCCATCTTTCGCCTGATGAATCCTTATCCGTGTGACTTTTAGATTATAAATAGTTCGAAAAAAGGGGTTTTCGCTCGTAATTAAACACCATATATCCGATCTCACAGCTTTCCGTGATACCCATTAGGCTAATAATATAAATGATCGAAGTCTTGGCCAGATATGCAGACAACCAGCGACATTATGAAATAGCAGTAGCTATAAAAGAATCCATCCAAATCACCGAAAATTGTTTTTCTTGGACAGTTTTCAAAAAATTTCCAAGCAATAAAAAAAAAAAAAATAAGTTCGGAAAATATTGGAATTGACATTTTCAGAATATGTAGTTTTCTGCAGCATCGGTCGACGCCACAATAATATTTGGGTCGTATGAGTCGCAAATCAACATTTGTTGTTTTGTCTCTGCTTTCTTTCGTTTTATGTCGCTCATTAATAATTTATTTTAGACGTATTGGTCCGCATCCAAAATGGCACCGTTTTTAATTACATCGACGCTGAGTTTTATCGAAGCACTTAGGACATTTTCTTTCATACATAATTGAATACAACTTTGAGTGCGGGATTTGGAAGTTAATCTTTTTTCTTTATTTTTCAAAACGCACTAACGTATTTCGTTGGCCAATCAGAGTCACGGATGATTTTAGACAGAAACGACTGCGCAAAGTCCATTAAAGCGGGAAATATTTATTTTCTGAATCGAACACTCGAAATAAAAATAATGCTTATTAATCGAAGTCTACTTATAAGTTGTCTAAGGAACATATCACTCAAATTATATATTGCTAATATCTATTTGAACTAAATTTCGAGAAAAACAATGCATCTCCATAATAATACACTGACACGTGTTTCGTCGTCTACAATTCCTCAGAGTCGCTGAATCTAGCGAGATTCGAAATCGGGACCACATGGTAAGAAGTTTAAACTTCTACAACAGCCATCTCACACGACTGTTTGGATTTATCGCGATTTACGTAGATATTATTTATTATTATTTGCTTGTTGTTTTGACTGAATTCAATTATTTTTACGAAAGTGCATCTCCATAATAAAATATAAAATATATATAAATCAGGTATATATATATATATATATATATACACATATATATATATATATATATATATACAAGTTGGCAACACACAAATAATGCACCACGAAACTAACGTCAAGAACTTAAAACTACTTGAAGCTATATACATTAAAACGCAAAAACTTGCCCTTAACCAAATCACATTTCAGTCCAGCTAAAACACACTAAAATGCTCGTCGTAACTTCCCTCCACCTATCTGTCACTGACCACGGAACTACTCGCACGTATTCACCGCTGCAACTAAAAGAAACATCCCACCAGCCCTCCTCGCAAATAATATCCACATATCCTTCCTGATGGTGTCTTCACCGCGGTCAACTTCGAACTACACGTGGGACTTATATTAATTCTATCGATCTACACAGTAAACGGATTATCAGAAAAACTGAAAAAATAAATGGTCTAATTAAACGGAGGTTGTTTGTTTATCTAAATATATATATATGTGTGTGCGTGTGTGGGGGGGTATGTGAGTGTGTGACTGTGCTTCTACCCAGTGGCGTAGCAAGGGGGAGGGGAGGGAACGGTCCACCCCGGGCGTCACGTAACAGGGGGCGGCATTTTGAGAGGGTAAAAAAATAAATAAAAATAAATGAAAGCTAACAAAAAAAACTTAAATTCTATGCCGAAAAGGTTGTAAAACATCGGGACTTTAAGACATATCGGAGTCAGAAAAATGTGTCTCTATTTTATGAGCGGCACACGTCAGGGGAAGCATTTTGAAAGGTTAAAAATATAAAATATAAAAATAAATAAAAGCTAACAAAAATTGTAAATATATTAACGAAAAGTTTGTAAAATTGGAACTTTTGGAGGTTTGGAATCAGAAAAATGTATCCCTATTTTTCGACCGGCTCATGTCAGGGGACGGCACTTTGAGAGGTAAAAACAGAAAATAGAAAAAATAAATAAAAGCTAACAAAATATGTTAAATTTTATACTGAAAACTTTGTAAAAAATCACAACTTTTGGAGGTATTGGAATCAGAACAACGTGTTCCTATTTTACGAGAAGCACATGCCAGGGGGCGGCATTTTGTAAGGATAAAAATAGAAAATAGAAAAAAAATTAAAAAAATTATATAGAAGCTGACAAAATATCTGAAATTTTATACTGAAAAGGTTGCAAAAAAATCGGAAATTTTGGAGGTATCGGAATCGGAAAACTGCGTCCCTAAAAAATTCCAAAACCGATTCCAAAACCGATTGTTTTAAATTTTTAATTTAATTTTTCATTATTAGTACTAATGCTTAATATTTATTGTTTTAAAGGATCACGAAAATTAAAATGGTAATAGCATCAAAATACGATGTAAATTTATTTTATTTTTAAAACGAAGTTTTAAAAAGTTGCATAAATTCTCTAGGTAAGCTTTCAAAAAAACAGTTGCTTTATGCGTTCCAAAAAATATTGCAACATTAAAAACATTTTTGCCAAAAAATACCTTAAAAAATTACTGATAATTAAATGATACAACGGAAAATTAGCAACAGAAAATTACGTAATTTTGGAATTGTAGAAGCATTAAGTAAGTACGGAATAAAAATCGACTGTAAACAGATTTTGTGATCGTCATATATAATTTTAAAGGGGAACTAAGCGCTTCACCTCAAATACTATTTAAGTGATTTTCTATTCGAAAGTTTAAATACTGCCGAATTTCTGTCAGGTTTCGAACAATCCGGAGTAATTGATTTTTTTTCAACTATTAACAAAATTTTATAATAACTGACGTATTTATTATTTAACCGAAATTTATTATGATGAATTAATTCTGGTAATATTTTTTATTTTTTACTTTTTTTTATTAATATAATAATTGTAAAAGATAATACAAGAAAATTTCCTTAAAAAGTGTACCTAACTTAGAAAAATCGACTTACTTGCTTTCAAACAAGATTAAATATTTAAAACTATGTATATTTCTGTGAGAGGCACTTGAATCCTATTTAAAACTATATTGTCTTTAAGAATGGTCTTAAACTCTATCTTCAATTGACATTTATTATGTAGATGCTTTATTTTCATACCTTGCCAAAATTAATTCTCCGGTGTCTAATTTTCCTAAATTTAATTCAATTAAAATAAAAATATAAAAAGTGATTTTAATGTTTTTGCTTTAATTAGGTGATGGATTTTGTCCGATGTCTTTTTATCCGATCCCCTAGGTGTATATATATATATATATATATATATATATATATATATATATATATATATATACATATATCCATACATATATATAAAATATATATATATATAATTATATATATACATATGTGTATACGTGTATGCATATATATGTATATATGTATATATACTAGTGATAGAACTATTCCAAATTTTCCCCGATTCCGATTCAATTACGAATTCTGTCTTAAATTCCGAATCTAATACGATTCAGGATTCCGATTCAATTACGAATTCTGTCTTGAATTCCGAATCTAATACGATTCAGGATTCCGATTCAATTACGAATTCTGTCTTAAATTCCGAATCTAATACGATTCAGGATTCCGATTCAATTACGAATTCTGTCTTAAATTCCGAATCTAATACGATTCAGGATTCCGATTCAATTACGAATTCTGTCTTAAATTCCGAATCTAATACGATTCAGGATTCCGATTCTTTTTAATTTCTACATATTTAATTAGTGTTGTCTTTTTTTTCGAATTACTCTAAAACCTTCTCATGTCTGCATATATTTTCGCAAACAAAAAATGCACTTAGTGTGTGTGGTGGAGGGACATATATAAAATATCCAGGGGATTCTAAATATTTTTCTCGAATGTTTTCCTTTTAATTTACTGAAAATAATGAAACAACTAAAGATGCATTTCTCTTGTAAAACAAAACCGATTTGCATTTGTCATTACTTGGCGAAATGTTATTTGAATATTTCATAAACAATTGAAAATAATTAATGATTGTCCTGCAAAATAAAACGGTATATGAACAGAACTAAATAACATAGTGACTATATAGAAAATAATTCTTAACTTAGGAACGGATGTGAATGTATTCTTAACTATCCTATATATTCTCTCTATCAAAGAATGTTCATGTGTTTACCCTAATCATAAATATTTGCCCGGTTATTACTACTGACAATGTCATAGATATGAAGTAGATTGATTTGTTTTAATGCAACAAAAAACGAAACAAAGAACAAGATACAGATAATTATAATAAAAATGCATTTTACTAATATTGTGAGAATTGTAGATATACATACTTGGCTAAAAATGATATTTTTTCTTTTTTTATTCAACTTTCATTTTGTATTATGCGATTGCATATGAACACCTTGATAATCTTGCTGAAAAAAAAACACAAGCAATTATTTTTAAATTTAAACTTTTGTACATTAATTTAATATAAAATGATGAATAATCATCATTTCCAGGCTACTCTAATATTGTAGAAATATTCACTTACACGATGTCTGACGGGCAAGGTTGTAAAACTATGCGTAATCGCTTAGAGCTCCCCCCCCAAAGAAGCTTACAGAATTTATTTCCATGACGAAAATAATAATTTTTGGTTAGGGTACTAAAATGCTACAATGTCTCTGAAATGAAAAAGCATTTTATCTCTATTTAATATTACTCAAGCGGTTCTCCGACTTGCTGAATGAAGATAGACAAAGTAGAGCAACATCTTATTGAGAAGGAAACTAAGAAGTGGCGTGAAATTCTAGCTAGATTGCTGGAAATCATCAAGTTTCTCGCCAAGCAGAATCTGGCACTACGGGATCACCGGGAAGGCGTCCATAATGATGAAAGAGATCAAGAAAATGAAGGAATTTTTTAGAATTGGTAAATTTATTGGTCAAGTATGACCCTGTGCTCTGTGAACATTTGGTGAAAGTTAAACTGGGAAAGAAAATCGCTACTTCTTATCTGTCACCAGAAATTCAAAATGAATTTGTGAGCATTTTGGCAAAGCAGGTGAGAAAAAAAATAATCAATCAGATCAAGAAAAGCAAATATTTTTGCATAATTTTTGATAGCACTGCTGATGTATCTCACAAGAACCAAATGAGTGAAGTGTTGCGCTACGTAAAAATCGACGAAAATAAAGCGACAGGGGAAGAGTCGTTTCTCCGTTTCATCGAGACAAAAGGTAAAAGCGCGGAAGACATTTCTAAACTGATTTTAAGAGAACGGGAACGATGGGGTTCAGATTGGTGACTGCATTGGCCAGGCATTTGACAATGCTGCTATTAAGGCAGGCCACCGATCGAGTGTGCAGAAACGAATCTCCGAAATCAACCCAAAAGCTCCATTTGTGCCATGCACTAACCATTCATTAAATCTGGCTTGTGTGCATGCCACTTCTGTAGCAGTTCACTCTGTTGCATTTTTTTGTATACTGAACCGATTATTCTCGTTCTTTTCTGTCTCTGCACATCGCTGGGACGCCTTGATTCAGTTGAGCGGTCTAATTATCAAGCGGACTGTGGAAACTAGATGGAGTAGTCGAGCAGATGCTGTAAATGTTGTGGTAAAAAAATTATTGGAAGTCGCCATTGCCCTGAAACAGCTCACAGAAGAAGGAGAAAATGCAACCACAATTTAATTTTCAACTCGTTTCCGTTTCTTTTATTTCTAAGCCTTTGGAAAAAAACTATTCTCCCAGAAATCAATCATGCCCAGAAATATCTTCAAGAAAAGAGGGTGGATCTGAAATAATGTTCTGATAGCGTTGAGAGATTGCCTTCTTCAGAAAAAAGAAAAGATGGTGGACACTGCAATAGACAAGTCAAAATAACTCTGCTCTGAAATATGGGTCAGCATGGAGCATCGTATCCGCAAAAAGAAACGAATGGGTGGTGAACGATTGACTGATGCAGCACTGGGGTTTGATGCTGAATTGAGACGGGAAATGCTACCTGTCATACACATGTTGACTAAAGAAATATCTTGCAGATTTCAACAAGTTCACAATCTTGCAAGTAAATACGGTTTTCTTATGCGTCAAATCTGCTTGGTGATAATTATGATTGTCAGCTTCGTGAAGTTGACGAAGATGTAGAAAAAGATAAATTCTTTGCCGAAAGGAAGAGATGATAGTATTTTTGCAAGCTTCAGGTAAACACAAAATCAATTGACCTCTTGAACTTTTGAACTTCATACAGAGATACCACTTCGGGGATTCTGTCCCTAATATTGTAATCTTGCTGCGCATTTTCCTTACCTGAGCTATTAACATTGCCAGCTGTGAGCGCTCTTTCTCAAAACTGAAGCTCATAAAAAACTACCTTTGATCAAAAATGAGCCAGACGATGCTTATAGACTTGGCAATCCTCTTCATAGAGAAGGAACTTGTCGATAAAGTGAATTTTGATAGAGTTATTCCTAACTTTGCCGAAAAAAGCGCAAAAAGTATGTTTGTAAATTTTCAACTGACTTGATTTATAATCTTTTTTTTTAATATTTTTTAATTACATTTTCACCCAAACAAGGCATATTGCCACTTTAGTGTAGGAGGCTACTATCAGGGACATAGGCATCAGGGGTACTGTGTAAGGAGTTGGGCAGCAAGATGTCGATTCACGTTGCACTTGAACTTCTGCATGTCAGTACATTTGGGGAAGCATGGACCCGGAAGGAAATTCCAAAGTTTAGCTGTTCTGGGGAAGAAACTACTGGAGTAGAAGGCTCTCTTACATCTAGGGATCTCCGCTGTGAAGGGGTGGGATTTAGCTGCTTGTCGGGTTTGTCGGGGGTATTTACGTCGAGGGGGTACAAGTGCTTGCAGTTCGTCAGAGCATTCACCATGAAAGTACTTGTAGAACAGGCAGAGGGATGCAACATTTCGTCGATGGGACAGAGGCTGAAGCTTAGATGACAGTTCAGGACCTATCAGATTGGCGACTCTCTTTTAAACCTTCTCTGGGAGCAAGAGACTAGTGGCAGATGCACTAGCCCAAATATGACAATAATACTCCATACATGGGAGAATGGTAGCCTTATAGAGGTATAGGCTACTTTCGGGCGTAAGTATCTTTCTAGCACGGTGGAGAGAACCTACTTTCTTCGCAGCGGTCCTGGCGATACTCTCAATGTAAGGTCATTTATGAATATTAGGGATAACAGAGGTTCAAGGATAGACCCCTGAGGCACTCCTGCATTTATATGATATTGTTTAGATGTACAACCGTCGAGGACAACCTGGATTTTTCTCTTATCTAAGAAGGATTTAATTATGTTATGTATTCTTCCAGTGATATCATATGATCTGATTTTCCAGTCATACCCTGTCAAAAGTATTAGATATATCTAGAGCTACCGCTCTACCCTCCCCTGCTTTGTCCAGTGACTAGTATATACGTTCTGAGATTACAGTTAGGATGTCTGCTGTGGAACGGGCTTGCCTAAATCCATATATTTGGTCAGTCAGAAGTATAGAATCTGCAAGGTGATGGACTAGAGCTTGGTTAATTGTGGTCTCAAATATTTTGGCGAAAAGTGGGAGGAGGCTAATGGGGCGATAATTTACTGGGTCAGTTCTTGCGCCAGAATTCTTGAAAACTGCTACTACAGAAGCAGTTTTCCAGCAGGCAGGAAAGCAAGCTTCATTAAGGCATTTGTTGTAAAGTTTGGAGAGAACTGGAGCTACTTCGTCAGAAAACTTTTTTAATAGCACAGCTGGGATGAGATCAGGTCCACATGCTTTTGAAGTGTCAAGATTTCTTATGATAGAATGCACCTGAGAAAGGAGTGATTTTCAGATCGCCTAGTGTGGCGTCTGTCCGCAAAGGAAAGTCGGGGAGGGGATGGTTGGCAGGGTCCAGTGTGGAGTTGGAGGCAAACCGACTGGCAAGCATGTTAGCCTTCTCAGTTGCAGAGCAAACGACCTCATGATTGTTGGATAGTGGGGTAATTGTTGATTGCCCATTATTTACTACACTGTCGTAGATTTTCCAGAAGTCTCGGGTTCCTAATTTCTGTGCTTCGATGCGTTTTTCGGAGGTTTTAGTAAATTCTCTCTTAGCTGTCACTATTTCTTTCTAGCTGTTCTAATCCAGGTATTTCTGGGACCCCGCGTTGGTGGTCAATGTTACTGGGTTAGTTTATAAAGGTTATATATCTACTGAAAAATTATACTCCTCAAAGTGATTACAGGACATTGCTATTTCATTGCTTGTTACTCGAGGAGGGGGTGAGCAAGAGTTCATGCAGTGGAAGCAGCTATATTTGCAAACATTTATGTTAGCTTAGGAATAGGATAATGCGTTGCAGAATGACATGATATTACGAAATAACTAGAAAGAAATTGTACAAGCTCTAGATATTTTGGATGGCAGGAGGGTTAAGTTGTATATTCAATAGATACAAGTAACGTCATTCTTGATATGAAGTACGTTACAGTACAGGTATAATTGGGAGTAAATTATATACTATGTCATATACAGTATGTATAGTACAGTAAATAGATACACGGGCAGATTTCCAGTATATGGAGATTGTAGGCATTACGTGTGCTTCCATTTCTAATGAAGATATCTCGTTAAAAAAATCAGGAAGTTGTATGTTGCATTATAGAATATTGGTTCCGTTTTTGTATTTATCATTGCAAAGCTAAGGAAGGGACAGCTATTTCTATGTAATATAGATAGTTGTAAATCTAAGTACAGACTGCTGTTAGTAAGTATCTACCTGGATAAGAATAAACTAATGCATGCCTTAGGGGTAGAACTGTATAGATGTTTAGTGATCATGACTTCCAATCGGTCAGCATGCGAAGCTTAAGGGCTAAAAGCTAAGGACCCCCATCCAAGTCGAGTGTAATGTATGAGCGTTAGTGGCAGCTTGGGGAATAGAGCAGATTGTTGGTTTTCAGAAGAGAATTAAACTTTAGTTTTCAGTACAGTACTTTAGTTTTCAGGGGAAGATTAAACTTACAGAATACAGTAGAATTAATTATTAGAATTTTGAGTGCCAAGTAAAGTTTAGTCAGAGAAGAGAAAAATAATTTTTTTTAATTTAACATGCAAATCAAGCATAGGCAGTCGTTTTGGAGGCAAATTACATATTGGATATACGTAGCAATCCAGCAAGGGTGCTTGTACCGTAATGAGAGAAAATATTAGTACATACCGCGTCGGGATTAATAATTAATGCAGTCAGTTTGGTCAAGCTCAAAGCATTGTGTATCTATTCAGTAATAGTCCTAGCAACGTAGCTAATGTCACAGTGCATTTTAGTTTCAAATATAATTGAAAGTAAGACTAACTATATTCGACGGTTTGATTAGCTAGCAAGGAAGCAACATTTTCAATACAAACAAGCTTATAGTAATAGTAGATATTAAGTATATTGCTTAAATAAAGTCCTAACTTAATCTAATGTAAGAGAGAATAATTCCGGTTTTATTTTTGTTTTGTTTTTTATCGCTAGTTTACTTGATTATAGCATGAGTGAGCAGTGTTTTGCCTGCTTGAGTAGTGGTCGGGGATGACGAATTTCATCTTAGAAAGTTTGCAAGGAAAGAAAAATAAAGACAAATAAATATACATAAATAAAACAAAAGAAAAACAAAATTAAACAAGGCAACATGAAATACATTTGTCAGGAGTTAAGATGAATTTTGAAATTAGTACTTAACGTCCGTTTTGGCACAGTGGTTCGGCGTCCGTTTTTGGGGGGTCGAATGTGAATATGGCCATGTCTTTTTAGAGAGGAAGAAAATTTCTATTTCTGGATGATTTGTGCACGAGTGCCTATCTATTTATAGAATAATAGTCGTTACGTTCAAGTGTCTAATTATGTTAATTTTATTTAATTTTTTTTTTTTGTAAATAAAGTCTTAACTTCATCTAATGTAAGAGAGAATAATTCCCGGTTTTTTAGGGTTTTGGGGGGGCTTGTCGCTAGTTTACTTAAGTATAGCATGAGTGAGCAGTGTTTTGTCCTGTTCGAGTAGTGGTTGAGGGTTGACGAATTTCATCATAGAAAGTTTGCAAGACAAGAAAAATAAATACAAATAAATATACATAAATAAAACAAAAGAAAAACAAAATTAAACAAGGCAACATGAAATACATTTGTTAGGAGTAATTTTCAATCCATAAATACATTTATTTAAAAAAAATTTAACTATTTTAAAAAGATTGAAACATTATTAACAACAAAAAATTTCTTAAATTTTGCGCTTAAACTGAGCGATTACACACATGGATTTCACAAAGCATGGATACAAGACATTTTTTCTCTTAGGGGGGCTCGACCTCTTAATAAAAACATTATGAAGAAAAAGAAAAGAAAATTACATCGGACTATCCTCTCCTTGATACAGACATGTGTTTTTGCGAAAATTCGGAAATAACAATAAAAAGCAAATAAAAATGATTTCATCATTTCTCAACATTTTCATGTTTTCAAATGTTCTCATTTAAATTTATAAATTCAAATTTGAAATATTGTCATTTAAATTTATAAAAAAATGCGTTCTAAAATGTGTAACTTTCTATTTCTTAAATGTTGCGCTTAAACCGAGCGATTACACACAAGTATTTCAAAAAGCGCCAATACAAGACGTTGTCGTTTCTCTTCGAGATGCTCGACCTCTTAATAATAACATTATGAAACAAAATAAATAAAACTACATCGGACTATTCTCTCTTTGATACAAATATGTTATTTGGCGAAATTCGAACTTTGACAACAACAAAAAATGCATAAAAATGATTTAATCATGTCATAGCATTTTCAGGTGTCCAAATGTTCTCATTTAAATTTATTATTATATTTTTTTGTATAGCCAATTAATTTAATTTAACATTTTTTTATAATTTGAATTATACGTTTTTGTTTCGAGAAAATATTTTAAATATATTAATATTTTAAATATATTAATATTTTAAATATATTAAAATTTGAATAATCCCCTTCAGATTAATGTTTACATACTTATTATTATTCAAATTATTGAAAGGAAATTGTTAAATTAAATTAAAATTTTAAAAAAGGGGAATTGCGTAAACATTAATCTGAAGGGAATTGTGTAAAAATTAGTCGAATGAAAATGAATATTTTCAAGGCTATTTGGAATTTTGAAGATTTTAACAGATTGTCATATGCCAGAAGTGGGGGGGTGCAAAACAGGTAACCATATGCCAGCACAGGGAGCCAAAACAGGTAATCATATACCAGCGGGGGGCAAAACATTAATAATATGCCAGCTGGTGGAGGGGGCAAACAGGTACTTATATGCCAGCGGAGAGGGGGGCAAAATAAGTAATTATATGCCAGTGGGAGGGGCAAATTTAACGACCGCTTCGGGCAGCAAAAACTGATGCTACGCCACTACTTCTACCGTTATAGAGAAATCTCTACCTCAGCAAAGGTTTGGCTATAATCCCTTGATTTTGGATCCTTTTTATTTCTGCTGATATGTGCATATATGTTATGTATGGTTCGTTATATGTGCAAGTATATAAATATATACGTATAACACCACTCGCACTATAACCTTCGAACCAAAGCTTTTCATTATTATCGTGAACTTTGACCAAAATTTGACTCTCCTCTGTTATGGAAAATTTTAAATTTACTTCATAGCAGGCCTGTGTCTTTTGTGTGCGCAGGCGTGTAGAAATTTTCATGTGAACTTTTCTTTTCCTTATCTGCTTCCTTTCGTTTTCTTTGTTTGTTTACCCGGCACCCATTTTGTATCTTTTCTTTTTGTTCTTGTGTCTCTACTTATATATATTTTTATATACCTCATTCACATTATGACTTCCGTCTCTCCTCTCCTTTTCTATTACGCATAGTTTCACACCTGTTCTCCTTCTTATGATCTCTTTGCTAATTGTGTGTCTACATAATCTATTTATATAATCTTATCCTTACATTCTTAACTATTTTTACATTAATCTAATTAATTTTTTCAATTCATTTAATTTATTTTATTTTATCTCTCTATCTTTCTTATCCTAATTGCAAGTCTTTATTCTTTATCTTTATATATATATATATATATATATATATATATATATATATATATATTATTTTACGTAATCTTATTTCACTGTATTTTATTTGATTTGATTTGATTTTAGTTTATTGTAGTTTAGTTTACGCTGCCTTTCTTTCTATCCCCCTTCGTCTTCGCTATATGTTATATTATGTTTACCTCACATTTTTACTTTTTACTTATATTCGTATCTATATTTTATCACTGGATTCATTTACTATATTCTTTACTGCATTTTACTTTATTTAATTGTATTCTCATCAACCATCTTTTCTTTTATTATCTGTTTATAATCTTTAACAATTCTTATTTATCTAATCGTTTTGTTTATTGAGTATATCCTTTATGCCATTATACAGTCCTATCCCTTTGTGTCCTCTCTCCATATCGTCACCGTCCTCTCCCATATTATATCATACTCCGTATTTCTTACCTCCCTATTCCTTCTAGATCCAAATGTTTTACAGCCCCCAGTCAACTTTAATTCACCTACATAAATTTAACCTCGCAAGAAACCCCGTATATCCCTCGTTCATCACTCCCTTATATACCAGATTCCTTAATTGTCTCACCAATTATTTACTTAGCTAGATCTTAGTCTCACCAATTATTCATTTCGCTAGATGTCGCATTACAATATTTGCCCCCTAGTCATCTTGCCTCCTAGCCCCTTATCTGATGAGAAACATTAGGCTTCGAAATACCCACCTCTCCTAATTATAGTTTTTTCTTATTACATAGACAAATAAATCTATGTATATCAGTATATGGCATTATCTTGTCTATAATGCTATTATACCTTATATATATTTATATATATGTGTGTGTGTGTGTGTGTGTGTGTGTGCGCGTGTGTGTGTACTAGCTTAACTATATAAATAGATAACGTAAAGAGAAAACAACTCCAGTAGCTTAAAGGGGAAATAACTCTCATAGCTAGTACATAAAGCTAACTTTCGGTTTTTTAAACGCAACTGGTGTCAGTAATAATAATAAAATGAATTAAATTAAAAATGAAATTAAAAATAAATTAAATAAATCAACTTTAAATAATATTTCTAAACAGAACATTAAAACATATATGTTACTAAAAACGATTAATAACATCAAGCTTATTATTAAAATAGGTATTTTTAATGCAACTTTGTTACATTAAAAGTAACGAACGTAATTTCGTTAATGTAAACTTCCTTTGAATAAATAAGATCGAGAAATCATGTTAGAATAAAAAGTGTGTAAAGTCAGTTTTCAATATGAAAATTAATTTTTGAAACGGTGTACCTTTTGTACATATTAATGAAAGAGTGAATAAGCAAAGACAAGAATACGACTTTATTATTATAAATATATAAGCACTTTGTGTGTATATGTGTGTTCGTTCCCTATAGATTCAGAAACAGCTGGATCGATTTTCTGAAATTTCACACAAATATACTTTATGTGTCTGGGAATGTTCGTAAGAATGCCTTTCAAAAGTATTGAAAATCGATAATTTAAATAACCTATAAATGAAGGAACAATCCGATTTTGACCAAAGTTTACACCTCATAGAACCTAATACTACAAGTGAATTTGAAACGTTTTATCACAGCACAAGCAGAAGGATCCGGTTCTTTGGTAAGAGGGACGTGTTCGAAATAAAGGTTTCTGCTTAGAACACAACTGAACCATCATGCTTCACTTTTGCATTTTAAACTTTAAGTAAAGTCATTATATATAAAAATAAGTTTGTAAAATGAACAGTATATTTTCTACAGTGCAATGTAGACTACAATGTATTGTAGACTAAATCACTGCGAGACGGCATATGAAGCTCTCTCTCTCTCTCTCTCTCTCTCTCTCTCTCTCTCTCTCTCTCTCTCTCTCTCTCTCTCTCTCTCTCTCGGTACACCGCAGTTGGTTCCCAACTAGAGTCGGCAATCAACATTTTGATTTTAAAAAAATGGTCGATTTCACCGATTTCGATGACAATAAAAATATTGGAAGTATGCAACATTCGTTGATCTTCATTCAGTTTCAAGAAATTTCGGGTCTTCCTGCTAATATTAAATTAAATGGGAGGTAAATTAAATTAATTAATTAGTATATGCCTCAAAATTTAAAAAAAAATGCTTCTACTTTTTCAGACGTTATATCCCATATCTAATCTTCATTGAACACATATATTTGTAATTGATTATCAAGTTTTATTAACGTCCCCCCCCCCCAGTTATTCATTGATTTAATTGCTTAACCTAAATCCGCTTAATCCTGCAGATTCATTCTTATTTTGGTATCAGAATTGTGCTTCTGAGGAGATTATATCTAAATAAACAGGCTATCATCTCGAAAACTATCGTACACTATCTATGGTTTGCCGTGCCGTGCGGCGAGCTGCAGACATAGCAAATGATAGTAGCTGCGAACTAAGAAGCGGGCAATAAATCAAAGAGAAACGCAAGTATGCGATCATATTATTGCTGGCTTGGAAAATCACGTGTTGAAGGTTTGGTGATCAAACGACCGTTAATTAAAAAAAAAATTGAAAAAAGCCGTGTCGAATTTCTTTCCTTTGTTCCTTTACCACTGTCTCTGCATGCAAAGTGTTGGGTCCGATCGAAAATCTAACAGTCACATTACATTCCATATGCCACGGATCTAAATTTGTATTTTATAATTATTTTTCTAAGTTAAGCCTTAATAGTTCATGCCTTCCATTAATTATGGACAGCATGGAAAGGCATGAAAATTATATTTGGTTAAAACCTTATATACTACATTATGTAGCACGTACATAAATGCATAGCCTGCACCTGTATGCGTATTTATATCTAAAATCACATGTATGTAGTATAAACCTAACCACATGAAAACATGTCTCATCCAATTACACAAAGACTATATATGTATGAGTATGTATGTGTGACGTCACGTTTGTTCATAGCCCATTAAATAAAATACCACTCATATTTAATCTAGATTTCATTCATATTAATAGCGAACTGGTACATTACGCCCTCATCTTTCCAGAAATCTCTCGCTTTACCCACCCAATTACGTTCTACCTAACCATATATATATATATATATATATATATATAATATAAAGCTGAATGTGTGTGTGTGTGTGTGTGTGTGTGTGTGTGTGTGTGTGTGTGTGTGTGTGTGTGTGTGTCTGGTCACGAATAGGCTCCTATATGGTTGATTATTTTAAAAAAAAACTGATTACATATAATAGAAGATGTATCGAGACACAGGAATAGGTATGTTTGATCTGGCAGAACGGTGGTTCATTAAAATTGAGGGGTCTGCGTTCGCGCCTGGTCCACAATGTATGGAAATAAAAAATTTAAAAATAAAAAAAAAACGTTTACAAGTGTTTTTGATGTAGATGTATATAAGAATACTTTGTATAAGTATGTTTTAACTTAAATAGAGATGGTATATTAAAAAAATGTGGGGTCTGCGTTCGCGCCTGGCTTCCATAGAATGGAAAGAGGCACAAACTTTAATAAAGACTTTTCATATCTATAAGTAAGTAAGTATACTTTGATAATTATGTTTTAGTTTGAAGAAATAGGGTATAATAAAAGTATGGGTGTTCGTTCGCACCTGACCTCCATAGAATGGAAATATGTCACAAAGTTTAACAAGTTTTTTAATAGAGATCCACAGAATATTGTGATAAGTGTTTCCGTGTGAACAGGTATGGTATAATAAATTATGGGGTTTATCTATTTTATTTTTACTTTCATCATATTTTGCTTTGGTTTTGATACCCCCAAATTGAAAGATATCACTTTACAACGCTTCCTTTTCATAACCTATCATACTTTCATAAATCAGAGTCCATTTTCTGTAGGCTGTTCTTGAACCTAGTCAACGACGGTTACTTTTGCTAGTATATATATATATATATATATATATATATATATATATATATATATATATATATAGAGAAAGAGAGAGAGAGAGAGAGACAGACAGACAGACAGAGATAGAGAGAGAGAGAAATGTTTGCGTAGACAGACTAATATGTATATCTATATATTATGTGCGTATGTTTATCTTATATATATATATATATATATATATATATATATATATATATATATATATATATACACACAACATACCATACAGATGTAGAATGCAACCTTCCCAGTGAATACTAACAATTGTCCTAATTATATTTTGCGTAAAATTTCCATAAATTTGAAAGGCAAGAAACTGAATTAAATAAAAATGATTCTGACATTTTCTTCCATCTTTATGCGATTGCAATATACAGTTTCTTTCCACAATTCAGGAAAATGCGCTGCTTTCCGCCGTTTTTGGAAGATTATCGCATTCTCATGATTTTTAAGCTATTCGATTTCACTGCACATTTCAAGATATTAAATGGCATTTGTCAAAAGTAACAAAGAATACAAAAGATTCGTTATTTTGTTAAGATTCCTCGTAGCACGCGTGGGCGTCTTATTATAATAGTTTTGTCTTTTTGACGACAAATCAACCTTATTTGGACTACATGATATCGGAATACGATATCTAATATATAAAACTAAACTTGAGTTGCTAAGACTTCGTAAACAGTTTCATTTAAGCAAGTGGTAATGTTAAATAATAATAATAATAATAGTAATAATAGTAATAATAGTAATAATAATAATAATAATAATAACAACAACAGAAAAAGTGAGAATGATAACTCGAAGTAACAATATTCCCGAGCGATACGACATGACCTTAAAATAGCAAGTCGGAAAAAGCGGATCAGATTCTGATTTCTGACGCAAGACGGAAACGTCAATGCTATAAAAGGGAATAATAGATTCAAAGTTACGCAATCGTAATAAAAACAAATGGTTTGGGAAACAGTCAAGTCAGAGAGAGACACACAAGCCGAGTCCTGTCCCCCACCGTCACTTACTCCTCGCCACATGCTACACGTCTGTTGTCAAATAAAATGCGATTGTTTTTAAACAGAAGAATTTTTCATTTATTAAAAGCTATGCTCTTGTACGTCCCAAAAAAAACAAAGCTGTCTTTTATGCATACATTTACAAATATACACATGTATGTAACATTAATGAAATGGGCTAGCATATAGAACGCTTATTAACAACGGTTATTCGCTATTAAACTTTGCGTGTTTATGTTTCAGTGTATTTTTCATCTTTAGAATTTGGGAAACTAAAACGTACGCATGCCAAATTTATTAACACATAATCATTGCTAATAAACATGGGTCAAGATCACAGTGTAGTATCTGTTCTTCAGATGCTGCACTTCAATTTCTTGTTCTCTGTCAGTGGAGGAGAAGTCCTTTACGACTGAGACAATTTTTAATTTTTGTTCCTTTTCTTTACGTTAAAAAACGACCCTGATGTCTAACTCTGTCCCGTGGGGAGGCATTGTAAATAGGAACATGGCTTGTATATTAATGTGCAATGTGTAATGCGTAGATAGAATCTCAGTCGAGTACCTGCCATGAAAACAACTTGAAAACAACAAGAGCAGGTTTGTTTATTTACCGACTTTCTCTGATGTCCTGGTATAATTAAAGAAGTAGTATCTGTTTTGATATACTATATTTCTCAGTTGTCGGGCAGTAAATGAAAAAAAAAACTTTTTTAGACTGTGCGAATTTTATATTTTATCCAAATCCAGAGGGACTCTTTTGGAGAGTTGGACTTTTCTTACATTAAAAACCGACCTTGTGTCTACCTCCGTCCGCGTAGGAAGGCAAGTATACAGGGTAATTAAATGAGTGAAATATAAAGACATCACACGAAAAGGATAAAATGTTTGTATGTCTCTAGTTTGAAAGTCAGTTTAAAGAAAGTTTTGATCTTTTCCGCCCACGATTTTTCTAATTAACTTAAACAGTTTGTCGCACGTGTCCATCTCTATCTTCCAACTCAACCTTCCGTTCTTTTCACGGTTCCTTTTCTGTGTCTGGTATAATCTCATTTGCATGGAGACGGCGAGAGTCTGCGTTACTCACGTGTGATCGTCAAGTATGAAAGCAAGTGTGAGTTGCCATTTTTTCCTTGTCAAGCGATTGAACTCTACAACGCACACGCACACAAGCTATTCAGTTAAATTACGATTTCCCTAGACTCCCTCCTGATCTCATGATCACAATCAGGGCACGGTGGTAGAATCCGTTTTTCGGATACCAAGTTACGATTTTCCCTGCAGTTTCTGGTTTTTTTATGAGGATTGATTATTCGTATTATCTGGATTTTTTCGGACTACTGTTCTCATCCTACAGGTAGCATGCCCTCGTTCCGTCAATCATGACAGTGTTAAAGTCTTAAGTAATTCGCAATTGTATTTTTGGGTTCTGCTAATACTGAGGATTTAACCTTCAGCCTCCAGAAGAGTATAACTAACAAGTGAATTTTACCAAATACTTCATCCACTACGACACGGAGCCTTGCTAATTGCAAAGAACTTTTATTCAATTATGACTGACGAAATGAAAGCATGCTAGCTCTGTGGATAAAATGAATGGTTCCGTTTGAAATTCAGTGTAGATTCCTCAAGAAGATCGAAGGTTACATCAACCAAAACATTGTGAAAATAACACTAAAAATAAGAATAGTATTCCGAAAAATTCAAATAATACGAATTTTTCTTTTAATATAAAAAGACAAGAAATTATTTTCCCTTTTACGAACATTAAGTTACTTATCTATCGGGCTACTTCTTGTTGTCTATTTACACATGTGACTGTGATACGGGCAGAAAGAAATGCAGACATTTTTGAAGGCGGTGTGAACTCGTCAAATTATAGTGGTTGTTTGTTGTCGGTTGTTCTCGTGTGACATAGTCGTGTCAGCATTATAAAGCGTGGCATGTGCGTGACGCCACGGACTCAAATGCATATATAAGGAATAAGATAGGAAGGAAGAGAGAAGAAAGATAAGGAAAAGACGAGTGGCAGTTAGAAAGTTATGACTGACGTGAGACTTCTCTGTCTTGCTACTCGTTTCAAGGGTTGAACTTTGTAAAAATAGTCGACGTGCCAAGGAGAATAACGATATAAGGTTTTTTTGTGCCGTTTATTGACAACAAGCTGTTTTGGATGCGTGAAACTAACAAATTAAATACCTTTTACTATCACTATGAAAAGTTTCTGTTCAGCTTATCTCTGGTCTCTCGTTATTTTCATGGCAAGTGCTCGTCTGAGCTCTAATTTAACCCCTCCTTATCAACAATTTCACCCAATCTATCTGTACCTAAATCTAAACGTAGATTCCCGTCTGTGGAATTCTGTTCCGTTAGCCTGCTTTCCAGCAGACTAAAATATGGTCTTTTTCAAATCCAATGTAGACAAGTTCTTGCTGGGCCGACCCATGAAATAACCAAATTATACCAAATTCCCACAACAAATGATTATTATACTATTGTCCTGATGACCACCGTGCACCCATTAATTCTTGTCCTTGAGTGAGCTTCGGGCTTTGATAAGTGGTGACCCCCTTGTAAAAACAAATCTCTCCTTGCCTTCACGACACGTTCGGGTCTGTTGAATAGGACAACAACGTTACAAAATGAAGGTTGACAAAGTCATGAATTCCAAAGTCGAATCATATTGTTATTCATAACCGATCGATTTTGTTTTCAGTGTAGCATTATTCGAAGCAAACTTCAAATTCGATTCTTATCTGTTATTATTGTAAAAGAAAAGGTTTTATTTCTTAAAAAATGTTTGGAGAAGTTGTTTGAATACAAATGTCATTCGTTTAAAGATTCTTTCAATCTGAATGATTTAACTTTAATTCTGCGAATCTTTTCGCAATAAATCACTTTCCATGAATCGATAAATCACAGTATTTTATTCATGGTGACTTGCCCAATTAGCTTTTTCCCCCCTTTCTTCGTCCTCCACTTTGTAATAAAGACACATTTATCTATAGACTATATATTGGGTTTTAGATTTGCATGGCTAGGTTTCTCTTTCTCGTATTTATTTGCCTGTCTGGTACCTAAGCTACTTAAGTTTTTTTTTATGCATTTTTATTCCTATATAATTTAAAGCTAATTAATAAATCATAATATATATTTTTAAAATATATCATATTTTATAATTATTATTATTATTATTTATTATTATTAATTTTATTATTATTTATGGTATTGACTGATACAATATTCGGGTATATATGCATTTGAATATCCAACTTTTTCGTTGTCTTTAGATAATACCAATATTTTTAATTTTTCTACATCGAGTCTAGACCCCTTTTAATATATCCTTTTAATCTATTCCTTTCGGCATCTTATGAACTTGAAAACAAATATGTTTTCCCTCATAATTTTAGTTTCAGTTCATAGACTGCCTATGAATATCATTTTGCTAACAACGATTCCTCTGAGAATATGTGACATTCATTGAAACTCCATGGAATAAGTATTTTTTTTTTAATTTTTGTATTCTTTGTAAAAATATGAATTTGTTGTCAATTTTAATTAACAGAATTTAAATCCAATTATCCTCATATTATTGCCTTATCTCGATTATTGAGCTTTTTCATCTCGTTAGGATTATCGCATAAACATTAATACTAATATTTATACTTGCTATATATAAGTTTACAAAATTATTTATTTTGTAAACTGAAATTAATTTTACTTGTATATATATATATATATATATATATATATATATATATATATATATATATATATCCACAGTTTCGATGGATGACAACTCTTAGCACCCATCCCGACCTGGATCAAATCTACAACCATATAGTTGATAGTCGGCATGGAATCCATGCACGTGAACGATATCATCATCGTCTTTGTGTGTGTGGGGGGGGGGGTCCGCCGAGTTGCTGAGGTTATTCTTTGGTCAAAAGAAGTGTGATGCCAAACGAGCAACAGACAGAAAGAGAGGTGGGTCTGCAGAGATATTGATGAGGGTCCCATTGTGAAGCATATACATTACCTTCTTTCATCATGCTCTTTGGTATCATTTCCAGATTAAATTTAACAGGGGGTACTTAGGAGAGTTATGAAATTCTCTAGGGACAAGATCGCCACCGAGCACCCTTATATTATTTAGCATCAGTCCCGCCTTGCGTACAAGATCAGGAACTACCCAAACATGGATGCTCAACAATGTTCATCACAATTAGTCGCCGGAATGGTGTCCACTTTCCTAACTCGACTCTAACCCCTTGATTATTTTTTGGGGAGGGGGATATGATTAGGGCGAATCGTAACAAGCACGTCGTCAACATGTTTGACTCTCTAAAGGCTGTCATTGTGGAAACGTTCGCGTCCATAAAACACAATCGCCAAAGTGTGTAACTCAATTCGTGTGCGTCTTGATATGGTCTTCTTCGGCGGCAGTGGTTACACTGAAACATAATGTAGTATGTAATTGTTGTTAAATAAACTGTTGAGTCTTTGCGTTTATTGCCTATTTTGTTTATTCTTTTTTTTTTTTTTTGTTCAGTGTCAAATTTTGCTGCAATGTCCTGTATATCTATACTTGTGTGTGCGTATTCTTATATATATATATATATATATATATATAT
This sequence comes from Euprymna scolopes, assembly GCF_053919585.1. Classification (NCBI taxonomy): domain Eukaryota; kingdom Metazoa; phylum Mollusca; class Cephalopoda; order Sepiida; family Sepiolidae; genus Euprymna; species Euprymna scolopes. The sequence continues at coordinate 48,898,874 of NC_136489.1, read as the reverse complement.
ATATATATATATATATATATAATATAATATAATATAATATAATATAATATATATAAGGAAATTTTTCTATGAATGCGAGTTCCTTCGCTATATATTCGAAAACGGCTGGGCCTATTTTTATGAAATTTTATATGAAGATAGTTTATGTATCTGGCAGTGTTCCTAGATAGGTTTTGTATCGGAATGTATTCGATTAGTATTGATAATGGATAACCGAAACAATTCGATGAAAGAAGGAACAGGCGATCTTGACCAAAGTTAACACCTTACACAGTATAACATTACAAGTGCATTTAAGAAGTTTTATTTCCTCACAAGCCAAAACGCCCAAGATATAAAATAAACAATAGATTCTTTGATATGACAGGGTGCGTTCGAAATGAATGTTTCTGCTCAAAACACAATTGCTCCATGATACATTACTTTTTCATTGTAAACTTAAGTTCGAGCCATTATCACCGCACGGCAATAAAGCCAGACATATGAGAACAACCGTAGGCTCTTTGATATGACAGGGGCGCGTGAAGCTTCCTTCTGGTGCACCGGGATGACTCCTCAATTAGAGTAGTAAATCAATCGATTTGATTGAAAATCGCGCGATTTCAACGATTTCGATGACAATATAAGTATGGGAGTGTAAAACATTCGTTGATCATTATTTAACCCCGGGCAACGTCCGGTCCCCCTGCTAGTATATATATATATATATATATATATATATATAGAGAGAGAGAGAGAGAGAGAGAGAGAGAGAGAGAAAGGAATAATGAGAGAGAAGAGAGATAAAGAGATAGCAACGAATACTTATCCGAAGATGAAATTGAAATTTTGGTAAATGTGCTTTACTTTCGTCTAATGCTTATAGATCAAATTCAATGCAAATATGATACAAATTAATTTTCAAAGAGTAAGGAAAGACTGTAATGCTTTCAAATACTGGCGTATGTATAAACCATTATAAACTCGTTTTGTTGTCGTCGTAGTGAACTCAAGTACTTGTTAGTCACGTACGCCTATATTTAGTTTTTTTTATTAAAGATCTATTACGCAGATACTGAAAACGTCATTTACTTACATATGCGGGTGGACAAGAAAAAGACAGACGGACAGTTCATCTCGCTAGAATCAGCTGCACTTCTTATATATATATATATATATATATATATATATATATATATATATATATATATATATATATATATCGCCAGATGCCATGTAGTTTCACTGTCTTCCGTCTGGAGTCACCTTACATCTTTAAAGGTGTTGCTAAAACTTTTTCAGTCAAACATGGCCCTCATTGTGCCACATAAGTCTTCATTTTCGATTCTATGTTTTAAGTGTGACAGATCGACCGATCAGTAAGTATAGCTTCTTACAGAAATGCATTGACGCGTTTAAAATCATATTTCAAGTCTAAAATAATGATCGACTGACGGACAAGGCCTCTTATATTGATACTTTGACGCATTTAAAAAGTATAGCTAAAATTTTAGCGCTGTAATCTTTAGTCTCCTCTTGCATGATATTTATAGCAAGAACTCGTCTCATTACAACAAGCTTCTTTCCTATAATTTTTTATGGAAATCGCTCCAGACAAGGCGTGAAGTCACTTAATGTAAGAAGCTAATAAAAACGAAAGATGATTATATGCAAAAACAGCAGATGACTATTTATTTTAGTCTTGAAAAGATCAATTTTAAATTAGGAGAAAACAGTCAGCGGAAAGGGAGTCCCACATTGCGGTTCTGGGAAAGAAGATGCTAGAATAGGAAGCTGTATTACAATAAGGTATCAAAAAAGCGAATTGATGGAGGCCACTAGACCAACGAGTCGAACGAGCCTGGACAAAAGAAGCGGGGAATAGATCAGACAATTCTGAAGAACATATACCCGAACAATATTTATAGAAAAGAATTAGACTAGAAACATCACGGCTGTGAGAGATAGATTGCAGTGAAGAGATAGAGTGGGGCCAATTAATTTTCAGATACGTTTCTACACTTTATTAAAACTTTCAAATGGGACAGAGATTCACCAGGCTAGATATGACAACAATACAGTGGAACCCAATTCCACATGGCTGCCTCTATGAGGATTACAACAAAATCGTTTTCAAATCCTGCGTTAATCATATTTGTCATATAAGCAATCAAGCATTTTGGATTCCATTAACCATGTTAAATCATCTCATAATATTCTTCGTCTTTTAACTGAAAATCATTACACTGCGCTAATCTTCACCTTTTAGTGGCTTTGGTATTCATAACAGACAATGAATTAGTACATTAAAAACATGTAAGGAAATTGCAAACGCCTTTAGTATTGCGATTCAACATCAGTTCTTACTCCTGCACTCCATAATAAAGACCATTGAGTATTTATTTGTATATGGATTTGTCTCGTCACACAAAAGTTAGCGAGCGAAGAAAACGTTCGTTTTTCTAGACTTTAGTTTAATTATGAGAGAAAAATAGAAAGTAAATAGCAAGTTAGATAACACTCCAACCTGAAATCAATTCGAAAAAAATCCTTAATCTAAATAAAACATCAACAAATTTTTTATATAAGTAATCATAAATGTAGAGACGTTTTAGTTTAAAACCCGTTGACTAGAATAAGTGCTTTATGCCAAATTGGTGGTTGAATATGGTTAAATTTATGCTCATTTTTGCATTAAATACTAATCCTTTTAATCACTAAATGTACATGAAACGGATACCATAATACTTAGTTCGCTGTACCTCATCATAACAAAAGTAAATGCAGAATTTTAGCCAGATCGTCCAATAATTTCCAGAGAAAATTTCTACAGTAAATGCGGTATTGTGGTTACTAATCCTCATTCATCCCTATTATTTTCTAACTGCGTATTGAACGGATATCATAATAGTTAGTCCACTGGATCTTGTCATACAAAATTTCAACCAAATCGGACGAGTAGTTTCCGAGAAAAAGTGGAACGGGCAAACCGAAATACAGACTAAGATAAATATTATATAAATAATAATAATTTATATATGGCGGAATTCTATGATATCATCTGATTGTTACTGCGAACACCGACGAAGCATAATTTTTACCGTCAGTTTTGACAGAGGAAGATGAGTGCGTAAGTGTATGAAGGAAATGATATTAAATACGTCCGCTTCGATAAGATCAAAATTTTCAATTTCAACATAGGTTCTTCATAAGAATCAAAATCTGTGCTGTAAACGAAGTTCATTTATCTTGCCTGTGACACCAAAATCTTATTACAGCCGCGTACAATAGATACGGCGGATGAAAATAGATCTCATAAGAAAGTAATATGAACGTTTTGATTCATTTTTTTTTTTATCCTTTATTTATTAGAGATATTAGTTTCCTATGAACAACTATAAGATTTTCGGTGATAGGTTTTCACCTCATTCGTAAACTATTAAAATCGTCAACGTGATTGAAGCGGAAGAAATGTTAATGGCTATCTTGTTTTACTGTTTTCTTTTGTTTGTTTGTTTTTTGTTTTTGTTTTTGATCTTCACGCTCGTGTGTTAAACTAATGTATGGATATGATCGTGTGCGTCAACGTTATCTCGGTGTATTTATTGGTACGTATATTTTCTATGTACAAATATCTACTTTTCTGTGTAAACGAGTACATGTATACTCGTCTAATCTCTACTGTACTTGTCACCAAGCCGTGCAAAGATTAAAGCAAATCTTATGTGAATCCCGTATAAGTGTATCCTTATATCTTGAAGTGTGGAAGTTGTTGTCTGTGTGCACATATATGTAGTCAACAGAGTCTATTCTCGCGAGGTAAGCGGTATAGGATCCACTTGGTCATGTAGAATTAAAATTGTAAGTGATTGAAACGGAGATGTCAGCGGTCATGTTTTTTTCTGCTTTTTTTTTTTTTTTGTCGTTACGTTTTTGCGTTAAATCAATGTGTACGTATAAATGTTACTTGTTAATGTGTAGATATGACCGTGTTTCTCGACGTTACCTCGGTATGTTTCTTGGTACATATCTCATGTTCTGTGTACACATATTTGCTTCTCTGCGTGACCAGTACATGCGTACGCATGTACTGGTAATAACCAGTGGAACCTAGTTAACCCTAGTCTACGAATCGGTGTCGCTGGGGCCTATATGTTGGGTGCTGACCTCTGCAACATCTTCCCGTTAATATACACATAAGCGAACGCACAAACACGCACGACTTTTTCATTTATTATCGTCTGTCAATTTGTATAAACTTTATTCATTGAAATATTCCCAATCTTTATCACCGAAGTTCTTTTCTAATACGAAATCAAATGAACATTGACTCTTATAAACAAGTTTAAATGAATTATAATAGCTGCCATAATAGTGCCATAAAATAACACCTAGAATCCCATGATAAAAACCTACTGTCGTCCGACTTTAGAAATATCTTAATTAACAATACTAAAATGTGATATCTTAACAACTGCACAGGACAACTAAAACTATTAAAGCCATACTTATCAAAATACTGCCGCTCCTTTTTAACCGGATCTCATTATACACCGGGGAAAAATATACTAACAATATTTAATAACTAACAAAAAACTAAATGTATCCACTATAAAATAAGAAATTAAAAATAAAAAATAATTCGCTATCCCGCACCCACCTTTATAAACAATAAGAAAACACTATAAACACACTAAGCCTCAAAGGAGAAGAAAAAGAAAACGATAACAACAACAATCACTCCTGATCATAATCGGATGCACCGATAGAAAGCGCTGGAGTAAAATATGACTGAATAACGACTTTTTGGTGCCATTTTATGCAGCTGTAATTAAAAAGCCCGCTCGGTGAATTGTAAAGATATCCAGAAAAATCGGAAAAGGAATAACTCTGTCGTGTTCAATCAGGGGTACTTGAATATATATATATATATATATATATATATATATATATATATATATATATATATATATATATATGTAAAACAACTTTATGCGTGTTATTTTTTAAATTTTACACAAATATGCTTCGTGTGCTTGCCAGTGTTCCTAAATATGCTTTGTATCGGAATGTCTTCGATAAGTATCGATAATCGATAATCGAAAAAAATATGACAGAAGGAGCAGACGATTTTGCCCAACGTTACCTTCTTATACAGCCTTACATTACGAAATCATTTGAGAAGTGTTATTACCACACAATCAGAAAGGTCTAGCATATTAAATCAATAGTAAGTTTTTTATATAACAGGGGCGCATTGGAAATGAATGTTTCTGTTTAGAGCACAATTGAACCCTGATACTTGACTTTTTCTTTTTAAACTTTTTATTCAAGCCATTATAAAAAATAATTTTATAAAACCAACACTAATTTCTCTACAGTGCAATGTAAACTACAATGTATTGTGAACTAAGTCATTGCAGGAAGGCGGGTAAAGCTTTCTGCTGGTGCACCGTGGTGTGTCCCAAACTACAGCAAGAAATTAACCGATTTGATTGAAAAATTGGCGATTTCACCGATTTCGAGGACAATTAAAAATTTTGGAAGTGTGAGAACATTCGTTAATGTTCATTCAATCCCGGGCAAGGTCGAGTCTCCCAGCTAATTATATATATATATATACATATATATATATATATATATATAGAGAGAGAGAGAGAGAGAGAGAGAGAGAGTGAGTGAGTGAGTGAGTGAGTGAGTGAGTGAGAGAGTGAGAGAGAGAGGTTATATCGATACATTGATAGATATGTGTTTTGAGAGATCGTATAGCTAATTGTGTATATCACTAGAATTCAAAAACGTCTAAGATATCTAAGTTTTCTTATTGATCCGCTCGCCTCCCTACTTCTGTGCGTATCGATGGATCAAAACATTAAGCCGATCCACCGAGGATGCAGTTATGCCATTGGAGATTATCGGATCGGAAATCATTGGAAATATCTATTTCCATACATCCGACGACGAATGAACCTTATCGTTCTGTTTATCAATGAGAAATCAATCAGTTGATTTTGCGATCGATTTTATAAAGAAATTTTTTTGTTAGTAAATTGTAGCTCACGTGCTGTTTGAGTATCGATTAATCAATCGAAATACGGGATGCAGATCAATTTGTTTGGTCTTGGTTTTTGTGGTCATGTACGATTAAAGCAGATCGATTTGAAAATAATGGTTAGAGTTTTAGATCTATTGCTAACTAAGATATGGTAACTATCTCTCTTCGTCCGAAATTATACTATTTATTTTTATTAATACATGACTTTTGGTATCTATTTCTCTGAAGCTGAAACTATAGTATTCCTACCCATTAATACAGTAGATTTTGTATTTCTTCTATTAATAAAGTACTTCTTGGTATCTATCTCTCTAAAACCGATACTATAGCTTGTATTAATACAAAATATTTGGTATCTGTCTCTCTGGATGCGAAATTATACAATTTTCTACTATTAATAAAGGAGATTTAGTATCTGTCTGTTTAAAGGGGGTTAGACAAGGTTAGACAAGGGCAGCTGTGAGTTTATGAAAATGTTTCTATGAAACGAACTGGATTCAAACTCGAAACACATAGGTTTTCAATCCACGTCGTTAACTACTTAGCCACCGTCATTTATCTTCTCATTTATTAGGGGGTAGTGTATTATCTGTTCTGTGATCATGATGCCATCCTTCTAGGAATTCCATTTAACTTTTAAAGATAATGGTATAGTATCTGTTCTGCTGTTATGGTACTATCATTAAAGGTAGTACCTTCACCTTTGAGAAACAGTATAGTATATTTATTAATAATCGTTATCGTCATATCACCTTAAACGTAGAATATTTATCGCGTTGAATGCTTTCCGGAAATCAGTTAAATATTTACTGCAGTAATAACACATTTCCTAATTTAATTTTTTTAAATAATATTTTTTTAATTAAAATATTTTTAATTCATTTCAATAAACCAAATAAAAATAATAGACATGAGAGTAACACGAGCGTACACATATATACAATGACAGCTACCTTAGAAAACGATCTTTAATGGAATGGAGTCGTAAGTAAATAATAACATTAATGCTTCTAAGACTAAGCTACTTTTCTTCAATAACTCTAAAAATCATTATCAACCATCATTTCATTACAAATAACACCCTAGCTGAGAACACATCTTTCAAACTCTTTGGCCTAACATTCATAGGCAACGTTGCCAAGGTTGCTGCAAAGAAGGTGGGCTACCTTTAGCCATGTTTCTTTCTTTGCTGTGGATCATGTTCTTTACAATAAAAAAGCATTTTTCCAAATAATACTTATTTCAGCTCAGCACTTGGCTAGCATGAAGATATTTTTCATTATTAATCTTTCATGATTGAGTTGTTTACGTCCATATTTTATACCGATGAAAGCTTTAAAATAAACAACTAAATGTCTTTCCAATGAATATTAAACAAATCATTCCTTTACAATATTTGAATATCATTAAAAGTAAGTAGAGCATTTCAATTGGAACAATTATTTACATTGGTGTTTTAAAGTGATTTTATACGCAATCTGCATTGCAAATGTATATGCTACAAGCAGGCTGTTCGGCATTGCTCGGTCGTAAAATACGCATAAAGATATTTTAATTCATACAGAAACTGAGATATGTGCATGCGGGTATTAATTTTTTTCTATACAGTTTACTTCTTGTAAGTAAAAGAAAAAGAAAATACTCTAGCCGAGATCGAAACCAAAACCTTAAAACAGTGAATCAAGTACGATGACCATTTGGCTGGCTTTTCACGACTTACTCATACCTACCTATTTTTAACATAATGAATCTGAGGTGTGAACCATTCACGCATGCGCATTTGTGAAACAGTTAGCAAACAGATAAAAATCCGACGACCCCCCCCACGTACTAATTTTACAATTTTGACTCTTTAGGATCCTTTTTTCCGGATGAAAACCAATTATAACGTTTTTCACGTGTCTGAATACTCTATATATCAAATTTTAAATCTGTAGATCAAAAGTCCGTTGAGTATATAGGTTGGGAAGTGTCCTCACGCACACACACACATCTCACTTTTACAGTATATAGATTGATTTACTTTGTTTATTTGTTATACAATGATATTTTTAACTAGGTAAAGTTTCGTAAATAAATAATACGACGTGATTTCTTCTGTTCCATAATTTTTGCAAGGTAGTCACTACTTATCAAGGTCCGAAGGCTACTCGAGGATAAGGATTAATTTATGTAATATTGTAGTGTAGTACTCGTAAATGGTGTCAGTTAGGTAGCATTTGATTATTTAAGGGGACGGTTGAACAAGAACTTGTTTACATTGGACTTGAAGATTACCATACTGTACTCGACCAGGAAGTAGGCCAGTTGAACAGTGTTCCACAGGCGGGTAGTACTAGGTTTGTTCATGGAATCTGCATTTAGATATAGGCACAGATATGGAATGGGGAAAATTGGTGATAGTGATTGTAACTAGTAGAGAGTTTTTTGTGAAAGTCGGGCAAGGGGGCATAGATTGGAGCTCAGACAAGCACTTGCTATGAAAATAACGATAGTGCAAAGTTAGGCTTTTGTGTGGGAAAGAAGTAGCAGGGAAGAGAAAAGGGACCACCTACTAAGTTTCAAAGTTTCTTGTGAATTCTATCAAGGCAGGATAGAGCGTGCTAAGCAGATGCTACCCAGATGTGACCATAGTACTTAAATTTTAGAACGTAATTTGCTCTTATACAGATAGATTATTTCATCGACAGTGGAATACCTACTCAGCGATAGAATGATTCAACCATTTTTCCAGCAGTTTTAGCAACAAGTATAATGATAGAGCCATATTTGGTTTTATTTAGCAGGAAATCTATATTACATGGAAAAATGCGCGCATAGAAAGTAATATTCTTAAGATTTTATTAAACCTGGAAAAGTAAAGGACAAGAAATTCAACCTGGAAAAGTAAAGAACAAGATATTCTAGTAAAGTAAAAAATAAGAATTTTTTAGACTTAAAACATTGCAGCTAAAAATAAAATTTGAATATTGATAAATATTTTATTTATTATTTGCATATGTTGTTTATTGTTGAGTTAGAAAGGGTGTCAGTCGCTGGATTGAACTTATTTCCCCTTTATTATTTGCATATATTTATGTAGTGAAAATTGTTTGAATAAAATTAATTCATTAGTTAGTTAGTTAGTAGATGGAATTAATAATTTTATAATTTTATTATATCATAATTAGGATCATTTAATTCTTTTTAACTCAACAATAAACAACAACATATGCAAATAATAAATAAAATATTGAAGAACATCGAAACTACATATTTACAAGTTCTACACCCCCCCATCATGCATCATCCCCATTGTTTCATCACCGCCCCCCCCCAAAAAAAAAAATGATACTAAAGGGCCGAGAAGGGTCAATAAGGACTGAAAGACCGAGGAGAGAGCGCCAACCAGACTTCGGCTGGACAAGCGCAAAGAGAACTGAGACCTTGGGGAGGCTGTGCCATTCAAATTCCAGTATAAACCAATGGCCACTACCAGCGAGAAATCAATGGTAAGCGGCTGTTGCGATGATGCAAATTCATTTGCAAATACTATCGAAGGAGGTGGAGAAAGCTGGACGTCTGGGGAGACTTATTGTCACTTAGCTTCCAGAGAACACCACAGGTTTCCAATCAGATCGTTTGTTGACTTGTGTGAAAGCTCCATGTGAGCCAATAATAATAATAATAAATACACATTAGCCAAAGGCGCAAGCCGGTAATATAGAAACGGCTACAGAGTTAAATCACAAAGTTAAACTATAATTGTGAGTTAATCCACCACCCACCCACATTAAAACAGTAAAAAGAAGAGTTAGATTGGCATCAACAGGTACCATACCAAAGAGTTGAAGAAAGTCAAAAGGGGTGGAAACACAGAAGAGAGAAAATATTAGCCAGATCTTCGTTGGATGAGTGCGAAAGGGACAGTGACCTTGTGGGGGGGTCACTTATTGCAACTAAGGCAAATTCCAGTGAAAATCAATGGTCGCTTCTAATGAGAAATCAATGGTAGACGGCTGTTGCGATAACGTAAATTAATCTGAAAACGTGATCGAAAAAGATGGAGAGTACTGGAAACCCGGAGAGACTTGTTGCCACTCAGACTTCAGAGAGCAGCTTGTTCTTAAATATGAATATTTGATGATGGCCTGTGTGACTAAAACCTCGTGAGAACATAATGAATTAAAAGTTCAGTGCTGGTATTACAAACCGGAAGTAAATAACGAAAACAAATGAAATCTTAATATAGGCTTTGGGACATAATAGCTGATTCTCTGTTTCGAACGTTACTTTTTCCCTACCTTCGTTCAGGATTGAACTCAGCACCTTTGGGTAACTATGATACAACGTCTAGGACCACTCGGCTATATGTCACTAGGACAATTCTTACTTGGTTTTTGTTAATGTTAAACCTATGTTGTTATTTAAGGTTTTCTCTCTTTCTATATCAGCGGTGTCCAAATTGCATTCAGCTCTATACTTGGTTTGCTCAGTAGGTTGTTATGTCCGAGCATGTGAGCTGTTTCTTTAAGTTTTCTCACTTTCCAGTGGGTCTCTCTGTTTATTATTTTTACTTCATCCTATAGGGGGCGATACAAAACACCTTACGAAGGCCGGAGGGCAAAACGGCCGAAACGTTGTGACAATAACAACCAAGATGAGGAAGTCAGTCCGACAATCTCAATCAGCAAAAAAAATGTTTGTTCTTTTTTCCAACAAAACAAAGTCGTTAGAATTCAAAAGGGGTCATACAGTTATGAAACCGAATATGGTGTCAGGTCGTTTCTGTTTTCGTATTAATTCGTGCGAAGACCGATTAAAATATAATCGTTTTGAAATTTATAGATGATGTTTCATAATATTTATTATTTTAATTGTTCAGAGTACTGGTCTCACCTTAGTTTTATTTCCACGTTTCGTCCGATGTAATCTCCGTATTTTTGCGTATTCTAACAAAGGCTCTTATTGGTGAATAGTGGAGAGAATACTTTTGTTCTTTTTTTTTTCCTACAAACCAATTGTCGTTAAAATTCAAAATGCGTAATGCGTTTATCAAACGGAAAGAGGGCCTAGTCGTTTCCATTTTTCTTATAAATTCGGGAGTTATAGAATAATGAAGTAATTTCCCAACGACCCTAGCAACAGACCGGAAACTAAGATGGTTGCTAAGTAGTGTGTAACAATATCCATAATCCGTACGGCGATTTCTACACACTTACTATTGTCTTGTACTGTAATGTCGTGAATCTTTCAACCAGAAGAAATGAGCTACCATTTCTTTTCTGTCTTTTAACGATTCTCTTCAGATGCTATAATAATGCGCTTACCGACAGAGAATTATAACCTTAATTTCATTCTCTACTTCAATATAAGCTACTTTCGCACGCGTCTCGGAATCTTATAAGGATTCTTGATTCACTTCTACATTATTTTTATTTTTACTTGGAATTCTAAAACAAATTTTTGCCGGAGGAAAACTGATAACGAGTCGCCTCCAAATAAGCGGATAACTTTTGCGATGCTTCACAGCGTCGACAATGAACAGGCTTTTATTATTTATATTGTTGCAATCTGCTTTCGAGCTCATATAAATATATATACGTAACCGCCTTCGTATCTCCTTCCGAAAGACTTGGTAATATTAGTGGGCGTGAGGGAAGGCCGGGAAACACGTGGAGACTAAGAAAAAGAAGAGCAATCAGAAAGATATTAAGAAAAAAAAATGAAATAATGAATTAAAGAAGCGAGAAAAAAGAAAGAAAAAAAACGACAATAAAAACAAAAAGAAATAATTAGATAAAACAAAAGATTTTTTAGAAAGAAAGAGTGACAAAGAGAAATGGTATCTGTTCACGGTTCATTTACATATCTGCACGTCAGCAGAGTCGTAGAAGCGGGTAAAGAGGAGGAATATCCAAAGTCTAGCAGCATGAGGAAAGAAACTTACAGAGTAGAAGGCTCTCTAGCATTCGGGGCATTTATAGAGAAGGTGTGCGATTTTTGCGATTTGTCGAGTTTGAAACGGGTATTTATGTTGAGGGTGCCCCACTACCACGAGTTGGTCGGATCAGATTCACTTTGAGTATTTGTAAAACAAGCACAAAGATGCAATATCGAGAAAATACATTTGGTTTTATTTTAACGAGTATAAGCCCTATTTTCATATTTAACGTTTTCCGTCCGTTCGCATCCATTAAAGATTTTCACCGTTTTGTCCGTTGTATTTCATATTTTATCACTATGTCACTACCGTATTTCTCACACTTTAATTGTTTGTTTTTATAGATTTGACATTTAAAGTGCTTGTTTTTGTTTTTTTCACTTGATTTTGCAAAATAGATTCTTCAGAATAAAAAGCCGATTACTAATGACATTTTCTCATCCAACACTCAGTTGTGATCCACAATGCAAACTCAGCAATTTTCCATACTCTCTTTTTCTTTCCCTGTTTTTCTCGTGCTCCCGTCCCACCCTCTTCTATTCACCTCTTCCTCGTATCTATCTCTGTATACTTGCTTCTTTCTCCACACTTTCTTTCTTTCTCTCTCTCTTTCTCTTTATATATATATATATAAATATAAATATATATATATATATATATATATATATATATATATATATATATATATATACGGTATATAGTACGGTTTCCATCGTACATCTAGCTTTCCTCGCTTTTAGTGGTTTTTATAATACACCAAATCAACAACCTTAAATTCGACGGCTTTTGTTTTCTTCTTAAATCTATCTATCATTTTTTCCTATCCTTCTTTACATTACTCCTTACTAAAGTGATGGTTCGATGCATTTCCTGTAGAGCGATTTCGTGATTCTCATCCCCATTGTATACTCTACGGGGTCTTAGAATATTGTTCAACGGCAGAACAACATCTCTATTGTAGAGTAAATAATAGGGTGAAAATTTGGTCGTTTCGCTTACATGGAACTTAAAACTAATATCTGATTCATGTATTTGTCCCACGACTGTTCAGTGCCCCCTATTTTCTTCGCTAGAACGTCATGCATCGTTCTGTGGAACCTTTCAACTTTGCCGTTACTCTGGGGGTGATAGAACGATGTGGTCACATGATGCACGTTGAGGTTCTCTAATGCCTTTTTCGTTGTTTTGTTTATGTTCTCAGATCCATTATCCGTTAAAAGCTGCAGTGGTGCCCAAATCTGGGAAAAATCTCGTCAATCACGCACCACTGTTTCTGCCTTCTTATTCGGAACCGCAAAAACCTCTGGCCAACCACTGTACATATCTATAAAAGTCACTATGTATTGGTTGCCTGATAGAGTTTTTGGATAAGGTCCGGAAACATCTAACGCTAGTTTAGCGAAAGGAAAAGGAGGCAAATCTCTCTCCTGCATTTGAGGTTTCTGTTTCCTCAAATTTCTGGTTTGGCACGGAATACATTTACCTATGTATTCGTTTACTTGTTTAAATAAACCAGGCCAGAAATATTCTTGCTTAATAGTGTGAAACGTTTTTTTCCACGCCCATGTGACCAGTATCATCGTGGTATTGAACTAACACACTTTCTCTTAGATGCGACGGAACATATAGCCTAATTATTGGTTCGTCGTCGGGTTGTGACAAGTAATATTCTATATCGTCCATTATTATGTACTTTTTTTTAAGGATCCTTTTTGTTGTGTTTCATGGTATTGTTCATGTTTTCTCTTTTTTTTATTCTTGCTGAATAAAAAGTGGTACCAAATTATACGTATGTTACGTATGCTTTGTTTATCTTTTATAGATAACTCTTTTACATCTTCACCTATTTTGGTTTTCGGTTTGACCATGACCGATTTACGTCATAGATCCCGGTTGCTGTAATTCCATTGTCGATTTTAGTCGGTCTAGACACGAGATCATTTGCACCCTGCTTAATATTTTCCCCGGCCTGACCCATAACGTATTTACGTCATGGACCCAGGTCATCACAAGCCCGGGGATTCGATTGTCAATTTTCGTTTGCCTCTCCATAACACACACACACACACATATATATATATATATATATATATAGAGAGAGAGAGAGAGAGAGAGAGAGAGAGAGAGAGAGAGGGGGAGAGGGAGAGAGAGAGAAATGTCTTCTGTACTACTAAAGCTCTTCTGATCTTGATTACTTGTCTTTCACCATGCACACTTTTCATCCACGGGTACATTTGGTAAATGCTTAGACGAATAGCAAATAACGTGTATTAAAGTCAATAGTCGAAATCGAATGACGTATGCAATTAAAACAGAGAAAGAGAATATATATATATATATATATAGAGAGAGAGAGAGAGAGAGAGAGAGAAAGAGAGACAGAGACAGAGAGAGATATGTATATACTATATACTATATAGGCGATGCTTTCAATAAGTTTCCAGACTTTTTGTATATGCATTAAAAATTGTCGTATACTCTTCAAAATTCAGTATGTTATTGCTATATATTGATGACAATATATATATATATGCATATATATATATACATATATATATATACACTTTCTTTTCATTATTTATTACTCAATGTGGCTTATGTGATAATGTTATAGGAAATAGAAATTGAAATACCCGCGTGTTTTCCACTTAAAAAGATTTAATTTAATATCCCAACAGGTTATTACGCAGAGAAATTTTTATATCTCCGAGGAGACAAAAAATGATTAAAAGAAATTATTCCAGGCGAAAACTTGTATCATATCTTTAAAGCTAAATAAAAATAAATATTTCTTTTAAAGAAAAAATACATCGTTTTTGTTTCTTAAAAAAATTAATATTTATTCATAACGATATTCTTTTTAAAAATGCCATTTTATTACGTGTTTCTTAAAATATTCAATAAATTATTTTTTTTATTTTTTTAATTTTCATAAATCCATAGATAACTTAGAACTATGTAATTTTTCATCTTTTAATGTCATACAATGATAATCATATCTGCACTAGAAACTAGTTTACATATCTAATATATATATATATATATATACAAATATATATATATATATATATATATATATATTACATAGAAAAATGAGAGCATGAAAAGTAATATGGTTAAGATTAAACTTAGAAAATTAAAAGGACTAGTTGTTAACACTGGGAAAAAAGTACAAGATACTCTAGTAAAAATATAATAAATCTATACTTTATAATATTGCAGCATTATTAATTTATATGTATGTAAATTGATTTTTTTATATTTAATGCTGCAATATTTTAAGTTATAAATTTATCATATTTTTCTAGAATATCTTGTCTTTTTCTTTTCCAATTTAAACAACTAGTTCTTTTACTTTTCTAAGTATAATCTCTCACTTTTCTACGTAATCGATGATTTTTCTAGGCTTTGCTTTGAAATAATATTTTCTTTTTTTGCGTTCAATATCATACGCATCGCCCATAATCCATAAAAAATTATTACCAACTTCATAAATAGACTAAATAAAAGATCAAATAAAAAGCATAATTAAGTAAAGAAACAGAAAAAAATATAAAAGAGAGAAACAGAATTAACGGGCGATGTCGTAAGCGAAAGATTATTAGCCCTAGTACGGCAAAAAAGAGAGAAACTGAATTAACAGGCGACGTTTTAAGCGAAATATTATCAGCCCTAAAACAGCAAAGAGGATCACTTTTGTATACTCTGTTTATGTAACCCAAAGAAGATGGCATGCGAGCAACATTAACGCTCTGATTTATGAAAATTTGCAGGCAATCAGAAGAAATCGTCTTTATAACGTCAATGTTGAAAAAGTTGCTATGGTAGCAAACAGCGAATCAGAGGAAACCGTCTCTGACGTTCCTTACTTATTCTGAAGACTTTTGAACACCAGTAATTGTATTATAACTTTTGTTTTAATGAACGACAATCATTTTTTTATTTCAGAATATAGATGAGGTGACTAATGAACTGCAAAAAATGGTTTGAAATTTGGTCGCAAAATGAGTGAGCGCTGAAGCTTTTAAAGTAGTTCTTAATGAGTAAATCATATATTCAAACACTACTGTGTTTGAATGATATATACATACTACATACATATGATAGGTAGATAGATAGATAGATAGATAGATAGATAGATAGATAGATGCACTGAAATTTCATTATCAATACGGCCAGACAAAACACAAATTTTTCAAAGCATCGTTCGAATCCATCATATTGTACGAATCACACGTTAAATGTTGATTAATCTAAGAAACTTGATTGATCATACATCGAAATGCTACGCGTCGTCTACAAAATATTGTTATGAGACAATGTAACAAACAAATTGCCGCATGGTTGCCTCCAACACATATTTGCAGTTATTAAGCCTCAGCATTTTGTGTTGACACGATGAATTTGCTATAAAAGAGTTTCTGTAGACTAGGTAAAGTTGGGAAGCCATATTACAATCAAAACTTTTCAAGAGAAATGCATTGGATTAGAGTTTTTGGCCGCAAATTTTGTGAATGTTTATTCATCGCTCAAAAGTGAGATGTACACAACAAAAATGAATAAACATATACATATAATATGCGTGCGTGTGATTGAAACGTTCGTCCTAAATTATATGCAATTATGCAGAATGTAGAAAATATGCATAAATAGAATTTAGCATAATAGTGAAATGAAACCAATCATCTATTAAGAAACTATAAGAAAATAATAATTAATTTATTTAAGTTCGTTTTTCGAAGGAATATGCAAATTAATTAACCTATGAAGTCGCTCGCATATCCATATGTATATATTAAAAAGTTCGTTTTAATAATTTTATAATAGAAAAACTAGGCTTTTAATATCAATGTCAGTACGACAAAAGACACAATTTCATATGTGTATAAATTGTGTTTAGTTTTGTTGTTTTGTAGAGAGAATAGTTGATTTTATTTTGGGTTTTGCAGAACATGATTGAGTTTTGCAAATTGAAAGGAAAACAATAACATAACTATTTGGTGCATTTAGGTCAGGGACCAGATATTTTCAGACAGCTTGATCTGGTGACTGCAGAAATAATATTATCTGCAGAATACGTCTTGCTTCTTGCCAACCCGTTTTCTTTCGACTTGTCGATTAGCATATGACCATGTAGTCAAGACAGATTATAAACAGATGGGAAGCTAAAATATCACCATAAATAATACCAGAAGTAGCACTTTAAAAATAGTTTTTTCCGTCAGGCGATCGCACTATAAACTGGATGATTCTGTATATAATTAGTGCATGAACAATCTCATCTGAAATTACCATATGCCAGACAAATTGTCTCCAATATGGGTTAATATGTTGAGCCGCATGCTTACGCGGTCGATGTGTTATTTATTATTTACCTCATTCCTAAGAGTCGGACAATTGAATTTGAAGAGCCAGTGCTTTAGAGAAATAGCACTCTGGCTTACAAAAAATGTTTGGGTAGCTCAACTGACATTATTCAGTAAGGGCTACTCAGGCCATTAGCAATAAACTAACCATCTCTCAAAAGGGAATACGGACCTCATAGAACTGCACAGGACCAAACATACGTTAGTCACCAGAGAACAAGTCATCCTAACAACATTGCAAACTCTATTCTCCTTTACTGGTCGCCATTCCTCGTTAAGGGGTGCTCCAAGCGATTAGCAATAAACTAAACACTTCTGAACAGAATCAGCAACAGGCACTTGGTCAACAGGGAAGAAGTCATCCCAATAATTGCTTAGACTATTAGCTTTTATGTCGATAGAGAAAATCTCCCGGTTTAGTTGTCGATGTGTTCCTGGTGACAATAATCACGTTGCTTTGTCCATATACAAAACGTCTGCAAATGATAATTGCTTACTTGTTGAATGAAATAGACATGATATAACGGTTTCTTTTAAACTTAATTAAGCTAAATTTGTTTCTTCTTTCAAACATAATTTTCTATAAAGAATCGAATAACACAAAACAGACACTCATTAATACATCTTTTCGTAATTGCATTATAAATGCCAAAAGAAAACGTAATTTTAAAGAAAATTAATGGGAATCAAAAGAAAAATGATATTAATTGATTTTATCATTCAAATTACACGTAACATAATATATAAAAATGCTGAAATAATATATAAATCATATATAAATTAGACAAGTTGATAGTAAGTGACATCTAATTATTAGCTGTGGCTACTTGACGTGGCCCGGGATTCTCAATTATATTTCTGTTTTGCTTTTATTTCTTTCGCCTTTTTAAATAGGATTTGGAAAGTTAGGTTTGATTATTACGGTATATAGTTTGCTTATTAAATTAGAAATTGAACCAAATTGATATATAATTCTAAATAAACTTTATATTATAGTTTATTATAGTGATTAGCGTAATATATTTTAATCTCTATAAAATGGTTGAGTGTAAATACCTTTTAAAATATAAAAAGTTAAGCCAGCTTCTTCATCAGCTTTCGTTATCGCTAGCTTCTTCCTACACAATCACTATTTGATTCTGGTTCGTCAAATCAATTAAAATTAGAACTCTGAAATTATTAGTTACTGGTGCAATTTTAAAATGAGGAACGTTTTGTAATACCTTTTTTATCTTTTTAATTTTTCGTATAAAATTTTTGTATCTACATCGAAAGTATTCTTTCTTCTCAAAGTGTCCGCGTTTTTTTTTTTTTAACTTTTTTTATTTTGAACTTTTCGTGTAGTTATTTACACATCTTCAGGAATTTGTGTGAGAGGCTCGGTGGGAATTATGGCGAGGAGTGTGTAAATAGTAGTTGAGTTGTGAGTGAAGATGCGAATAAGGACAGTCGGTCTGCTGGTGGCGGTGGGGGTAGTATCATTAGGAACGGGGGGAGTACCAGTTCTAGGGTCAGTAGCAGGAACGGGTTGGGTATGAGAGGGAGTTATCCAAAGCATTTAAGTGTGTTGGTACTATTTCGGAATGCAACATTATTAAGGGTAGTTTTTTTTTGCGTTTTTATATAAATAGCTTCAAGGATGTTTAGTTTCTTAACATTTATTTCGTGGTGTAGTATTTTTGTGTTGTTAATTAAATTCTCTCTGAAATTCGAGGGGGCAGTGATGTATTTTATGTAAGTGTTGGGATATGGCACTAGTGGTATGCCCAACGTAACTAGTTGCATTGTTTTATATATATATATATATATATATATATATATATATACATATATATATATCCCTGAATGGCTTCCGGGCCTTGATAAGTGGTGACCACCGTGTACAAAAAAAATAACTATTGCAAACTAGTATATGAAAATTATCCACTAAATATTTTTAATTGCATTATATTTTAATCTTCGTTGGCATGTTACTGATTTTTCTCTCTCGTAGTAGGCTATTATTCTATCGCAATATTTTAATATTTTTAATATTTTTAATATATTAATTTAATTTATATTAATTTTATAATTAATTTGCAGTAAATATCATCTAATAAGTATTTTAGAAAACAAATGGATTTTATTAGATTTTTGGGCTACATCATATGTACATATATGGACTTCATAAATCTCTTTATCTGCTCTTTAACTCATTTTATTCTTTGTCAAATAATAAATTTGTCGTAAAATTTAATTTACAAAATTTAATTCCAAATGTTTATTTTTACCATTGCTCTTTCTCTCTCATACATTGAGTTTTTTCATCTAGTTGGGATTGTCTAATGGCTATTGATACTAATATTTATATGGACTTTAAGTTTACAATATTATGCAATCTTTAATCTGAAATTATTTAAAGATTTCCTTGAATATATGTATGTATATACGTGTATCTATATATATATATATATAGAGAGAGAGAGAGAAAGAAAGAAAGAAAGAAAGAGATAGATAGATAGATATGCCGCAGATATCGAAAATTTAAACATTCAGGTGATCGGTCGTCTCCCTCTAGATAGTCTCTGTGCGTCAAGTTGCTGAAATCTGTGTTAAATTGAGTAGTAGTCAACTACCTTGTCAAAATTAACTGCCTCAGTGGCATGCAATATGGTTTTCGTTCTGCTAGATCTACAGCAGATGTGCTAACGGTTATATCTCATAGGATTTGCTAATCTCTTGATGGGGGCTTCTTTTCTAGGACAATTACTCTTGGCGCACCAAATGCCTTTGATATGGTATAGGATAAAGGTCTACTCCACAAAATCTCTAGTTACGGTATAGCTAGAAATATCTTTTCAATTATTAAAGCATCTTTCTCTTATAGGTTCATAAGAGTAGTGGTTGATGGGTGGAAATTAGAAACTCACAGTATTAATGCTGGAATCCCTCAGGGTTCCATCCTGTACTACATCAATGGTCTCCAAAATCACATTTTACGATTATTCGTAGACATTTATGCTGACGATACTACCATCTATGGATACACTTCAAAGGCCGTAAACGACCAAGTTCTATCTGATTCTTTCTTTGATCTTGATCACGTCGTGCAGTGGGGAAAGAGGTGGCTGGTTAATTTTAATGCATCTAAAACTAAGTTTCTATCTTTATATTATCGTCTGACATCAATTGAAATGAATATCTCACGTCTTGGGGAGGTTCCATGTTTTGACAAGCTTCTGTGTCTGATCTTTACTTCTATTTTGAGTTGGAATACGCACATTAATCCGTTACCAGGTTACTGGGAAAATGGGGAGATTACTTTACCGCTCCAATAGATATCTCAATTCAAGAATGGGCAATGCAAATAAAAAATATATTGTAAAAAAAATTGGTTAGGTTAAAAAAAATAGGTTAGGTGGGGATTTTTTTTTTTTTTGCCAGAAATGTGTTTAGAAAAAACATACGAAAAGCCATGTGAAATTAGTCACGTTTGAAAGCACACTTCTGAAGTCATAGACAAAGGACATTTCTCCATATAGAATTTCTCCATATAGGATTCTATGGGTTATGTTTTTAGTCAGTCAGCCAGAGAGAGTCAGTCAGAGAGTCAGTTGGTCAGGCAAGAGTTGACAGTCAGTTGGAGAGGAGAGTCCCTTAGAGGCGAAGGGTAGAAGATTAACCATGTAGATACAAGCTGAATTCCTGACGTTATCGACCGGCCGATCCGATGAATAAAGTAGTCATCATTATGTTGTAGCTGTTGTCTTGTGTCATCCATCATCAGGAACGAAACGTAATTGTGTTTATCATCTTATAATGGACATTTTGTAACCCTTCGAAGATTATGTATCTCCCCCTCCCTCCTATGTGTTAACAACTGTATCATGCATCACTCAGTCCGTATTTAATATGAAACCTCCAAGAATTGTTACAGTCGTCGTCATGAGTTAATATATATAAATGTCTTCTCTCCCTCATAATCACTATCCTCATTCGTGTATTATGAGTCCCCGTCATCTCCAATATGTATCCCTACACAACAGGAGTACTGTTGCACATCTGGGCAGGAGTTGCTAGAAGCAACTTATCTTGCCTTGCAGAGCTCAAAATAGACTTCGTAGCTTAGTGGAGATGCCTTTCTTTCTTCCTTGGAACCTCTTTCACACAGAAGAGACATTGCGAGCCTGTCTCTGTTTTATCTTTATTTTCATAGCAAGTACTCGTCTGAGCTCGAATTTATGGTCCTCCTGGCCTTTCACGAAGAACACTCGTCTAGTTGAAACCACTAAATCAATAATTTCATCCACTCAATATATGTGCTTAAACCTAAACGTAGATTCCATGAACAAAGATTCTTTCTTAGAACTGCACGCATGTGGAACTTTGTTCCGTTTTCCTACTTTCCAACTGACTACAATATGGTTCTCTTCAAGTCCAACGTAAACAAGTCTGAGGGGCCGTCCCCTTAAGTAATCCAATTCACCAAATGTCAATTACTAACGATTACTACGATAGTTTCCCATTGACAACCGTACACTCATTAACCCTTTATCCTCGAGTCATTCGGGCTTTGATAAGTGGTGATTTTTGTGTAAAAAAAAATTCTCTTCACAGTAGCCGAATGGATACGGCCATTGCTTATCAAGCCAATGATGGCTTGTGTCGCCGGGTTCGAATCTATCGACTGGTGTTTACCGTGACACCCTGCAAGGATGAAACACTAGTGTCTATAGGTATTTAATTATTATAGTAAATAATATATATATATATATATATATATATATATATATATATATATATATTGAATAAATTACAAAAGACTATATTGCTCTGTAATTACATTGGGCTTCTTAAATATGGATTGGTAAATATTATAGGAAAATAATATATTTTCACAGATATATATGTGTGTGTGTGTGTGCGTGCGTGTGTGTACCCTACTGTTTGTGTGGGCATGCTTTACTGCATGCGTTTTCCCGATTTCCCCTGTCTTCCTTATTTTTTTAACATGTGAGAGTGTCTTTAGAAAATGCCTCCATTATACTTACCGCATTGTGGTGCAGAGCCATTTTAAACTTTTCGAAATACAGATACTCCTTTGCTTCATTCGGGTCCAAGTCATGGTAACGGTCTCTGGCTGCATATCCAAATGAATCAAATTCTCCATCAGGATTGATGAGGATGCTGGTCGGAGCCTTCTGGTTATTAATTCCTGGATCTCCTCCTTCCCATTTCCTCATCATATGAATGCTTTCTGGGTCGCGAGTAAAACTAAATGCGTAACCGCTGTACATGGTACCGAAGTCGATGGCTACAATCACAATGTAGTTGGAAGTGTCATCGTTTTCAATCAGCACGGCCGGTCCATCGCCACACACCAGCGACATGTTTGGGTCAACGGGATCTTTGTGTATAATCGTCGTCTTCTGGTAAGGGCTGCTCAGTGAAGAATGTCGCTCATAGTAGGGAGACTGTTCAGTTGCATCCAATGATTCAGACGATACTCCCATGATATTGACGGACAAGTTTTTGACGTTTTTACGGTGGAAACCCGTACGATTTTCGCTCTCTTTCTCTGTATTTATACTGAATGGTGTGTCCTGGGGCGCCGATTTTGTATCAAGACTGCTACTGATTCCAATTCCGACTGGGGAGCGGAGACCGTGACTCGAGTTAACCTGGTAAGCGTTTTCGTTCTTTCGGGTTGAATTTTGACCTGTAGCACTGGGACTGGCTCGCACTTCCGGTCTGTTTTCAGTGTTATCACATCTTTCCTCCTGTTTCTTGTGATACACAATGTGGTCAGTGCTTTCTCGTTTTATGCGAGTTGTGTTGCGAACTTCAGGCCCGCTTTCCCTCAGATCGTGTGTTCCTACTGAAGCTTCCGCTGCACTGTACAGATCCTCGAACTGTTGGCGATACCGGGGTTCACTTTTTCGATTTGGATGATTTTCAGGTGTCGAAAATGCGGTCTTATATTCTGAAATTAGAAAAAAAAAAGTGTTGTAGTTTGCTTAAAACATTAAAGCATACTTCGGTATAAGATATAACACTGCAAGAATATACTCAGTGGTAAAAAAGAAGACTAAATATTGAATAACAAGGCGATGTTTTATAATCTTACTTGCTTCCATCTTTCCTCCTCGATAAGTAGAGTCTTATGCCCGTTCGAAATTTCACGATATTTCAAGTATATGATCTTGCAGTAGTGATTAAGTTAGCTAATGTAAATTATTACAAGGGTCAACTTTAGTGCATATCCAGATGACCTTATTCTGCAAACAGAATGGTACCTATAGATGGGTGACGTGAATTTGAAGCGAGGGGGGGGCAGAGGTCAACTGCGATAGATAAAATAGTCGACCGATATGAATATATGACAAAAATGATCACGTTTTTGAGCGAAAAAAATTAACGTTTTTAGTCAGTTCCTTCTTATAGAATAACGTAAGGCGCTACCATTTGGTATATTTTCCGGAAAACGTGGAACGAACAGACTAAACTAACTAATGTGATAGATATAACTGTAAAAATTGTTAAATAAGAGTTATGCCCCTTTAGGTTAAGATATTAAGTGTTAATCCTAAAAAAAATATATTTCACTACTTCTATTAATCATCTATTAATTCTTTATTATATATTAAGGTAATAAGTATAATATCCTAATTGGAGAAAGGTCAGCTGATGGTCTACTTGTGATGCATGTCTGATGCTCTGCATAACCTTTTGTTTAGCTCCCCCTTACCTAAACCGAAACTCTTTAAAAATATGACGACAGTACAATCTAAAAATAAGCTTAAACCAGGCTTAGGAACAAACAAATTCAACTTGCCTCCTCCCTTGAGGCTTGCATTCACAAATATCCGTGGGCTTAGAACTAATTTAGCTGATGTTGAAGCATTTCTCTTAACAAATATCCCGGATATCTTAGCACTAAGTGAGACTAACCTACACTCCTCCTTCCCCTCTAACTACTTTAACATGCCTGGATACCTCCAACTCTGCCGTAAGGACTCTGACAGACACAGGCACGGACTTGGAGTTTACATTCGTAATACCCTTCCCCTGTCTAGAGAAACAAACCTAGAAACGGATGATCAAGACTTTATATGCTTTAGACTAAACAGGCAACACAATATTAGCTACTTTTATTTTCTCTACCGCTCTCCCTCGACTCAGGACTGCACCATAATAAACAAAGTCTCTGACAGTATAGACACGGCACTATCCCTCGGCACTAGCGCACAAATACATGTATTTGGTGACTTTAATGTCCACCACAAAAACTGGCTTGAATTCTCTACTTACACAGATACAGCGGGCAGCACATCTCATAGCTTCACTATATCTCACTCCCTATCACAAATTGTTACGTTTCCAACCCGTTTCCCTGACCAGGAAGAACAACACGCATCACTTCTAGATCTGTTTTTGACCACAGTTCCCGATGACTGCATAACGAAGGCCCACAGCCCACTCGGTAACGCTGATCATGCAGTGATAATGGTTGAAATCGCCCTAAACTCTAGATCCAAAACTGAAGAGCCAGTGCTCAAAGCAACAAGATATTATAAAAAGGTTGACTGGGAAGCCATCAGGTAACTAAACAGAGATGCCCCATGGAGAAATATTTTTTCTCTCCCTGCTGAACAGTGTGCAAACGAGACCACTGAATGGTTCAAAACTGCAATCGAAGCGCATGTTCCCATGCGGAAATTTTATAGTAAGTCCCACTCTCCCCAATGGTTTACGTCGACTTGCGCAACTGCCATTGCTCAAAGCAGCATGCATACCGCAGATTTAACCGACATAAGTCCAGTTCAAACAGACTGAAGTATATAGAAGCTAGAAATAACGTTAAGAAAGAAATAGCGACAGCTAAGAGAGAATTTACGGAAACCATTAAAAAACGCATCGAAGCACAAAAACTAGGAACTCGTGACTTCTGGAAAATCTACAACAGTGTAGTAAATATCGGGCAATCAACAATTCCCCCACTAACCAACAATCACGAGGTTGTTTGCTCAGTAACTGAGAAGGCTAACATGCTTGCCAGTCGGTTTGCCTCAAAGTCCACACTGGACCCTTCCAACCACCCCCTACATGACTTTCCTATGCGGACAGATGCCACGCTAGATGATCTGAGAATCACCCCTGCTCAGGTGCATGCCATCATAAAAACCTTGACACTGCAAAAGCATGTGGACCCATCTCATTCCAGCTGTGCTATTAAAAAAGTGCTCAGTCGAAGTAGCTCCAGTTCTCTCCAAACTCTACAACAAATGCCTTAATGAAGCTTGCTTTCGAGGCTGTTGGAAAACTGTTTCTGTTGTACCAGTATTCAAGAATTCTGGCGAAAGGACTGACCCATCAAATTATCGCCCCATTAGCCTCCTCCCACTTTTTGCCAAAATATTTGAGACCTTAATTAACCAAGCTCTAGTCCAGCACCTTACAGATGCTAAACTTCTGACTGACCAGCAATATGGATTTAGACAAGCCCGTTCCACAGCAAACATCCTAACTCTAATCTCTGAACGTATATACCATTCACTGGACAAAGCGGGGGAGGGCAGAACGGTAGCTCTAGATATATCTAAGGCTTTTGACAGGGTATGGCATGATGGTCTCCTCAGGAAAATCGGATCATACGGTATCACTGGTAGAATACTTAACATAATTAAATCCTTCTTAGATAAGAGAAAAATCCAGGTTGTCCTCGACGGTCGTACATCTAAACAATATGATATAAATGCGGGAGTGCCCCAGGGTTCTATCCTTGGACCTCTATTGTTCCTGATATTCATAAATGACCTCCCCGACAAAATTGCCTCTGAGATGGGTATATATGCTGATGACACTACAGTCTATGTCAGGCAAGACAGGAAGACGAATGAACACATTTCTAAAGAAATGGAAGAAACACTAGAGGAACACCTCCAATCTGTGGCGGAATGGGGACAAAAATGGATGGTCACATTCAATGCCGCCAAGACTAAACTAGTTTCATTAAATAATTACAAGAAACCTTCTCTACCACCTATAGCAATGGCCATGACTCTTTATCTGAGAGTACATCTTTCAAACTCCTTGGCCTAACGTTCACAGGAAACATGAGTTGGAACAATTACATTTAAGGCATTGCCAGGGCCGCTGCAAGAAAGGTGGGCTCTCTCTACCGTGCTAGACAACTACTAACACCCGAAAGTATCCTGTACTTCTATAAGGCCACCATTCGCCCATGTATGGAGTATTGCTGTCACATCTGGGCTGGTGCATCTGCTACTAGTCTCTCGCCTCTTGACAAAGTTCAAAAGAGAGTCGCAAACCTTATAGGCCCTGAACTGGCATCTAAGCTTCAGCCTCTGTCCCATCGACGAAATGTTGCATCCCTCTGCTTTTCTACAAGTATTTTAGTGGTGAATGCTCTGACGAACTGCAATCATTTGTGCCCCCACGACGTGAGCACCCTTGACAAACCCGACAGGCTGCTAAATCCCACCCACAGACTGTAGAGATCCCTAGATGTAAAAGATCTTTCTACTCCAATAGTTTCTTCCCTAGAACCATTAGACTTTGGAATTCCATTCCAGGTCCCTGCTTCCCCAACAGTACTGACATGCAGAAGTTCAAGTGTAACGTGAACCGACATCTTGCTGCCCAAATCCCTACATAGTACCCCAGTAGTTGTTGCACCTGATAGTAGCCCCCTACACCAAAGTGGCAATTTGCCTTGTTTGGGGTGAAAATGTAATAAAAAAAAATTAATTAATTATGGCTAATTCAGTAATTATATATATGTTATGCTCATATGCATGTAATATATAGAGTGCGTCTGGTGTTTGAGAACATCATTTATTTTATCAATTCTTTTCTGTATATTAAATCAACCATGGGAGATAATAAACTAACACAGAAAATGAAAAGATATGCTGTAATAGTTGCAATCGTGGCAGAACACAGCGATTTGCAAATCGCGCAATTTCTTAAAGTCGTCCAATCTCTTTGTTTTTAAAGTTCCCAAAGACTTAGAAGATAATGATTGCCAAATTTCTCCTGCTGCTAAACGTAAAAATTACCAGCAGTGCTCTGACAGCATAAGAACACGCGAGTTTAGTCAACAAATTCAGAATATTATTGATGAGAGCCTTGAAAATCAATGACGCCAATTTGCCAAAGATCCTGGTGTTTCCGAAGCTACAATTTGAAGGACTGTCGATGAGAATCTTCTATACAAGTCGTATGTGATGAAGAGAGGTCAGTTTATGCCCAAGGCCACCAAACTAAAACGTTTCGTGAGATCCAAGAGACTTTCAAACAAACTGAAACATCCTGCTCAACAAAACATGCTTTGAGTTTTTTTTTTTAAACAAAAAGAACTTTGACCAGGTCCAAAAAGTAAACAAAGAACGACAGATGGCTATGTGCTGAGTCATGCACACAAAATTTCCTGCAACTGTTATGGTTTGGGGGTTGTTAGCAATGAAGGGCATGTGATGCCACCACATTTTTTTCCACAACGAGTAAGAGTCAATTCTGCTGCTTACATTGATGTCGTGTGTACTGGTGTAAAACCTTGGATCGATAGAGTAAGAAATGGGAGACCCTACATTTTTTTTCAACAAGACTCTGCACCATCATATATGATTCAAACACCTCAGGATTAGTTAGCAGAACATTTTCATGGTCACATTACGCTCAACTTGTGGCCTCCAAGCTCTCCAGACCTTAATCCGCTTTATTATTATTTTTTTTATTACATTTTCCCCCCAAACAAGGCACATTGCCACTTTGATGTAGAGGGCTACTATCAGAGACATAAGGTACAGGGATACTATGTAGGGAGTTGGGCAGCAAGATGTCGGTTCACGTTACACTTGAACTTCTGCATGTCAGTATAGTTGGGGAAGGAGGAACCCGGAAGGGAATTCCAAAGTCTAGCGGTTCTGGGGAAGAAAATACTGGAGTAGAAGGCTCTCTTAAATCTAGAAATCTCAACTATGAATGGGTGGGATTTTGCTGCTTGTCGGGTTTGTCGGGGCTATTTACCTAGAGGGGGTACAAGTGCTTGCAGTTCGTCGGAGCATTCACCGTTAAAGTACTTGTAGAACAGGCGGAGGGATGCTACATTTCGTCAATGGGACAGAGGCTGAAGCTTAGATGACAGTTCAGGACCTATCAGGTTGGCGACTCTCTTTTGAACCTTGTCTAGGAGTGAGACTAGTAGCAGATGCACCAGCCCAAATATGACAACAATACTCCATACATGGGCGAATTATAACCTTATAATACTTTCGGCTTTAGTAGCTTTCTGGCACGGTAGAAAGAACCTACCTTCTTCGCAGCAGTCCTGGCAATGCTCTCAATGTAATTATTCCAACTCATGTTTCCTGTGAACGTTAAACCAAGGAGATTAAAAGATTACGTATAGGTGTTTTTGAGAGAGATGCTGATAGACATCCTCACAATACTAAAGATTCTCTGAAAGCATCCATAATCAGAGTAATAGACAACATCGACGAGAACCATCCTATACGCGATTGCCAAAGGTTTGAGTCTCGAATAGAAGTTGTCATTGAAGCGGAGGGAGATTTTAGTGAATGAAATTACTAAATAAGAGGTTTGCTTATCTACCAACGTTATTTTGTTTAATTACATATGTGTTGTTGTTGTTTGTATTTTAATTATCCTTAAATATGTAAAAAAAAAAAAAAAAAAAAAAGTTCTCAAACACCGGGCGCGCCCTGCATATATATTAAGTTATATAAAATCCATCAAAGTAGATTGATAGACTAAGACTACGAGAAATAATCTCTATTTATGAATATAGTTAAGGCTTATATTTTTCTTGTATGTTTTAGGTTAATTGTGAACAATAAACAAGTGCGAATTGTTTACTTAAAATATGTGGTATTTCCTAATTGTTAACGTTTAAGGTAATCGCTTGTTATTTTTTTTTACTCGAAAGCGCCAAATTATAGCTATTGTAAAAGAACACACGTTTAAAGCTCTCAGAAGCCATACAAAACTGTCCGCAAAGATTCTTGGCGTAACGGGTAATATACTAGGTAAAATTCCGTGCTAAGCAACATTCATCTGACGGTTGAAGGGTAAATCCTTAGCGCGGGCTTTACTAAGAATACAGCTGTGAATGTCTTAAAAGTTATACCCAATCGTGGCTGACAGAACGAGAACATACTATTCTCGTTGATTAAATAAAAGGTTTCATTTTGGCATTCTAGGCAGATTTCCAAGTTTGGCAGAAAGATTTCCAAATTCGGCCTGATACGCCTGGAGAAGATCAGATTAGCGTTCTAGGTAATCCGTTAGTATTATTTTTTTCCTTAGTGTTTTCCTCACCCTGACATTGATATTAAAAGTCTACTTTTTCTATTTAAAAATTAGTAAAACGAACTTCTTAATATACTCAGTCATGGATATGTGAGCGACTATATCATAGTTAACTAATTTGCATAATTCTTTGAAAAACAACCGTTAATTAATTACTTATTCACTTTTTATAGTTTCTGATTAGATTATTGGTTCTATTTTATTATTACGCTGAATTCTATTTATGCATAGTTTCTACATTCTGCATCATTGTAGAATTATAGATAAAAACGGTACACGGAAAACAGTACACGGAAATGTGTGTGTGTGTGTGTGTGTGTGTGTGTGTGTGTGTGTGTGTGTGTGTGTGTGTGTGTGTGTGTGTGTCATTATTGGTATGGTGCAAAAAAGTCTCTATCAAAATCTCCTCTGAATATTTGGTGACCCGAGTTGAAATTTAATATATAGAGTATTTGGACCTGTAGCACACTTTCAAATTGGTTTTTAGCCGGGAAAATTGCTTATGGCACGTATCTTTGTAACTTTTGAAATCGCTACTACATATTAGGTACAATATAATAACAAATAGAGAATTGTCTCTATAATAATAAATACGTAATCTGCATAAATTAAAATATCATATTTAAGCGTATCTTACGACCGGGCAACGCCGACAGCATGTTAGTTTCTGTATAAAAAAAATTGAAGTAAACAAGATGCTATTTTCCCCTCGATAACTATATCATCCGTTCTCTAATGTCATTCTTTTAGAAGTTACTATTGTTAGTGGCAGGCATTTTTATGACAAGAAAAAATATTGATATTTTTCAAATAAAATCAAAAATTATTTTCTATCTTTTTTTAAAATACAGCATTTTTTTTGGTAAGCGTAACTCTTAGCTGCATTTCAAAGGAGAAATATTTTGTTTGTTGTTGTTGTTTCTCGTTTCGTCATCATCATTTTATTTTTATCAGGCTCTCCGTGATGAAAGAGATAAACATTTTATGGATTCGTTAAGACGTTCTACGATTTCTTCATATCTAATTGGCTCGTGCATGTTTGCGACAAAATCGTCGCTTGTGGATTCTCATAACGACAAAATTGTTTTGTTTTTTAACTCGAACAGAAAACAGATACGCATCGAAAGAACCGTTTGTTGCATCGAACAATACAAAATTTCATTTAAATAAATACATTCGCCAATGAGACAATGTAGAACTTAATTACAATACTTTCATTGTTTCTATGACATTGTTACTATATTTACTCAAACACTAGTGCCACACTGAGTAAAAAATGACGGACAAATATGTTTTCCTGGTGTTTGTAGTGACCTTATCTAGATATAATACATTTAATATAAAGTATTAAATTATGCATATAAAATCATAAATTACTTCAGTAGTTCTACGAGGGGCGTTTTAAAAGTAATTCCTCCTATTTTTATTCTGCCCGGATATATCAAAGGAGAGTGGAAATTTCATCCTTATTATCTTATGATGACTGAATCGTGCATTCATGACCGGAAAGTTTTATTTCTCTGTTATTTATATTGACGGTGTGAAACTCTATGAAAAAAAGTCATGTCATGGAATTGAGTCAGAAGCAGATATGCGTCACTAAATTCCTAGTAAAAGGGCATTGAGAATTTTGGTAACAATGTAGGAAAATAAATTCTGGAGTTCAATAGGTCGCTCGTTTTAATGGTACAACTCCTGTTTTCGTGGCCCATCGGCAGTTTTAGTTTTAAAAAATAGGAAACCTTACTTTTGGAAAGACTTTCGTCTGACAAAAGCGCACTCCGGACTCGCATGCACTGCCTTAGTTCATCCTTGGAAAAAGTCTACTGAGAATGATGGTGACTATGTGAAAAATTAATTCTGGGACGCAAAAGTCGCTCGTCTTAATGGTATAACTCCTGTCTTCGTAATTCTTTTAGTTAAAAAATAAGAGGTTTTACTTTTTGGACGACCCTCGCATGATTATATGTAAATTACCATTATCATTTCTGATGATCGTAAGAAAAACACAAACTTTTTAGTATATAGTGGAGTATTTCTTTCAAGATTAATTTCTGGGCGAGGAATATTATTTTTCGTATTCTGTTAGTCGTAGTCGACACTTAAACGGCAAAATATCGGCAAACAACTAAATTGCTTCTCATATACGTTTCTTCATGATTTTTATATATATCCCATTTTCAAAGGAATCAATATTCAAGAGTTTATCTTATTTGCATATTACATTACAGAAAACTTGTGTTAATAATTAGCTTTAAATTTTTAATGAAAATTAATAATAAAATTGGTTTAAGTATTCTATTTAGAAATATTATATAACGTATAATTATTTAATTACTTTTTAATTTAATTTACATTTAATTTGTTTTTAATTATTAGTATAATCAAAATCACATGCGTTTAAAAACGGAAGTAAATTTTCATTTAACATATGATCTATTTCCCTTAAAACTATGAGATTATTTTCCTGCTTGAATTTCATATATGAAGATGATTATGTTTTATGCTTCCAAAAATCCAAAATATGGTCAACTTTCAGGAAAGTCGTAACAACTTAAAATATTTGGTGTATCTTAATTAGTATTTGACTAAATTCCCCGCCCGGCAATATGTTTTTACAGGGTATCCAAAAAGTCACTGAAGTGTTCTGAACTTGAATAGATTCATTATTTTTTTTATATCTTTCTGTAATTTTAACACAATCTGTTAAAGACATTGAGATTTTTTAATGCCAATTAGAACAATCTTTATTTATAAAAAATAATGCTTTTTAAATGTTTCACATTTTCAGCTTCGTATATTTGTGCTCTTTCCAAAACATTATTCATAAAAAATTGCAAAATCCTTGGATTGCGCTTTAACTCCCTAATTTCGTTCCTGATGTTTTCCTTCAATTCTTACTAAGTTAGACGTTTCAAGGTCTGCCAGCTCGCAGAACGAAATTAGGGAGTTAAATCGCAATCCAGAGATTCTGCAATCCGTTATCAATAATGTTTCGAAAAGATCACAAATATGCGAAATTGGAAATGGGCAACATTAAAAAAGACATTACTTTTTTATAAAGATTGTTTAAATTTTGCATTTAAAAAAACATTTTCCCAATGTATATATATATACATATATGTGTGTGTGTGTGTGTGTGTGTGTGTGTGTGTGTGTGTGTGTGTGTGTGTGTGTGTGTGTGTGTGTATAGTCGTAGAAATTTCCAGGTTGGTATCTAGGGGCGCGTTTTATTCACTTAGGAAGATGCACTCCAGAATAATGGCAAGTCGGCGACAAGGTGGTACTTCGTGTAATGATGTATCGGCAAC
Organism: Euprymna scolopes; assembly: GCF_053919585.1. NCBI lineage: Eukaryota > Metazoa > Mollusca > Cephalopoda > Sepiida > Sepiolidae > Euprymna > Euprymna scolopes. The sequence goes on along the minus strand of NC_136489.1, from coordinate 48,865,907 downwards.
CTTCTACAATAGGAACGTCAAGTAAATGTTTGCCGCAGCGAATGGTGACATTTAAAAATTGCGCCTCATGGATCACCTTAAACACTTTGCAGCTGGGGCTGGCTCATGCCTAAAGAGGAAAATGTATACTCGTATCGGAGTTCTGCAAACGACGATATATATATATATATATATATATATATATATATATATATATATATATATATATATATATATATATATATATATATAGCAAATAAGCTACACATAATTTTTCGCGTTCCACCCTCGTGTGTATTCGTCAGGCTATTGCATGGAATTGATGTTTTTATATATCCACGTGGTACTGGGTTTGTTAATCAGCAAATAAGATTCTTAGTTATGCAGACACCCATTTATTGTAATTAATAATCGTGCGTAACTGTTCTTTTTTTGTTTTAGCAAGAGTTTTTTTCTTTGTTTTGTGATCGGAGATGATCTATTTTTATTTATATGTTTATGTACATTTTAAGTTATATTCGATTATTTTTATTTTTTATTTTATGTATTTGTTTATTAATTATTAGTAGTAGTAGTATTAATATTATCATTATTATTACTTTTATTATTATTATTATTATCATCATCATTTTTGTTATTGCTGTTCTTATTATTTTCAACAGCAGTTTATGAGTTTTTCCGTTATCCTAAGGTAAAGTTTACTTTGTGTATACATACGTTTGCTATTTCACACCTGCAGTTTAATAAATTTGGAGATTCTTTAAATATCAGGATAGCTAAATTCTCATTCAAACACTGTCTACATGGGTCGTCTACGTTTCTACATGTGCTGTCTTGCCGTACTATTTTGCATTCTAATGTTGGTGATCGTCCTCTTTCTTTTGGGCTCCCAGTAGTGATTCGCTAATGATGGTATTTTTATTCGGCGTTTTCCATATTGAAAGTACTTCTGTGGTCGTAATATCCGCTTTTAAAATATAAGGTTGTTATTTCTACACAATATTTTTTGTTATCCGTAAAAATTTGGACCTGGTAAATAATGCATTTTCTTAGGCATTTATTTTGTGATGAACATGGTGTCTGATTTGAACAGTTACAATTTTTATTCATTGCTAGTGTTTTTATTTCTATTAGGATTTGCATTAGCATAAATTCTCGTAATTATATTTTTGTTTTCTGTGTTAATTTTGTTGCTATTATATTGGTCATTTTTATTAATTTTGTTTTTTTATTGCTCACAGTTAACATTTTATGTGCTTTGTTTATCATGTCTAGGTTTTCGCAGCAAAGAAAGAATCGCCAGAAAAATTCTGCGTGGCTTAATTTTCATATATATTTTCAAAACTTACTACCTCTACTTATGTATCGTGAAATGTCCAAGTAAATACTGAAAATATTTGCATAAAATTTTATATAGATGAATAAAAGATTAATATATATATATATATATATAATATAATATAAAGCTGAATGTGTGTGTGCGTGTGTGTGGTCACGAATAGGCTCCTATGTGGTTGACTATTTTAAAAAACTGATTACATATAATGATAGAAATGTATCAAGACACAGGAATGGGTATGTTTGATCTGGCAGAACGGTGGTTCATTAAAAGTGTGGGGTCTGCGTTCGCGCCTGGTCCACAAAGTATGGATATAAAAAATTTTAAATTAAAAAAAAAACCTTTACAAATGTTTTTGATATATATGTACATAATAATACTATGATAAGTATGTTTCAACTTAAATAGGAATGATATAATAAAATTATGGGGTCTGCGTTCGCGCCTGGCCTCCATAGAATGAAAATAGGCACAAACTTTAATAAAGACTTTTCATATCTGCGTAAGTATACTTTGATAATTATGTTTCAGTTTGAAGAAATATAGTATAATAAAATTATGGGGTGTTCGTTCGCGCCTGACCTCGATAGAATGGAAATATGTTACAAAGTTTAACAAGTTTTTTTTTAATATGGATCCACAGAATATTGTGATAAGTGTTTCAGTGTGAACAGGTATGGTATAATAAATTATGGGGTTAACCTATTTTATTTTTACTTTCATCATATTTTGCTTTGGTTTTGATACCCTCAAATTCGAAGCTATCTCTTTACAACCCCTTCATTTCACAACCTATCATACTTTCATAAATCAGAGTCCATTTTCTGTAGACTGTTTTTGAAGCCAGTCAACCACGGGTACTTTTGCTAGTATAATATATATATATATATATATATATATATATATATATATATATATATATATATATATATATATATATATATACATATTATGTGTCATTTACGACCTCTGATGTGTTGCCATAGATGGTTGTGTCATCAGCAAATGATTTAATTATGTGTTTTGGGAGATCATTGATGTTTTTTGTTTGTTTTTTTACAAAGGAGTCACAGAGTGTTGACATGTAACGACTACACTACAAAATGAAGGTTTTTCTCCTTGTTAATGGTTATAGCAAGAACAATGTTCTCAAAGAATTTTTTAATTCATTGATTGTCTTGTTGTATAATCTACGTCTAGCTTTAATGTTAAATAATGCCTAGTCTCGATAGATCGCTTGACATCCATAGTATTGCAATTGGATCTCATCTCATGCAGGAGGAATAATCCAATGAGATCCGTAATCTGGGCCCAGTCAAAATCCTATAAATATGTCGAAGTTATCACGGGATAACCTTTCTGATCCATAGATTGTTATCAAATGATAGAAGTATTAACTTAATTTCTCAATCAATAAGATCTGAATTATTCCAAGCTAGAATCGGTGCTTATCTAATAAGGGGATATCGATTAGTAATAGTTGTCTATATCGAAGGTAATAAAGTTTAAGTTAGGTTTATATTTAAGATTCAAAAACCATTCGATTATATTTAATTATGTTATCAAGGATTCTTTTGCTTGGGTCTTATTTGGAGGGGCATGTTAGTCTGATAGAATAACCGTTATTGAAATTATCCTTATTATCTTTTAGAGAGAATTTGAGGGTAGCTGGTGTCAAGATTTCTGTATAATCAAGGGTATTCATGGTGGGTAGTATAGTTTTTGCTTCATTATTAATATTGACAAATGGGTGAGAGTTTCAAACAACCGAGATTATGACAGTGGGTCAAGTTTAGATTAATATTGCTCCTGGGCAATAATTTTCCAACCTTCATTTCATTTCGCATTAAGTTAATATTATTTCGAAAATAAAAGCATAAAGAAAACATTTTCATTTCAAGAAAATTTAATTCTCACTTTGCCTGAAGATAAACGTTAAACGATTTCCAATTAAAGTGAATTTTCATTAAGGATTCGTAAATAAAATAATGTTCATGATATAGACTTGGATATATGGAGAGATGGGTGGATGGATGCAATGATAGATGGATATATACACAGCATGTGGGAAAAGTATCGGTACATCAAGCGCTGTGAGCTGTATTCATTATGTCCTGGATGGGGTTCGAACTCAAAAACTGTCCGTCAGACGCATCACATAAAGCAAGTACAAATGCTGACGCTATCAAATACATAAATTATACGTTCATTTTGTTTGTTGTGCCTCATAACAAAAAGGATAAATCAAGACTCCATTTCCCTTTTTATTGGTGAATATCAAACATTATATCTGTTATTAAACTGGTACCCGGTGATTTGGGTAGTAGTATTAGAACTCCTGACAGTGAGGGCAATAACAACCTCCTCACGCCTTCATGTATTAATGACTAATAAAAAGAGTAGATTGCAGATTATGATTAATTATAAAGATTTAATCGGTTGAAAATAAAACTCTAGTAATTAAACGACATGGAACAATGTCGTAAATCACTTGCGAAATCGATGTTTCACCTAGTTTGTAGCCAAAGGACAAGCTCTACATCAGAAAATACATTCTATATAAAATGAGATATCCCAACCCATGAAACGTGCAAGACGGAAACGCTACTCTTTTGGAATTAATTAAAAGATTTTGTTTGTAATGTTCGGAAGTTGACTGACTTAGACAAAGGTCCTCTCAAGAAAAGCTGAAAAGTTCGGGTCCGAAACATTCAATTTGCATCGTGTGCTTGTTTCTAAGGTTACAGTATATTGTTAGAAGTAAAGTACAGAATGGATTGAGAATAGAGTAAAATACATAATGTTTACTGATACACATCTTCACGTTTAACTGTTTAAGCTTGTGCATTTTAATTGACGATATTAGTTCATCAGAGCACATTCCATTAAAATACTTGTAAAACACGAGCAGTGTTGAACATTGTGGCGATGGGATAGAGGTTGAGCTTGGTTACTATTTGGGATCATGTTTAACAGGAGACTGCGAGGATTTGAGCAGCAAGATGTCTGTTCACATTACATTTAAACTTCTGCAGGTTAGTACAATCAGAGAAACATGAAACAGGGAGGGAATTCCAAAGCCTAACAGCCTGAAGGAAGAAACTATTAGAGTAAAAGTCTTTCTATGGACTCAACAGGGAAAGGGTAAGGTTCTGCTGGTTGTCGGGTTAGTTGCGAATGTATAATTCGAGGGAGCACAAGTGCTGCAAGTTTATCAGAGCACATTCTATTAAAATACTTGTAAAATAGATACCGGACTGCAACATTCCGGCGATGAGACAGAAATTAGAGCTTGACCACCGGTGCAGGACCTATTAGGTTTGAAACTCTTTTGGAGGCCTTTCTAACAGGGAGAAACTAGTGCTAAACTTTCTTTCTAAATAAAAATAAAATAATAACCTGAATTAACGTAAAGAGTTTTAAGTTAACTTTCGCATCCCTTTATGCTGGAAAGTTTTCTGCTCTAACATTTTCTAACATTAAAACCAAAATATCGTTAACGATCTGATAAAAAGAAATGTTTTAGATAGCAACGTTTTACCTCACTGTATAAAGAAGTGATTGAAAAATCGAATCGTAAAACCTGAGCATTGGATGATTAAAGAAAAAGCAAATTAATTTCACTTGATATTTAATGACTATTAATTAAACAATTGAGTGGTAAATTTCGTTTGTTTGGCGTTTCCATTTTTACTTCCTTTGCATTAATTAAAAAAAAGAAAATGGTCATTATTTGCCAAATATATTTCCTTTTCAATTTCCAACACGCGTAGCAATTTCTTTATAAGGAAACAAGTTGAACCCATAAACATGGATTTCTTTCAAATTACATTCCCTTGTATATAGATTTGACTGAAATATCTTTATATTACTACCGTAGTACTTATACGTACGTGTGTCACAGCTTCCAGATTATAAACTATTCATTCAGGAGATTCTATTTATTAAAAGAGAGGATAGTAGGTGACTACTAACATTAAATTAGTATATAAAAAAACGCTAATTTCATTTTCTCTCTTTAATAAATAGGATCACCCGATCACCGAAGAAAACAAAATATTTTTTTTAATAATGCCGCTTTTGGACAGTACCTGAAACTAAAATATACCTTCTTGATCATCTAGCGAGGGTCCAAGAGTAGTATCTGTTCTGTCTAAAGATGGTATAATGTTATCGTGGGGTTTTCGTTCGCGCTGAAAATATGTCAGAGATTTATGTAAGGATATTGGAGATAAACCATAACAACCAGATATATTCTGATACTACATGAACCAGATTACTTGGATGAATACATCTAAAGTTTTTATAAATAGGATACAATAATATCGCATAGGTCTCCATCGGCGCTGAACGTCTACAGAATGCCCAGCAGCAATATATTATATATGCAAGATGCCGGTGCGCAATTTTCACATGTCTTGCTAGTGTATATATAAATTAAAATTAATGAAGTATTGGGCGAATAAAAGAGTCGCCAGTTGTCGAGTTTAGAAAACGGTTGCAGCGCAATGGTTAGCAGTATGTACTGTCATCTTAGGGTGTCGTATTCGGATTTTGTCGTTTTCATTAATATCGTTGGGAAAGGTATGTACCCATCCCCATTTTTACAGGTGCTACCAGATCATATGAAAGAAGCCACTCTGGAATTCCCACAGGTTCTGCTAGTAAGCTATTATTAATTTTAGTTTCTAATTCTTTTCCGGAAAAAAAATTGACCGAAATAATTGCGTTAAATTTATTTTATTTGAAGACACAGACAATTTATAAAATACCAACACATCGCCCGGTGTTGCCCGATCGTAAAATACGCTTAAAAATGATATTTTAATTTATGCAAGTTTCATATTTATTATCATAGAACCAATTCCTTATTGATTATTATATTGTACCCAACATATAGTAGTGAATTCAAAAGTTTTAAAAAGAAATATGACGTTGTGGGACTTTCCTCCAGCTGACTATTTCTCATACTTTAGTCTTTTCAATAAGCGTCTCCTGTTTTTTTGTTTTGTTTTTTATTTTTCGATAATCATCATTCGTTCTTGCATTAAATGGTTTCATACCTTGCCTGGAGCGATTTATATTTTTAAAAAAAGAAAGGTTTTTAATAAAACTATCTTGTTTCGAGTTTTCATTTTTGCCACACCTTTCACTTTGGAGACTGACAGAGAACAGAAGATAATGTTATGATTCACCATGAAAATAAATCGGCTCAAAAGTTAATAACACGGATTGTGTCGTTAAGCCAGAAAAAAAATTATGAAATAAAAAAAACACAAGAGTAAAACAGGAAAGGGATGAGGGAACAAAAGAAGTTTTTATTAAACGATCGGTGAATAGATACGTAAATTTATGTATTTTGCCTGGCAGTTTGAAACTGAATCGATTGATACGTTTGTATTCATAAAGAATGATTTCCAACTTCAAATGCGATCGTGCATAGAAAGCTACTTAGCCAAGCATATATGAGCACATGCGCAGAAAGATAGAAATGGGCCCGTTTGTGCACATGGCGTGTGACTCCCATGATATCGAACTATTTATATAATCTGTTCATATGTATATAAAATACATATTTATGTATATATTTTTGTAACAGTATTCTTATGCTGATTTATATATACCAATCTCACTATGCCTTTTTCTCTTTCTTTATATATATATATATATATATATATTTATATATATATATATATATATATATATATATATATATATATATATATATATTCTATAGCAGGTGCCTAGCATTGCGCGGTCGTAAAATACGCTTAAATATGATATTTTGATTAATGCAGACTTCGTATCCCCCTCTTTGGTTTGAGCACTGTCGTAAATAATCGCACCCGCTACTTAATTGGCTGAAAAATGCGACGCTCACTGTTTGTTTGTTTGTTTATAAAACAAGCGGTTAGAGCAATGTAAAAGTGGCGGGCAAATGTTTATTTAAATAGACATTTGGCGAAATGATTGCCGGGCGACGCTCCTGTGGGTCGATCGGTAGAACTGCTGACTGTTAACGCGATAGTTCTAGGTTCAAGCCTCGGCTTGGGAGAGGTGCTAGTCTAGCAGTATCAGAATTTGGGGGGAATTTTTGACACCCCTAACAGAAAACTGCGATTAAAATATAGAAAACTCGTAATTTCTCTTTCTAAAGTGGGTTATTTATTTTCTTTATAGAATATGCTTCCAAAATAAACTATTTAAGTTGTTTAAAAAATAATAGAAATATTATTTTTCATTGTTTAAAAAACATTGTTTACAAAGTGCGTGCGTGCGCTCTGGGAAGCTATTTTGTTACGTAGTGAAATCAATTGATTTTTATGAGATGAATATTTTTCAATTTTTAAACTTTAAAAATCTATCAAAATTTTCCTATTCGTTCAATTGTTACGTTTTTTTCAGGGTGAATGTAAAACTTTATGCTCTTTCCGATAAACTAAATATAATATTTTAGACAAACGTTGTTTTATAAATTCACCCCCCCCATTTTGGAATGTCTATGAGAATTTTAATAATTAATTTTGTTCGGCACGTTTTATATATCACAAATTGAAGATAAAACATGAATAAATAAAATACTCAAATTTAAAACAACAAAAAATATCACTTATCTGTAAATTTACCGGTAAAGTCCAAAATTTAAATCCTTCTTTTTTCGATAACCACGTGTTTTATTTTTTTGTTTTTTTCTTTTTACGTGGAAGCTTAATTTTTGTTTAGAATGTTCCAGTAATTAATGGTCGATCAGTTTATATTTTTATATTTAATTCCTGGTTTCCTTTTTTTCGATATAAAAAAAAAGACGAAATCGGATAATGCAGATTTATAGTATAATAAAAAAAAATTCAGGTATTTCTTTAAGATATTAAAAAAAAAATAACATTGCATATCTGCGTCATATCGTAATTCGTGTTAATGAAAAAATGAAAACTCCCAGTTTTTTATTTACGATAGCGTAAAGGCACAAAAATAAAAAAGGACAAGTTATCTCCCTTAAATCTGTTCATTGCAATGTGGCCATAAAGTGGGTGCCCATTTGACGTCACATCATTATAGAAAAGTTACCCCCCACTTTGTGACCATTTGTAAAAATTTTTATCTTGGAAACTACTAGTTTCGTTTGCCGTATATATAAATGGTTATTTCCGTTTTCAGCGCCTCCGAAAACCTTTAAAAGTGGAAAATTTGAAGGAATATAATCCAATATCGAGATTATTAAGGTTTCTGAATTAGTGTTTTTTTTTTACACTTATAGGCCTCCGTACATAAGTAAGAGATAATTTTTCACTTCCGGTGTCGTTACAAGTTGCTTAAAAGCCACGCGTGGTCGCGATGTGTGTTGGAAAAATCCTTCCATTTAAAAAATACATGGATTATAATACATAAATATGAATAAATTCTCATACATGAAGATTAAAAGAAAGCATATCTTACTCATTAACCAGGTAAGTTCTTTATTTTGCCGTTAAAATAATTATCGTAAGATTCAAGTAATGTTATTGTTCAACAATCCGTGTAATGTTAAGTGAAGAAATCGAAGGAAAAATAAATAAAATTGTTTATTTCTCTATTAAAGCTTTTATGATATTAAAATTTGGTCTTTGCTCGTTTTATTGAAATAAAATTTACGGGTTTAAATTACGTTTTACTATTATTAAAATCTGATAGAAATATAGGTGTTTATTCAAAATGGCGACTCGCCTGACAATTTCCCCAAAATTCTGATACTGCTAGTGCTAGTCTAGCGGCATTGATGAGTGTGATACAACGATACAGGACTGTATGTCGATGGCTACAAATATATATGTATACACGCTTAAATATAATATTTTGATTAATGCAGACTTCCTATTTATTATTATATTATAATATTATAGTAATGTTAAAAAGTTTAAAATAAAATGGCCCGTGCGCCACCACCGAGAATCAAAACCACAACGTTTAGCTTACGATTTATTTTTTCCTAGGATATAAAGACATGTTTGCTGCAAAGTTAAAAATTAAAACAAATTATTAACTATTACGTTACACATGCACATTCGTAACGCCGTCGTTCGACCTTCATCTGGCAAATTGCATTTGTTTTTATTTTTACACTTTTACACCGATTTTCTCCGGCTAAAACCCAGATATAAAATTTCGCATGAGCCCAAATACCCTACATATTAAGTTTTATGTCTGTAAACCAGAAACTGACAAAGGAGTCTGGTAGGCAAAAAATTTTAAACAAATATATATGCACATAAATAAATATATAGAGAAAGGAGTTTGTGTTCACTATAATCTTTTTACGCAAACATTATACAAGTATAAATCATGTAGAATATCTGCATGAATATAATAGTTATTATATAGTAGTTAACTAAAGATGGTCATTCCATAAGAAAAGCGAAAAAACTAATAGGGGATTAATTGAAATGAATGTTTGCAAGAATATGCAAATTAACTTCATCTTTTGCAAATGAATGCAATCCCACGACCGATATATAACAAAGTTGGATTTTATTTTTAAATAAATAGAAAAAAGGGTGTTTAATATGAATATCAATACACAAAAAAAATTCATAGGAATATATATATATATATGTATATATATATATATATATACATACATACATACATACATACATACATATATATATATATATATATATATATATATATAATCGAGCCAGAGATGTCTCGTGATGCGGGGTTCGAATCGTTCAACTGGTAGTAATCGTGACACCCTGCACTGAAGATTCTCGAAAGGATGAAACACTAGTGTCTATAGGTATTTAATTATTATAGTAGAAAAATAATTATGACAGCCCCTTTAAGAAATTCATTTCTTATCGTTGAGCACTTTCAGTTGAATTAAAAGTCGGTCAATTTAGCTCTTATGCGTAGATCATCGTATAACGATTAGATCACTGTCTGCCTGACGTAAATGAACACTTAAAATTAAGATGTTTAAAATTCAACGTTATTTCAAGCGGTTAATGGTAGCCGAATGGATACGGTCTACGCTAATCGAGCCAGAGATATCTTGTGATGCGGGGTTCGGATCGTTCGACTGGTAGTAATCGTGACACCCTGCACTGAAGATTCTCGAAAGGATGAAACACTAGTGTCTATAGGTATTTAATTATTATAGTAGAAAAATAATTATATATATATATATATATATATATATATATATATATATATATATTACATAGAAAAATGCAAGCATGAAAAGTAGTATGGTAAAGATTAAGCTGAGAAAAGTAACAGGACTAGTTGTTAAAAATGGAAAAAATATAATAAATTTATAACTTAAAATATTGCAACATTAAGAATGTTTGTTAATTCAATTTAAGATTATATATGGATACTGGAATATTTTAAGTTATTAATTTATTACATTTTTTACTAGAATATCTTATCTTTTTTTTTTCAGTTTTAACTACCAGCCCTTTTACTTTTCTAATTTTAATCTTAACAATATTATATTTCATGCTCGCATTTTTTTTTATCTAATCCATGACTTTTTCAGGCTTTGTTTTGAAAATTCTTTTGTGTTCAATATCATGCACATTTTCAACAATCCATATGAAAGAATTATTACAAACATCTTTAATTAACTAAACAAAAAAATCAAATAAAAGACGTTATTAAGTAAATAAACAAAAAGGACGCACAAAAAAAAAGAAACAGAATTAACAGGCGACATCGCAAGCAAAATATTATCAACCCTAGCACGGCAAAGCGAATCACTTTCGTTAACTCTATAGTATATAACCCAAAGAAGATGGCATGTGAGCGACATTCCCGCTATAATTCATGAAGTTGCTATGGTAATTAACAACCAATCAGAAGAAATCGTCTCTAAAACGTCAATGTTGACAAAGTAACTATGGTAACAAACAACCAATCAGACAAAAACGTCTCTCACGTTCTTTCCTGATTCTGAGGACTTTTGAACACCAGTAATTTTATCATAAATTTTGTTTTAATGAACGAAAATTGAAAACCTTTATTTCGAAATAAAGCTAAAATGGTGACCAATGAACTGTGAAAATTGTTTGAAATGAGTGAGCAGTAAAGCTTTAAATCAGTTCTAGATGAGTACAACTAACACTTAACCATATATTCAAACATGGTGGTGTTTGAATTATATATATATATATATATATATATATATATATATATACATATATATATATAAGTGAGAATTTGCTTATGTGAAGACACTTTTCAACGCATATACGCAACTAATTTTTTATCAACAGACTTGAAATTTGGTGTATAGTATATTCAGACGTGCAAATTCTTTAATTGGTTTTTGACCGGAAAAAAGCGTCTGCTAAGAGGTCAAAATAAAAAAGGGGTACTTGGGAATCATTGGATTTTATCTGTTTGTAAACTGTTTTACAAATGCACATATGCGGCCGTGAAACATGACAGCGTATTTATGTTAAGAATGGGTAGGTTGGAAAACACTTTGTAAAGAACGTGTCAAGCGAGTCTATAAGTTATAGTACTTGAATCACTGCCTTTAGGGTTTTTTCGATCTCAGTTCCAGTGTGTTTTACTTACAAGAATTGAACTGTTTCAATCTGGGCCACAATTTTTACATCTTAACATTTAAAATTGAGGTTACTAGTTATTTTTTGTTGTATTTGTATATTAATTTTGTTTAGTTATGTTTTATATTTACATATGTATTCTGCATATTTATTGTGAAATGCGTTCCGAGTGCTTAATGATATATTCTTTATATTGTTGTAATGTGTAATTAGGATTTCTTCAAGTTATTTTAGTCTTTGTACACATTAATATTTATATACATACACGCACACGAATGTGTATGCGGGTTTATGTGTTATACGTTGACGTGCTTGAACAGACTTCAGAAACGTCAATAAGAAAGATACTAAAATTTGCCGCAGTGATTACTTAAGAAATGTAATGGCACGCTCGATCCATAAAAATCAATAAATCAAAGGTTTTTTGCAACAACGCTATGGCTACATTAAATGATAGACTCCAATCGCATCTAAAGAAATTTGTTGCTGTTTCTGCTGATGATGATTCTGCCTTTTATGGAATTGCAGAAGTTGAATCAATGCTTTAGTCGTACGGAAAATGCCTATCAGCCATTGTGTCCGTGAACGGGGTCATCAGGCCGCGATGAAACCGTTTTCATAGCCTGTTAACTCGCAAATGCCGAGTATCTACGGATTTCGTAAGAAACAGAATCAAATTCCGGAAAAACGCAAAAAACGGAAATGTCCGTAAGACTTTGCGCCTTTTTGTGTGCGCTTCAGGAATACAGGATTGACGTCTATTTTCTTGCTTTGCTGAAATCAGAAATATGATGGTAGGTACAATAAATATTTGTACCATTATAATATATATATATATATATATATATATATATATATATATATGCGTATTATATGTGCGCATATATATTGTATATATATGCGTATATGTGCGTATTATATATGTGCATATATATATATATATATATATATATATATATATATATATATATATATATATATATATACCATGAATATGAATAAAAAATGTAAATCAGAAATTTACATGTACAAAATTATTTTTCGACAGAATACCTCCAATAAAAAAGGGGCGGTGAAATATCCTTATTCCGCGGAGTTTCAACGAATGTAATGTTCTTCTCGTCAGAAGATAGAAACTTGTTAGCAGATTATATAGTAATCGCGGAGATAGAATCTGCTGGTTTTAGCACTTTCTGAAACCACAGTTTATGATGGTGGTCATTAAAATGTATAGTTATCCTTGTAAAATAATGTTTGCATATAATGTTTGTGTAACATGATTTTTTAGAAAAGTTCGTATAATATTTTTCAAGGGGTATTAACAAACAAGAAAGAGGGGAAATGGGAAAGAAAAATTCCAAACCGGAGTGGTTGAATCTACGATGTGATATTGCCCTTTGTAAATATCATGAATCAAAAGATGTATATACCTGTTTCGGACGTTTTTGAATTTTTGAGATGAGGATTGGTTATTCGTATTATTTGCATTCATCGGACTACTGTTCTCATCTTGAGTGTGATTTTCACAACGTTTCAGTTGAAGTAACTTTCAAATTTCTTTTGGTGTATCTTGTTAACTCGGAAATGTTTCTGTCGAACTCGGGAATTTGGGCGAAATTAATTTACTTCACGGGAGTATGTGCATTTCTTCTGTCGGCCATCATTTGATAGAAGTCCTAAGTAATTTGCAATTGTATTTTTCGGTCGCTCGCAATGAGAATATCACTTTTTACAATTGATTTTTCCAAGTACTCTATCTACTGCGCCATGGGTCCTTGCGGATAATTCTAGTACGAATTTTAGGAGCTTTAAACTTATTTTTATTTCTAGTTGTAAATATCACTATTTATTACTAATTATCACTATTTATTACTAATTATCACTATTTATTATTAATTATTACTATTTATTAACGTATATACATATATAAAAAAATTAGTATATATATATATATATATATATATATATATATATATAATAATTTTTTTACTTATTACTTGTATATATTATCTATTGTTTTATAATTACTGGTTCCAATATCATATTATATTCTATACTAGGTCTACTTAGTAATTAGTTATTCCCCAGTATATGTGCTGCTGCTTTCAGTCGTCTTACCCTCCACCATTCTTCTCTGTCTATAATTTTTATTTCATCCAATAATAGTAGATGGTTTCCCCTTTTCCTTCTAGATATGGTCAGCTATACCTTACTTTTCCGTCTTTCCGCGTACTATGGCTTTTCGATGTTCTTCTAGCGGTACTTACAGTGGACGACAGGTTTCACCTTTGTATAGTTTTCCTCATTTACATGGGATTTCATATACATAGTTCTTAGGCATGATTTCGTATTTAGGGGACTTGAACCTCACAAGTTGTTTCCGGAGAGTTGAATTACTACTGAATACTGTCCTGATATCATATAGATTACATATTCCTTGAAGTTCAAATTCTCGAGTTCGACAGAAACATTCCTGAGTTCGACAAGATACACCTGATGAAGGTCGGAGGTTACATCGGCCGAAATGTTGTGAAAATCACACTCAAGATGAGAACAGTAGTCCGATGAATCAAAATAATACAAATCCGTTTTGGAGTTTTAAAACAGTTGGAAAAAAGATGCTGAAGATTTGAAATGAATTATTCCTAAGTTTTAAAACCCAAAATCTGTTAAACGTTGTCAGGGAAAACAGGAATAAATACAGAAAGTCAGCACGAAGTTCTCTTCAACGCTAGTCTCCTTGCTGCTTGAATGAAAAGTGCTTGTCATTCTTTAGTAACTAGGTTGACCGCAGTGGTCAAGTTTTGTGGGAGGTGTATAGCTACAGGGGACGGGTTGGGTTAAAGGAAATGAGACAGAATGGGGAGAAAAGATAAAGAGAGGGATTTTAACATTTTTTTACGTCAGTGTTACTTATAGAGATAAACAATTATGCCTTAGATGTATAGATATAATATCATGTTGATAAAACTAACTTAGTCGGATGAATTATAAAAGATGGTATCGATTAAATTAAATAAAGGTTGACATTAAAAAGTATAATTGTTTTAGAGCAAAAGTGTAATAGTGAGAATGATATTTCAGAGTGTATCATTCTCTTTATTACGTCTTGACGGGATATAGATTTATAAAATCAGATCATTCCAAGGATTTGAAGATGATTTTAAGATAGTAGTATTCGCAGTGCAGTAGAATCAATGTTTTTTTACAAAGCGAATGTTTTTTAGAAGAATTTTCTACCAATTGTAATATATTATATGAACTACCGACTAATACATTTAATTTGATTATGTCAATTATCATAATTTATTTGAATAATAATCCTTATGATTCTGCAGTGAGCAACTAATGTTATATCTGTTATTGTGATAAATCTATATGACTGTTGCAGATAAATGTACAGAAGTTAATCTAGATATGAATTACGCTAAAAACAATCTTGATTATAATGGACGTGAAATAAATAAGGGTACCATTTATGTTAGTGCTTCCACATATTCATCCTAGCAAATTTAGTGACTGTAGCCAGATGATAATAAGAATAATATTAATAATACTAGAAATAAATTAATATATGCTAATTATAACTAGCAATGTGTCAGCAGTTACTATCTAGGAATGGGTTTGAAAAGGTTATGCAGTTAGCGTATATTGGGGCTGCACGTTGAAGAATTGGAATGTTTCGGGAGGTCGTGAGTAGATCGTCGTGGTTATAGTAATATATCTATTTATTTTAAAGTATAATTGTAGATGGTACCGGATTTTAACCTGGTATATAGGCTCAATGGTAACTACGGAAACTGCAGATTATATTATGGAGATATATTGAATTGACAGTAACGCTAATTAAAAGCCAGCATATTATTTGAAATAAGTTAAATGTAAAATAAGTCGGGAATAAGTGAGAGATAAAGTAGGTAAGTTATTAGGCAGTCAAAAAGGTGCCAGGGAGGTTAGGTTATTTCAAAGTTATTATATTTGTATTTAGCTTTATGTTTGCATTGGAATATCAACTCATTTCTAGTGTTAACCAAAGCGATATTTGTGGGGAAGTCTGATTATTCTAACTGACTCGGATAAGCACAGGCGACAGATTTTAGAATCTGGGCTATAAGATTTGGAATTACCAATAATTACTAACTTAATAGAAAAAAGGTGTTTTTGGATTAAGCTTTTTTTATTAATGTTCCTAGAGATGTTCTCTGTTTCACTTCTGCGTCCGTATTGTTAAATGATACATGTGGTTTGAGATTCTCAGCTTAATTAACGTGGAGGAGGATCCTATGTATATGCTTTTAGAGTATTTTGGTTATTTTCTTTGGGGTTGTGGATTTTACTGTTGATATGTTTGGGATAGGTTACGGGAAGAGAGTTGTTATTATGAGTAAAGTCTAGGGAGGGTCCTCATTGTTTGTAATGTTATTATTATATTTATGCAGATTCTTTCCATGAAAGTGTTGATCTATTTTATTATTATTAGATCGTTCTGATGTTTCAAGTTGCAACCGGGTGGAAGAGTTTATTTGGGGGAGTTTAAATGGTATTTCGGTTACGGTGCAAGAATAGATCACATTCTTATGTATGCATTTATTGTCAAGGGGGCATTCACGCTTATTTTGGCAATTACATTTAGTTTTAGTGGCTAATAGGAAAGGGAGTACTTGAGCTTCTTTGATGTCTAGGCTAATTTGAGGTATTAAACTCTGCTTCTCACTGTCGTTTCCAGCTTTTTTTACTTCGTAGGGATAATATAAACATTAATACATTTATTGAACTGAAGCTTACTTTTGCATTTACCTAGTAAAGTTCTATTAATTACATGATTGTTATGTATATATATGAAAAGAAATGAAATTTACAAAGTACAATTTATATCTATTTTTCGAACACGGCATACAAAATAGAGATAATTATGTCCTTGTTCAATAGAGTTTCAAAGCACCGCTCTTATTCTTATATAAAAAAATAGTTAGCAAAATTATTTTTATATAGGCTAGCTGTAATTTTGTTGGCTAGCTTTTAAGTTTGAAAGGAGTAATGCTTAAAAGAAAATATTGAAATGTATAGATCAAAAAATGATATTCAGCACAACGCATGATAGTGTAATAAGACTGTAGAACAATACAGCAAGATTGTTTGGCTAATTGATTAAAATCCGTGAATCCAATTACTGTTTTCAGTAAATCCAAAATGGTAAAGTGTTTACCCGCAAGCAAGTAGAGAATTATGGTTTAAAATATAGAAAAAAAATTGTTTTAGTATGTTTGGCAGTTATTATCGCGATACGAATAGTATGGATTCCATGGACCATAAATGAAGAGTGATTAAAATTGGAGAATATGGAAAGATAGGGAAGATGTGAAAGTTGATACATGAGTGTGGATAATGATGGCATGTATGACTGAGAGGGGTACCGTAGAAGGGAAGCTAAGTGATCTCCTTTGGGAATTAAAATTATCGAATATTATAAGACTTGTTTGTATTTTAAATAAAGAAAACAGGCATACAAATGCATATATAGATATAAATGAATATATAAGACATACACTCTCACAAAGAAAAACTATACATAAGACTGACATACGCATACACACATATATATATGCACACACACATATATACACATACACACAAACACACACACACACATACATATATATACACGATTTCAATATGCATACACACACACATATATATACATATATATATATATATGTATGTATGTATGTATGTATACATATATATGTATATACCATTTCAAATTACGCAGCAACCTATACATACCTATGACTTTAATATTCATCAATTTTTGGTAATTCTTTAACAAGGCAGACCTTAGAAAATCCAGGACCACTTATTACGAATGCTCCTGAAAATAAGTACAATTGTTTAAATATTCAACCCCAAAGATAGTCATTATTGTTAAATCTCTACCTTGTTTTAATATACACATGCTTTCATAAACCAGTGGATTTAGTAACACGTTGCTTCCCTTTTCCCTCCTTGCCCTCTTCTCTGCCGATATGGAAAATAATCCTCATTAGTTTTTTCGCCAAATTCCTATTCTTTAATAGATTAATACAATGTAACGGCTGCCCAGATGTATAGAATTTATTCTTGACGCTCTTATAGATTCCCATTATTTCGTTTCTAACAGGCCTTTCTCATCCAAGTGTATAATAATCTCCCACGCCCTATTTTTTTGATTAATATAATACTTTCACCCCTTCACGTTCAAAACTAAAATAGATTCTAAATTGATAAGCACCCGTAACAATTTTTTTTTCTTCTGTAAAACCATCAAATTTGAATATTAACCGATCCTAAAATAGTATACAAACCAATTTAGGTTTTAATTAGCTATGCAATAGATAGAAATTCACACGATTTAATTTATCTCTGTAATACGAGTTTTCATATGAACTTAATATAATCCGTTAACCTAAAATATTTTTAATGCCTAAACAAT
The DNA here is from genome assembly GCF_053919585.1 of Euprymna scolopes. Lineage (NCBI taxonomy): Eukaryota > Metazoa > Mollusca > Cephalopoda > Sepiida > Sepiolidae > Euprymna > Euprymna scolopes. Next base: position 48,847,567 of record NC_136489.1, on the reverse strand, counting down.
TTAATCCCTCGACCAAAGTTTTTTTTTTTTCAACCGAGCTCCGAAGTCCATTTCTTAACGTATATGAAAATACAATACTTAAGTAGTTTTAATGAAAAAGTAGAACGAACAGATAGACAAACTAAAATAAATACTATATACTGCTAGCAGAGAGACCCCACGTTGCCAATAATTGAAAATCCAATACTTAAGTAGTTTCCAAGAAAAAGTAGAACGAACAAGCAAACAAACTAAGAGAAATACTATATACTGCTAGCAGGGAGACCCTACGTTGCCAAGAACTGAATGACAACGGGATTTGGTTTTAAAATATTCATGACTGTTTTTGTTTGATTAAAAAAGCAGTTCATGAACATATTTAAAAAAAAAAACAGTCCATAGATATTTTTATAACAGTTATATTTTTATGTTTTATGTGAAAAAGAATTACCAACACCTAATGTTTGATTAAAAAACAATGCATAAACATAGTTTTATTATAAAGTTTATAATGTTGTCATAAAAGTTCAAATAAAGTCTGTTTTTTTTTATTTTTATATTTGCTTTAAAAAAAATTAAATTATATACAGTGTTGGTCATCTGTACCTTAAAATTTGTCTGACGTCACTTCCGCCAAATGGTTTTGTAAACAAAGAAGTTCAACTCTTAACAAAAGCCTATCATCGTGGTCATCATCATCATCGTCATCATCGATTGGACGTCTGTTTTACACGCTAATATGCATTGGGGGCTTTTAGAAATTATTTCAAAAAGATTCTGCACACACCTTTTAACTAGTTTTTGATTTGATAATCCATGCACTGGGCAACGCCAGGTAATACTGTTAGCATCATAATAAATGAGTGTACAATCGTGAGCCACCAGTGACGAATGGCCTGTTAGCTATTGAGATTTCCCCACTAATGAACCACAGTGCGAGATGACATCCGGTCAACATCTTACCAGAAGTTTCTTTCATTAGTCTTTAAATCTGAACTCATAATTAATGGAAAAACCGGAAGATTCAGAATATCTTAGCAGACGATGTTCTTTTTGTCCTGTTTCTTTCGAATGTTCCATTATTTACGTAAAGTTTTGTTGACTTGATTTTGGGGTGAAGAACCACTGCACGTCAAAATTACTACGAGTTTCTTTTTCACACCATTACAACGATGATCATATATAATTATGATATTCGAAAACGAGAAAAAAAACTAAATAAAAGGGAGATAACTCTCATATTCTTGTCCAGGGTTGCCAGCTTGGCCTGGTTAAAAGCCAAATTTCACGAATCGAGCCTTTTTTTTAAGCAATTTGGTTTTCGAAAATTGTATATGACTTTTAAAGGCGTAACGCACGAACTAACTAAGGAAGGAACAAACAGAATATTATAAGGATAACATGTGATCACAAATCAGTGTGACTTTTGAAACAAATGGAATAGACGTGATACACAGCAATTTGAAATTTAAGCGTTACAGACATATTGACGGATTCAGATTTATATAAAGGTGTTTGGGTGTATCTAAAATAAGATGCATCCTTTTAATTTGCGAGGTTAGCGCTGAAAATGATATGTAACAAAACAATACATAATATTTCTGATTTTTTGTTCACAATACACATAACATAGCGGATAAAATACTTGGTAAAATTCTGTTGTAAATTGGGCTCTTCTGGAAGTGAAAGATCCATTCGTAATAACATAATAATTCTTTAACACTTCCCAAAATTCCCTATCAACAGAACGAGAAAAAATATATTTCCATTGATTAAATAAATATTCTCAAGAGGTGACAGTGACGAAGGCTGGAAACTTGGGTGTGGCAAGTTCGAATCTAATTTGTTCTACAGAAAAACTTTCATTAAACCCACATTTGACCTTGTACCTAAGCTCCTGAAAAGGAGGTGAATAAAATTGTGAGAGACGGTGGGTAAATGGTTAACGACACCAATAAAAACCCGGGTGTGCCATGTTCGAATCCAGCTCGTTTCACAGAAACACTTTTATCACACCCACACTAACATTTGTCTCTAATCTCCTGGAAACAGGGGGTAAATAAAATAAAGATTCACAAATTCAAAGGGATGCGCCTGAAGATCGGGTGTTACATCGGCTGAAACGTTGTAAAGATACCAACCAAGATGAGAACAGTAGTTCAGATAATACAAAAAATATAAGTTATCAATCCGCATCTAAAAAATAAATCGGACATATAACAAGGATGATATTTTAAAATTTAACACGAGAGACCCGATAAAATATTATTTCAAACTTAAGCTGGACAGACCAAAGAGAATTCTATTTCAAACTTAAGCTTGACAGACCAAAAATATGTTATCTCAAACTTAAGTTTGACAGACCAAAGCAAGTAATATTTTAAACTTAAGCTTGACAGATCGAAGAAAGTAATATTTGAAACTTAAGCATGGCAGACAAATGAACATATTATTACAACTTGTTGGACAAACAAATGAAAATTATATTTGAAACTTAAACGTAACAAACAAAAAAAACATATTTCAAACTTGTTGGAAATTGGAAAGTGAATATTTCAAATTTAAGCATGACAGACTAAAAAATATATTATTTCATATGGAAGTTGGACAGACAAAAGAAATATTTAAACATAAGCTTGACAGAGTAAAGAATGTGTTATTTCAAAGTGTAGCGTGGGCGACTGAAAGACGATCAGAGCATATTTTCGAAATGTTCACAATAATATACGTATTCACAATAATATACGTATTCACAATAATATACGTATTCACAATAATATAAGTATTCACAATAATATACGTATTCACAATAATATAAGTATTCACAATAACATACGTATTCACAATAATATACGTATTCACAATAACATACGTATTCACAATAGCATACATATTCACAATAATATACGTATTCACCATAACATACGTATTCACAATAACATACGTATTCACAATAATATACGTATTCACAATAACATACGTATTCACGATAATATACGTATTCACAATAATATATTCAACCATTTAGCGTTTACCTATTGACATATAAAACCTCCCATACAAAATTCCATAAAACAAGGTCGGGTGCTGATTAGCTTATTATGGAATAGATAGCGATGAATTATTGAACTTCAGCTCACTTTATAATTAACCAATTGTTATTGATCTGACTTTTGTTTCAAATAAAAGATTCCTGGACGAAGAAACAATCGGTCTTCGTGGGGTCAGGTGACATTAAGCAACAATTGCTTAGCGTTTAACCTACAGGATAATTTCTTATATATATGCAATTATTTTATACTGGACTTTTTAACCTCTTAAAATTGGGCAAAAGTTATAGCCCGTTGACTTAAAATAAGTGCTTTATGACAAATTGGTGATTGAATATAGTCAATTTGTCCATTTTTGCATTATATACTAATCTCTATTAATCCTTATCTGTGCATTGAACGGATAGTATATTTAGTTCGCTGCAGCTTATCATAATAAAAGTTCATACAAATTTTCAGTCAGATCGGACCATTAGTTTCTGATAAAACTCCTAGAGTAAATATAATACTGTGATGATTAATACCTATTAATCCTTATTAGCAGTAACTGTTCATAGAACGAATACCATAATCCTTATCTATTAATTCGCTTATCGGCCCAGTAGTTTCCAAAATAATGGGACAGACAGATCTCTCTCTCTCTCTCTCTCTCTCTCTCTCTCTCTCTCTCTCTCTCTCTCTCTCTCTCTCTCTCTCTCTCTCTCTCTCTCTGTATGTTTCTTAAACATTTTCATAAAAGAAGAAAGAAAATATTGAAATAGTTCATTATAAACAAGAACCTTTATATATGACAAGATTCAAACAAGAAAGGACGCCTAGACGGTCCACAGAGTTTTATAATTATTAAGATATGGGGAAAAATGCTTACAGAAACAGTTGATGTTTTTATGTAGAGACGCGTCAATGTTTATCAAGAGAAAAAAAGGCGACTCCTAGATACGAGTTAGCGGACGGCAAGAAAACAACATAATCAGCCGAAACATATATGTGTGTGTGTGTGTGTGTGTGTGTGTGTGTGTGTGTGTGTGTGTGTGTGTGTGTGCGGAAAAAAGAAAGTCCGCACTTGTAATTTTTTCAAAAACTGCAAATTTAAGCTAAATTTAATTCAACTGTTAAAAAAAAACTATACCTCATTTGATTGGCCTTTTATTCTTCTATAATTTTTCCTGGTTATATTTGACTTTTAATTGAAATATTCTAGTGTTCACGTTAATTTAAAAAATAACTTCAAATTGAGGAGGCAAAAACAAAGTCCGCACAATGGAAAATTTTTATTTAAATGTAACTTTAGGACATTAATGCAACACAAATAAAACAGGAACACAATGAACTAGTTAATATTTAGTAGCATAGCCCTTCTGCAATTTGACAGCCTGCAATCTTTTATGAATTCTTTGAATTAGAATACAGCAATACTCCGCGGAGAGGGCATCCCACTTCTCTTTAATTTTTGTTCAAAGTTTTTCCAAATTTGAAATTTTTATCCTTGCATAATTGTTGCTTGATGAAATGCCATGCGTTTTCGATAGCATTGAGGTCTGGAGATTGTGAAAGCCAATCCAAACACGGAATATCATGCTCTTCCAGGAACCTCTTGATATTGCCAGCTGTGTGAATGGGAGCTTTATATTTCATGGAGATGTGATTATCATACAAATTCCGACCAAAGTAGGGTAGAAAACGCTCAGTAAACTTATTAATGGACCTGGCCGAATTAATTCGACCTGGCAAGCGAACTATAGGTCCTGGACCATTAGTACTAATAATGCCCCACACCAAAACTAAACCCTAAACCTCCACCACTTTGCAGCGTGTAAACTGAGAACATAGGATTAAATTCTTCATCTTTCCTCTGACGGACGTACTACATACCATCAATGCCTAGCCTATTGAACTTGTAAAAAGCACTTTTAACCAATATGAAGAGTCATGATCTTCATTGCATCTGAGGAAGTCCAGAGAGCGCTTTCTGTTCTTTACAGAAATCATTGGCTTGCGTCTTGCAACATATCCTCGCAAATCAAATTCCTTTAATCTGTTCTTGGCAGTAGAAAGAGAGCAGTTTTTAACAAGATTGCACTGTTTTGGATTGGGGGAGCCGTTTCAAATGTTTCCTATGCTGCAGATATTGATAGCATTGTCTTCCCTGTTAGAAGTAACTCTAGTACGACCAGATTTAGGGGCATACCGAACACTGCCGATGTTTTAGTGTTTCTGCAGTCTTTCGTACCGTTTTCTCATCACATTTCAATCCGCGGCCGATTTCTCGATTGGATAAACCAGAAAGGTGGAGATTAATGAGCTCATAACGATCACTAAAAGAATGTCGTGGCATATGGACTAAATGTTACGTTGTATAACCTGGAACAATAACAATTACGATTAGAGATGCTTTATTGTCTGTTGGTGGATACTTTAAACTGATTAAGGGGCAATAATTTAAGCTGGTTTTAAGCAAATTTGTTGCTGCGGACTTTCTTTTTGCCTCCTCAATTTGAAGTTATTTTTTTTAAATTGACATGAATACTAGAATATTTCAATTAAAAGTCAAATATGAACAGGCAAAATTATAAAAGAATAAAAGGCGAATAAAATGAGGTGCAGGTTGTTTAAACAGTTGCATTAAATTTAGCTTAAATTTGCAGTTTTTGAAAAAAAATTACAAGTGTGGACTTTCTTTTTGCCGGCACTATATATATATATATATATATATATATATATATATATATATATATATATATATATATATATATATATCTTTGTACATTTTTATCACTATTTTTAAAGGCCTCCCTTTGATATAATGTATTGTATTATCTATAGAGTATCAGAACCTTTCGATGTTGGCGGAGAATAAATAAATACCATCTGTGTATTTCTGCTCTCTGTCATAAAACCTATGTAAACCTCGTATTATTTGGATTATTCGGACTATTGTTCTGATCTTAGGTGCTGTGTGTCGATGTAATTGTAACTTTACGCACATTTACACACGTAGACCCAACACGTTGTAGCAGAGTACGTCGCAAAGGACATAGGACAAGTTATAACTCGACTCCTTTTTTTGTAAGAACATTTATTTCCTCGTTCTCTCGCCATGTGAGACTTCACGTTACGGCTGGGACGTCATCTACGTCTCTAACGTGACCGTCATTTTTATAGTCTTTTTCTTTCCATGCTGTGACGTGCATTGGCATACGCGCGTCCGCGCCCTGTTACATAACCTCCGAACTATGTCGAGAAGAGTTTCTAGTTCACTGACCGAAGGCAAAGAAAATTATAAACAGCTACTGCACTTTGCTCATAGTTAAAAGGCTAAGGATTCACTTGAGTAAATGCGTGCTCTCCAGTTGACTACAATATGGTCGTATTCAAGTCCAATGTAAACAAGTTCTTATTGAGCAATCCCTTTAAATAATCAAATTTTATTCACTTATCACCACTACCGATCGCTACAGTGTTGTCCCAATGATCATCTGACACTCATGGTCTCCAGACCTTAATAAACGATGACTGCATGGTAAAAAAGGCAAAAGACCAAGGATTCGGTACCAAACGTAAATAATATTAAACATCATCGATCCTAAACATATAATTTAAATAGTAATAATACAGGTTCACTTGAGAAATGGTGTGCAATGCAAGAGTTATCCAATTCTAACAGACTGGATTTAAACGTTTTCTTAATAGCGGGCCAAATGAAAATCTCATAAACATTCAATTGATACCGACAATATGTCAGTCTGGACAATTATTGATCCCCCCATTATCAGCAGTCTTTCCGTATCAACTTCGATACTAACGCATCGATCCCGGCGTAATATACATTCCAGTCGACTAATGTATATAATCTCTCGGATTAATGTCTTCACATTAATCCTTCGCTTTATACCGATATATCATTGCAATTATGGACTTCCGTCCGTTTTATCAGTACTTTTAAAGGCCATACGTTTTATAATGCATTGCCTTATCTATAGACTAGCAGAACAACCTGGTGTTGCCAAGGAATACATGAATGACCTTCGTGTATTTCTGCTCCCAGGCATATAACTCATGTAAATATTGCATTATTTATATTTTTCGAACTACTGTTCTCATTTTTAGTGTCATTCTAACAATGTTTCGGCCCACATAACCTCCGATCTTCTTCAAGCGTATTTTTTGAAACTCGAGAATCTTTCTATTGAACTCGAAAATCTGTATGGAATTTCGAACAGAACCTTTTATTTAATCCACGGTGGTAGCATGCTCTCGTTCTGTCAGGCATAATCGAGTAGAAATCCTATGTAATTTGAAATTGTATGTTTGAGTGTCGGCTTCAACCTCCACAAAAGTGTAACTTACAAATGAATTGTACAAAATACTTAATCAAATATGCCACGGGTACTTGCAGATAATTCTAGTATCTATTTTCAATCCTCATCTCGAAAATTCACAAACATCGTGTAAACATTATATTATCATTTGTAAATTTCTATAATTTTCAGAATCTTTGCCGTTTATGGATTCCAGCACGGACAAAAACTCCACGATATTATTGCAAGTTATTCTAATAAGTAATCCCGCCGTTAGATTTAGCGTAACAATTTACTACATTGAACTATGTATAAGTTTCTGTGTGTGTGTGTGTGTGTGTGTCTTGCTTTGTTTTGTTGACTAGATAGCACAGAAATAGCAAATAGTATTATAGATTTTACTTTCAAATAAAACTGAAATTTTACTGTTTGCAAAAATCTCTGCACATATATATTTTTTATATGATAGTCACCACTTATCAAGGCCCGAAAGCCACTCGGGGATAAGGGTTATTGCATGTATAATAATCAGTGGGATAATATCGTAGTAATCGTTAGTAATGGAGATTTGATAAAGAGTCTTACTTAAGGGGGTGGTTTATCAGGAATTTGTTTATATTGGACTTGAAGACATCCAAAATGTAGCCAGGTAAAAAAACAGACAAACGAAAGAGAGCTCCACAGGCGTGCACTTCTAAGAAAGAAGCTTTGTTCATGGAATCTACGTTTTGATTTGGGCACAGATAAAGAATGGGGGAAATTATTGACAGTGGTTTCAGCTAGACGGGTGTTTATCGTGAAATATTGGCAAGGAGGGACCAGAGATTGGAGCTCAGACGAGAACTTGCCATGGAAATAACGATAAAACAAAGACAGGCTCGCAACGTCTCTTATGTGAGAGAGAGGTTGCAGGGAAGAGAAAAGAGTATGCCCCACAAAGCCACGAAGTCTATTTTGTACTCTGTCAAGGCAGGATAGGCTGTTTTTAGCAGCTACTGCCCAGATGTAGCAGCAGTACTCCATCCTTGGACATACTTGGTTTTTATATAGATAAATGTTGAATGACGTAAAACACATATAAGATAAATATAAATGACGTAAAACACATATAAGTTAGGTAAAGCACTTATGAGTGACGTAAAACACATATAAGTGAGGTAAAACACTTATGAGTGACGTAAAACGCATCGGTTTAAATACTGAAGCTTTAATTAATAAACACAACAAAATGCAAAAAGAGATTCAAGTCATTAATCATTAAAAATTAAACAATTCATAGTTTGGCAATTTTCATTTACTGTGACAACGTTGATTTCCGATTAATTTGAAAACATATCTCAACGTATGAATTTAGAATCTAAACACGATATTCATTCCAAAAGAAGAACAGATATTGCATCATATATTTTTAAATTTCTACCAACTATATACATCTCACTCACTTCATGTCACAAACGCCATATACACTTTGAATGCTAACGTTTTTGTTTTTTTTGTTTTGTTTTTTTGTTTTTTTTTGTGTGTGTGTTTTTTTTTCGAACAAAGACATCCATTTCACATTGCAAACACAAAAGAGAAATATATTTGTAAATATTGTACTGGTCTTATATCTCTTCAAATCAATTATCCTGAAGAAGTCTTTAATAAATTAGGTACGAAATGTTGATGAACATATAATTTTGGTTTGTTCCTTTTTCATCTCCCCATCTCGGCGGAATATTGTTTCCATTATATACAGTTGTCACTCAAGGAACATCAATTGTTATTACTATTGAAGAAGAAGAAGAAAAAGAAGAAGAAAAAGAATATAACTTTGCGATTAGAATTGTTCTTCGTGATGTTTAGATTTGACATTTTGAAGTTCCAAAGGATTTTTTAATGAACAAACATTGATCAATAGAATTTAATCGATTTGTTATTTGTGGCGATTTTTACTTAAGCACAAAAAACATTAGTATTTGTTTCTTTGTTTTTCTTTAATCAACTAATGACTGAAGCCTATAGCAGGTCTGCGTCGCCTTCGTCAATGTGTATCATTACTATATTGAATTTTTTTCTCTCAAATCTCACGAGAGACGTTCCAAAGTAATATTTCCTATTTTAATTCTATCAGAATGAATCAGAGGGAATTGCAACTTGCACTGTTTTCATGACTGAATTTATACATTCATAACTTGAAAGTTGTATCCTCATGCTGCAGATATTAACGGCGTGGCACTCTAAAGAAAGCAACATCTGTCATGGACGTACATTAAAGCAGAGAATTTCTGGCCAATGTGCATTAAAAATGGTGATGACGAAAAATAAATTCTGAAGCACCAGCTGTCGTTCATTTTGATGGTTGCACTCTTATCTTCATATATCTTCAACTTATTTAGTTAAAAAATAGGAGGCTTTACTTTGGAACGATCCACGCATGACAAAGCGCCTTCCGGATGCCTATGCAGAGTTATAGTTCATTGCTGGCAAAAATCCATTAAGAATGATGGAAACTATGTAGAAAAATAAACTCTGAGGAACAAATAGTCGCTCATTGTAACCGTGCCATTCGCGTCTTCGTGGCTCTTCAAATTTTTGAGTTAAAAAATATAAATAAGGATTATAAATTTCCATCGATCTTTTTTATAAGATTATTATTTTTTCTTGTAAACCATCGGTTGTTTATTCTGTCTGATTATTCGTAAAATAAAACCAGAAACGGTTTTAAGAAAAAAAATTATCTAGTTTGTTAACTAATAATATGAAATGCCGAATGAAATACTTCTATTATTTGTACACATTGTTAAATCATACAAATTATTAAGTAAATTTAAATTAGATTAAATTTTCGGATTTATTTTAATATAGAAAATAAAGCCTAAGAGTAACACAATCCAAAAAAGTATAGAACGCATTATGCTCAGCATCAGTCTTCGAGAAAGAAAAATAAACACTTGGATCGGATAGCAAACTGGGATAAACGACATAATAAACATCATAGGAAAGGGTAAAAATAAATGGACAGGTCGACATATATAAAGAACAGGGAACATTTATAACGAGAGAATTGAGCCAAAATCCCGTGGAAAACACCACCTCGACAGCCAATTGGGTCCTATATAGCCACGCCTTTCTAGGGACAAAAAAAGGGTGGAGAGAAACCAGGTAGCGTTTCCTCCTCTAGGAGTAATCAAAATTTTCATGATGATGAGGATGATTTTAACATAATCAAACCTTATTAAATTGTTTAGTAATATCCAATAAATCAGTACATGATGTCCGTATTATTATGTATTTATTTTTTTGATGTTGATCATTCTGGTGTAGTTTTCTTAAATTGGGAATGCTGAATCTGATGAAATCTGGGAAATAGAAGGTTAAATTCCATTTCTCTCATAAAGCCAAAGTTCTTGTTAAAATATGAGGTGGTGGTGGCTGGCCTTGGTGACTTTTCGGCTTTATTTTTTCGTTTTTTTTTTTTGTTTTTTTTTTTTGTTTTTTGTTTTTGTATTTTTTTGTTTTGTTTTTTGTTTGTTTTTGGTTTTATTTTTCGTTTTCTTTGCTTTTGTTTTATTTTTTGTTTTGCTTTATTTTTTGTTTTGTTTTGTTTGCTTTTTTGTTGTTGTTTTGTCCAGCCCACATTTTTGGCATCCTATATCCACCACTTGGTTGAATTTGACAAGTCGGTGATACTGTTGTTGGGTGGGAGTAAATACCAATAATAATAATAATAATAATAATAATAATAATAATAATAATAGTGTCCGCGTAAACTGGTACGACACAAAATAATCGAGGTGGATCAAGAAGGATAGAAAACTTGAGGAGATAGACCACTAATCTCCACTAGATGAGTATAAGGAGGGTTGGAACTTTGGAGACTTATTGCCACCTAAATTCAAGTGAAGTCCAATAGTCGCTACCAACGAGGTGTCAATGATAAACGGCTATTGCATTTACGCAAACTATTTTGCAAAGGTTATTGAAAGAAGTAGAGAGTACTAGAAATCTGGTGAGATTTTTTGTCACTCAGACCCCAGGAAGCAACACAGGTTGTTCTTAAAGGGAATTCTTTGATGATGGCCGGTGTGAAAATTGCAAGATAACTGAAAGGGATTTGAACATGCGAAGCTTAATGTAATACAAATAATTATAGGAGCACTAGGAACAGTCCTGAAACAAAACCACTTAGAAAAAAGATTGTGAAAAAAATTAGAATTAAAAGAAAAAATGACGCCATATAATGGACAGCAATGGTGAAAACAGGTGATAAAAAAAGCAATTCTCGAATGCTATAAGCGACTGGCATAAACTACAAACGCTAATAAAAAGTTGCAATAGAAACATAACAAAACATAGGAATAACATCATTATATGAACTCAAGAAAACTGAACCTGCAATAAATCTCAGAAACTTCCTCCACACACAAACATTATGTAATGGCACCATCCTCGACTAATACCACACAAATGATTGTGAAGAGCCAGAGAAGCTAGAAAGGCCAAAAGGGATGAGCATTAATTAGGATCTGAAGATTATTAGGAGTTTCGAGAGTTTGGGTTTTTTTTGTTTTTTGTTTTTTTTTTTTTTTTTTTTTTTGCTACTCAAATCTCAAAGGCGATCAATGGTTGTTGCTATCAGTTTGACAAGAAAATTCTTGCGGATTTTAACTTTTAAATTCAGATGAGCATATCAAAATATTTTGGGGTCGAAATAAGTACCATCAGAAACAACACACTTTTGCCAACGCAAAACAAGTGCATTTATGCCAGTAACGTAAAAATCTTGCGTTCTGGTGACGGTAAAGTCGCTGAAGGTGTTTCTGATATTGTTTAAGTTTTTGATACATTCCTCATGCAGAAAGTAATCGAGATGCTTGAAAAGTTGGTAGTCGGTAGGTGAGAGGTTTGGAGAGTATGGTGAATTTGCTTTTTTCCATTTTGTATTCAACGTTCTGAAAAAAAGGCATAATTGCTTTAAAATGATTGTAATTTAAACGATAGATAGCGAAAATCGCCTTTTAAAATTATATATAAAGTAAATGTATTATAACGAAAACTTATTTGAAAATACATCATTTGAAATCAAGATTTAAAAATTCCGCAAGAACTTTCTTGTAAACCTATTGGCAAGAAAATCAATAGTAAACGACTCTTGCAATGGCGAAAATCATTTGCAATGGGTATCGAATGAAGTGGAGATTATTGGAAATCTTGACAGGTTTGTTATCACTCAGATTCCAGGAAACACTACCGATTATCATTAGTGAGAAATCATTTATTATGACCTGTGTGAGAAATGTTAACGAGTAATTAATAATAATAATAATAATAATAATAATAATAATAATAATAATAATTCACGTCTGTTGTCCTTAATGTAGGTGTGATAGTGCACCTTTCCCCCTCACCTGAAGGGAAGCAAACACTATTTCTGTGACAAAACCACAGGTAAAACAAGTCTGGGCTTGGTGTTGCCACACACATGAAAAATGCAACTTATAAATAATAAGCAACGTGGGGCATAGAAGGAAGATCTGGGTGTCATGAACGGCAGGTGCTACATCTGTGGCCAACATGGGCGACTCAGTCGTCATCCTGTGAATGTTGGCCAGCCTTCTAATTTTAGCTACAAGAACATCATAGACACTGAGTAAGTATCTCCTCTAATTTCAGGAGTCAAAAATACCAACGAAATACAGATCAGTCAAACTAAGCATCAAAAGCCAAAAGACCAAAGGAAGGGATGGACAACGAAAGAGAACCAACTGGTAATGGGATGCTATTATAGAAGCCACCCCAAAGAACACGGTTATCGGAAACAGATGAAAGCGTTATGGAACATGTACAGTGAATACTATGCAACTGAACAAAGAATTGCAGACCAAGCACGACTTATTCTCAGAAGAGCATGGGTTCCTAATTTAGAACTACTCGAAATCGAACAAAGGATTAATGATAGATAAGACACAGATACGATCCTCACTAGAAACTCACACATGGAAATTCCACGCATAGATGGCCAAAATATAAACATAAGAAACAGTGAGACCGAGATTTGTGAAACAACAGAACTAAACCAGAATGAAACAGAAGTAGACACCATCATACAACTTATTAGGGAAGAAGAAACAAAACTCCCTTCCACACATATAGCAACTCCAGTTATAAAAGACGTTCAAAAAACAGACACAGGGAGCATGGAGATCGTGATCTACGAAAAAAACAGAACTTAGCGAGAATTACGAACAAATTTATCAGTCCCTTCACAATCGTGAACTATTTCCTGAGGAATAAAAAGGATGCCAAAGGGGAAAAAGAGGAACACGTGACCTGTTATACATGGACCAAAGTATTATGCTGGACGTAAAAAGTAAAAAAAAAAAAAAAGAACTTGGCCATGGCATGGATCGACTACAAGAAAGCGTACGGCAGAATCCCCCAAACATGGATAATTGAATGCCAAGGGATGTACAAAATACCAAGCAAGATTATAAATGTAATAGAAAATACAATGAAAACATAGAGACTTGAATTGACAGCTGATGGACAATACATAACGAAGATTAAAAGACAAATGATGTATATTTCAAGGTGATACCCTATCACCACAACTATTCATTATAGCTATGATGTCCCTTAAAAACATACTAAGAAAATGCCACGGATACAAGTCCACCAATACGGATGAAAAAATGAACCACCTAATGTACATGGATAACCTGAACTTATATGCAAAAACCAAGAAGGAATTAAAGACACAAATAAGTACAACCATAATCTTCAGTCAGCATATTCGAATGGAATTCGGTATGGAAAAGTCTGCGCTCCTAATCATAAGAGGAACACTGGAAGCAACGGAAGTTATTATATTACTAAACCAAACGGAGATGAAGACACTAGGTGAACATGATAGCCACAATATTTGGGTGTTCAACAGAAATGAAAGAGAAAATTGGAAAGGAATATCTCAGAACAAGAAAACTCCTTGAAACGAAACCATATAGTAGAAATTTAATTAAAGGTCTAAACACATAGCAATGTCACTTGTAAGATACTCTGGACCATTTATAAGTTTATAAGAGGGACCAAAGAAGAACTGAGGCATCTTGACCAGAATACCAGGTAACTCATGACAATGCACAATTCACTACATCCAAAGGATGATACTGACCGACTCTATGTGAAAAGAAAAGACGGTGGAAGAGGGCTAGTTAGTATAGAGGATTATGTAGATGACGCAATAATAATAAGTGAATGAAGCAAACTAGCCCAAAAAGTATATAAGAATAGACACGACCGAAAGGGAAGGCAGTACGCTGGCAATTATGCAAACAACTTAATCTTGAACATCCAGACAAATTGTACAAGCACAAACCACCACCAGTACTTGAAAATGAAAGTCACAAACTCTTATGGGGCATGAATATACAAACGGATAATCCAAGCAAGACGACCAAATGTCGTACTAATTAACAAGAAGGAAAAGACCTGTCAGATTGTCCCAGCAGACCATAGAGTGAAGCCCAAGAAGACAGAGAAGCGGAGCAAATACACTGAACTGGCCAGAGAGCTCAAAAGAAAGATGAAAAAAATTAGGATAACACGATTAATAGTAGGAGTGCTAGGAACAATACCAAAAAGCTTTGAAAAGAAAATGGGGGACATCGGAATCAGGGGTATGACTGATAAGATACAACAGATAACAGTAATGCGAACTGCTGAAATACGAAGGAAAACTCTTGAATGCGGAGATTAATACACAGGAACTACAGGCACAAAGTGCGCATGCAAAAAATGCTACAAGACTCATCACGTTGAATCGCAAAAATTGAAATTTCTATTTATTTATTTTTTAAGTGTGTCACCAAATGCTGAAACCACACCAAAGCGAGGAGAGTCAAGGAGGATTGAAAGATCGAAGAGAGAAAGAGAAAGCCAGGCCTTCGCTGGACGAGTGCAAAGAGGACTGGGACCTTGGGGAAGACTTGTTCGCACCCAAATTCCAGTGAAGACCAATAGTCGCCACCAACGAGAAATCAAAGGTAAGCGGCGGTCACGATAACACAAATCCATCCTGCAATTATTTTTAACAGAGGTGGGGAGCACTGGAAATCTGTGGAGACTTGTCACTCACACTCCAGAGAATGCCATAAGTTATTTTCAAAGAAAAATCTTTGATGGTGTCCTATGTGCCTACTCCTAGTTAGTAAATAATAATAATAATAATAATAATAATAATAATAATAATAATAATAATAATAATAATAATAATAATTAATTAATTAATTGTAGTGTTGACATCGAAAGGCATCACACCAAATAATTGTGGAGAGTGAAGGAGAATGGAAAAACCAAGGAGAGAAAGCACTAACCAGACCTCCACTGGATGAGTGCGAAGAGTATTGGAATTTGGGGGAGGCTTGTTGCCACTAAAATTCAAGTAAAGGAGTCAATGGCAAACGGTTGTTTCGATAACGCAAATTCATGCGCAAAGGTTATCGAAAGAAGTGGAGAGTAGTTGAAAACTGAGGAGATTATTTGTCATCCATACTCCAGGGAACACCACTGGCTGTTGTCAATAAGTAATATCTGTTGATGACATATGTGAGAATTTTTAATGAATACATCGTAATAATAATTGAGAAACATACATGGTTTCACCAGCCATGACTGACATCACGCGAAATTGCTCTGAAGTGTCAAAGGGAATGAAAAGACTGAGACATGGAGCACCAACCCAAGCTTTACTTGAAGAGTAAAGGGAATATCAAACCTTTGTGGATACTTATTGTCACTCAACTTCAGGTGAAGACCAACGGATTAATGATATAAACAATATAGGACGAATAGCGTACTACGATTTTTAAGATTGGCCAACGAAATAAGGAACGGAAACTTATGAACATGGATACGAAAAGGACACCTGAACAAGTAAAAACTAAATAATTTCTGAATCAGGTTTCGATGCCTTCAAGCATATCTACAAGAAACCCTCTCTGCCCGCCTGTAGGTAACGATTAACTTTGAAATCTCATTGTCACGCCTAAACGTCTAGGGTGAAAGATTGCATCTTCAAATTATCCGTTTTTATGTCCAGTTTTAATGGCTGAATATTTGGCAGCAGGAAATATGTGGCAAATCTAAGAGCAAATATTAGCGTTTTATTAAAACACATCAATCATATCTTCTCCTGTCAAAAAAAAAAAAAAAATGACGATCACAAATGACCGGCACTTTAACAAGAATACATATGATTGTGACGTCATCATTAAAGAAAAATGTTCGTTTTCTTTCCAGATGTATTTACCAGTGGTAAACAGGAAATGACAGATCTTGCCAATCTACACCTACTCTATCTCTTCTTTTGATTTTTCTTATATTTTTTTTTGTTGTTGTGTAGGATGGGGTATCCTACCGAATGCTAAATATTCATCTGCTATTTCAGACATCCCGACCGAGAGATTTTTAAAGATTCTAACCGTCCTTTTAAGTGCAAATGTGTGTATCTCTCTGGCACTTGGTTCACTGAGTATATTCGCAAGGTAGTTTCATAAATTCTTTTTCTTGGGCACTATTCTCCGTATAATTACTGCAATGATAGAAATCTTCCCAAGATTCCAGTTTCTTTTCACATCGCACATAATACTTTCGTATTTCGTTATCTTTTAACTTTCATCTTTGTTGAAGCCAGCATCGTTAGTGACACTGATTTCAACTAGGTTTCCGAATATCTTCCTTTTTATCCCACATCACTATGTCAGGTTTGTTTCGTTTTCTATGTAGTTGTAAGCGTAATCAGAGTGGATGATGCATGATTTATTTCCATTTATTTATATGTTTGTTTTTTTGTTTTGTTTTGTTTTTTGTTTTGTTTTTTTGTTATATGATACCAGGTTGAATGCGAGTGCGCACGTGTGTGTGTGTGTGTGTGTGTGTGTGTGTGTGTGTGTGTGTGTGTGTGTGTGTGTGTGTGTGTGTGTGTGTGTGCACCCATAACGATTATCTAAACACACACTACTGGCATTTCTTGAACTTAGGAGAAAAATATATGAAATCGTCCAATCTTTTAGGGTTGCGTATCGATCCCAATATTGGTGATCTACGGACGAGAAACGCTCAAAACATAAATCCATTCTAAAGGTTGTCGGAAAAATAGTTGAATCATTCTGCCGCTGCAAGAAGTACCTCTCAATGACACAATCCTCTACCTCTCTATGAGACTCAGATATGTCCTAAGATGACATACTGCCGCCATATCTGGGAAGGTGTCACACAAAGCAATCTTTCGTGCCTTGATAGAGTACATAACTTCACAATCCAATAGGGTGTTTTCATGTACTAATGAGTTTTTTTAAGTGCCTCCTGATGCAATCGTCTACCTCTATTGTTGTCATATCTTGGAAAATTCTGGCCAGATTAATCTTTCCGGGTTTAACAGAGTACAAATCTACTTCGAAATCTAGCGAAGAATGAACCCTTCTCTTCCCTAAAGCTTCTTTCTCACAGAAAAAACGTTACTAGTCTTTCTCTATTCTATCATTATTTCCATGCTAGGCCATCGGCTGAGCTCCAATCTATGGTTCTCCAAAGTAAAATATTCACAGCAAAAATTCGTCTAGCTAAAACCATTGCAAAGAAATTTACTTCTTTCTCCATGTACCTAAAACTAAATATACCTTCCATGAACAAAGTTTATTTCCAAGAACTTCTCATATGTGGAATACAGTATCGGTCAAGTTGTTCACTTACATAATCCACTTCATCTATTGTTTCCAATCCTCTATATCTATCGTCATCACTAACTGGCAATTTCATTAATTCTCATCCTCTAGTGGCCTTTGGGCTTTAATCAATTATGACACTCAAGTAAAATAAAATGGAAATGTCGGTGTGAAGATGTGTAGCAATATTTAAAACTCAGTTTAAAATAGGAAGTTACCACATAAGATAAAATTAAGTAAAAAACTGGAAAATTCCACTCGAGATAGAATAACGTTTAGGAATATGACGTCACATACATAAAAATTCAAAATGAAACGTGACGAAAAAGAAAGAAAGATCTGCCTCTTTGGGCTTGTGTTGATTCTGTTTGGACATTGTTTTGGGGAATTCTGTTTTCGTTTGAGAAGCTCACGTAATGTGTAAAAACATAAACGTCTAAACGCATGCCGTCATCAAGCAAATAACTGTTTGTGTGATCTTTATTTTTTCTGTCTGGAAATCGCTCCAGACAAGACATGAAACTACTTGATGTACAGAGCTAAATAAAATACTAGGTGGTCAAAAATTACCAAAACATTAAAAGTTAGGTAAATATATTCCGAGTTAGTAAACAGCAATTCTTCATAATTTGTCAGAAATGTCGCTCATGGAATGTGAGGATTAAATGACAAAATAAAAGAAAGCGAAAGTAAACCCAATGTCGACTTTCCACTTTCTTTGTTCTTTTGTTATCTTATGGTATCTATAAAGGAAAAGAAGACGCAAAAGTTTCGGCTTCTGCATTACTACTGCGCCCACCTTAAGAATTAGATGTCACTATCCAACGAGCATCTAGAGAGACGAACGGCTGTTTCTGTCGACAATAAGAACGACGACAATCAGTGGGGATCGAAGAAGTCCACACACACAGTTCTACAGATGGATGGAAAACGCAACAATAAATGTATCTATTGTTGCGGTTAATCGTTTCGAAATCGTTTCAGCGAGAATGCAATTGTCTATCCACGTGATTAAACCGCAACCATCAATCTTTTGTGCTGCCAACAAATATGTTTACGAAATGGAACGAAGACAATCGATTGACATTAAAGTTTCCTCTGATGCTGAAAAATGCGGTGAACAAATGAGGAAACAACAATTTCAATCGCTGCAGCTCCGATGTGAGCGAAAATCCGATAAATGATGTCGTTAAACTATAATTAAAGGGTAAGATAGCGAAGAAGGGTGATGTTTCACGTCGATGAAGCAGAAACGGTTAAAACCATTGCTAGAACAGAGGTAAGTGAGAAGGGGTGAGGAGGGACAGAATAGCGGGATAAATGTGGTTTCCGTCCTTCATAGTTGCTCAGTAAATTTCATTAGGACTTCTACACTAGTGCTAGGCTGTCTGAAGATACTGACGCCCTGGCTAAAATTGCACCAAATATTCATGTTATTGTTTATTTTTCCTTTCCCTTCGCGAAATTTAATCATGTTTCGTATAAAACAAAAGCAATTTTTCTTCTATAAAACAACGAAACCATTACATCATAAATTATTACTTGAAATTTAAAACCTGTTTTTTTTTTTTATCAAAATAACTAGATTAAATAATCCGAAATGAGTTGATATGCCGTAAAATAAAACAAAACTAGATACTATGAATACATATTTGAAAATATAACCAACTTGAAGCGTAAAAACTTTTACAAAAATTACTAGAGTCAGGTTTTATTACAAAAGGGTGATGTGCCGTAAAATAAAATAACCAAACTAAAATAGACTAGCATTACCGCCC
This sequence comes from Euprymna scolopes, assembly GCF_053919585.1. Classification (NCBI taxonomy): domain Eukaryota; kingdom Metazoa; phylum Mollusca; class Cephalopoda; order Sepiida; family Sepiolidae; genus Euprymna; species Euprymna scolopes. Next base: position 48,827,759 of record NC_136489.1, on the reverse strand, counting down.
CTTCATGCTATCACTTTCTCTGGTGAAAATTTCGTTCAGTTAAATAAGTGAAACAATTTATTTATTTATTTTGGCGCACTGTTATCGTCATCTTTGTTGTTGTTGTTGTTGTTGTTGTTGTTGTTGTTGTTGTTGTTGTTGTTGTTGTTGCTGCTGCTGCTGCTGCTGCTGCTGCTGATGCTGCTGTTGTTTCACCATGTTTCGACCACCTATTCCACGTGCCTTCTTCAGGTGGTTAGATAACCCATCTAAATAAGATGGATTCCAATAAAAAAATAAATAAAATATAAGCGAAACAATGTTTAAATATAAGACTACCAGGCATTCAAATCAACAAGTGTTTTTGAATCATCATTATCATCTCTGCCTTCGTCGCTAATTGTATACAGGAAAAGGCATGATGATGACAATGTTGATATGGTGGTCGTATTGATGATTGTGATAATCATAACGATGATTATGATAATGATGATGATACGGACAGTTCGTTGTTGGTAGTTGCAACATCCCCGTCATCATCATCATCATCATCATCATCATCATCTTATGTATAACAAGTTCTTAATTGCATATAGAAAAAAACATCAAGATGATGAGGATGATGATGGTGATGATCGCGATGATCATAACAATGATGATGAGAGAGGGGAAGGAGGAGGATACAGGCAGGTCGCTATTGCTAGTTGCAATATCGCCGTCATCATCGTCATCGTCATTATCATCGCAGTCATTGTCATCATTATCGTCGTTATCATCATCATCATCATCATTATCGTCATCATCATTAGCATCATCATTGTTCTCATCATCGTCGTCATTTGCTGTTTTCGAGGCGAAGGTTGTCCATCATTGTTTCCCTGTTTATTTACCTCCTCTGCAGAAGGTTAGTCATTAGGTCAGGTAGGATTTTGAGGTGTAGTCCATTCTGGATTTTTAAAATGCCTTAGCAGCCCCGTCGGTATTCCATGTGGCAATTAGCAAACTCCTTTTTAATAAAGAAGAGAAAACTTAGTTTGGTGAACCCTCTATGTTGAAACAGAACCATATCTCAGCCCGACAACAAAGCCACTGTCGGATTGATTGGCAAGAACTGGTCCCACCTACTCAAGCGTTGCTAGGTATGGCTTTACCATTGTCTTCATATACACCAAGAGCCAAATAGTTGTGTCAGGTCATAAGAACTAATACGCTCATAAAATCAGAAGCCATAACCGAGTGTTTTCAGAGGTGAAAACTACAGGGTGACCCAATAAAAAAAAGCAAAAGCTAAATGGAGGCCATCTAGAACATATGCTGTAGAACGGAGAAAAAAAGCTAAAGACCCTAGTGTTTTGATGTGATGTTTTGAATATAATAAACTAGTTATGACCAAAGTTTCATTTCATTCGGACAAATATATATTTTGGGGGTGTTTTAAAGATTAAAAACTTCAAAGACTATATATATATATATATATATTACACGGTGGTCACCACTTATCAAGGCCCGGAAGCCACTCAGGGATAAGGGTTATTGCAAGTACATTACGTTAGTATGGAGATTTGATAACGTTGGACTTGAAGATATCCAAGTTGTAGTCAGGTGGGAAGCAGGCATACGGAACAGAGTTCCACAGGCGTGCAGTTCTAAGAAAGAAGCTTTGTTCATGGAATTCACGTTTTGATTTAGGCACAGATAAAGAGTAGGGGAAATTTTTCACAGTGGATTCATCTAGACGAGTGTTTTTCGTGAAAGATTGGTGAGGGGGGACCAGAGATTGGAGTTCAGACGAGCACCTGCCATGGAAATAACGATAAAACAAGGATAGGCTCGCAACGTCTCTTCTGTGGAAGAGAGGTTGCAGGGAAGAGAAAAGGGCATCCCCCACTAAGCCACGGTCTATTTTGTACTCTGTCGAGGCAGGATAGGCTGTTTTTAGCAGCTCCTGCTCAGATATGGAAGCAGTATTCCATCCTTGGACGTACTTGGCTTTTATATAGATAGAGAATTGCATCAGTAGTGAGATATCTTCTGGAGCGGTAGAAGGATCCCACCATCTTTCCAGCGACCTTGGCAACAGACTTGATGTACTTCAGAGGTCCGTTGATCGGAACCACCCTCTGCTACCACCTCTATCTTTAAAAAGTAAACCATTATAAAACCTGAATGGTCATCTACGAAATTCAACACATATCTATAATGTTCTCTGGCCACCAGTTCTACGGGACCGTTCAAATCACAATGCACCATTGATAGAATTTTTTTGGCCTTTTTGTCTGGTATCTTGTATTGATAGTTTATCATTTTCCCTTGCGTACAGACGTCGCAGTTGAAGGTTTTTTGATGTTTGTATTCGCATTCCATCAACTACAGTCGGCAACTTTTTGATATCAGGAATATTGCAGTGTCCAAGAATTTTATGCCATGTCTGTAGATCATGGCAGGCGGTTTTTGATGGGGCTACGCTATTTAAATAATATAGTCGTCCATTTTCTTTAATGTCGAATACAGTTCCATTGGGGCATACCAGTTTTGATTTATTGGGGCTAAAGTTTATATTTGCACCTTCTTTTGTGGCAGCTTGTATAGAAAATATATTTTGTTTAAATTTTTGGGATTAGAAGAGCGTTTTCTCGAATACAGAAACACTGTTCACCTTTATTGTTCTTTAGCGAGATTTTCGCATTGCCTCTTTTCAAAACGATATCATTTACACGACTCCCGTCAGCTAGTTCTACAAAATGATTTTGTGGTTTAAAGTTGGGGTCAAAATTGATAAAATCAGATTCCTTTGTAATCACATGTGCCGTGGCCCCACAATCGACAAGAAAATTATTATTGTTTGTTGAAGCATCAAATGTACACGAAAATAAAAATGTATGTTCGCTATTTTTAATGTAGTCGCCATTTTGAGTCCTGTATCTACATTGAAAACTCTTAGTGATTAGGTCGTCCACAATTATAACAAATAATTTTGTACTTTTCTTAGGAAAAAACCTGCTTTTGACAAAGTTGCGTTTTTTATTCCTGGCATGGGTATAATTCGATTTTGGTGTTTTTATGTGTGTATTTTTAAATTTCATGATATTTGTGGATTCGTTTTTTTCTGTGATCATTTTTTCAGTTTCTTCGTAACTTCTGAGTGCTACCTTGAATTGGCTAAAAGTCATGGGTTTTTCTTTCTGGGTTATCACGGTGGTAAATGGCTTGAAATCACTCGGTAATCCCTTAAGGACCATGGAAATTAACAGACGGTCACTTATAACTTCACCAGACATTTTTAAAGAATTTGCAGTTGTCTCGGCTCTTATAATATAATCAGTAATAATCAGTAAGTAATAAGTTTCGGCTTCCATTCGTTTTAGAGAGGTCAGTTCAGTGTATAAAGAAATAATTTTGGGTTTTCCTTTCGATAAATAATACTCTCTTAATATGTTTAATGCTTTGCAGCCGTCGTCCAGGGCTTCTCTCATTACCAGTGATAGACTTCGGTCATCTAAACACTGTATTAATTCCGCAAAGACAGTTGCGTTCTTTTCAATGAAGTCTGGGTGGTTTCTGTTTTCAGGTTGTGTTTGTAGTACTTTGTGTACCTTTTGGATTCGTAGATATCCCAGAAATTTAACTTGCCACAATTCGAATTTTGATTCGGATCCATCGAAATAAAGACGCACGCTGAGCCCATAACCTCTAGAAGTGTAAGCCATTTTGAGTTTCAGAAACAGTTTCAGATGGTTCGCTGTTACACACAAGTCCTGGGGGGTGACTTGTTTGTAGTAGACAGTTCCACAGAACAAAATATTCTTACCGTGTCGAAACCCGGGAAAAGAACATGTGAAATTGCTCCACAAAAGGTTTAATATTTATGAAGCAATTCTTGTTTCTGATTGGTTGGTAGCAGAACGTAGTTAATTTGATTCGTCAGTTCTTAGCAGCATCGTTTATAAATAGAATCGTCCGACTGTGTGGGATCATACCCCATTATCCTCCTGGATGATGGGATGTGTCTCCTAGCGGTTTCGGCTGCAGGGAGACAGGGTAGTACCAGTCAAGGATTCGTCACTTGACACTCAGCCCAACAGGTGAGGGGCCGGGAACCGGACCAGCACCTGTTGGACTGAGGTACACCACCTGGGTATTACCTAGGAGGTCCACCCTCCCAGGCCTTACCACCGGGCTTTCCGGTGGGGCAAGTTTATTGCTTGCTGCCTGAGGCGCCCCGACCGGGGAATGCCGACGGGGTTACTCAGGCAATTTTTAAAATTGCAGGAGTGCCCCTCCTTTAGGGGAGCCTGCGGGTATCCCACTTTCCAGGCCTTGTGCCAAATAATGCTGATATGGGCAGCATTTAAATAAATACCCCATTATAGCTCCAAAATATTGCAACATGTTCCATTTCAGATCAGGAGTAAAGGTCAAACCCAGAAGCTTGTCAAAACACGGGGCTTCATCTAGACGAGAGCAATCCATTTCAATTGATGCCAGATGGGGATCAGAGCGTTGATGATGTAAGGATAGGAGTTTGGTTTTAGATGCATTAAAGGTAACCAGCCACGTCTTCCCCCATTTAACCACGCGCTCGAGATCAGAGGAGAGAGAATCAGAGAGAACTTTGTCATTTACAGCCTTTGGTGTGTTGCCGTAGATGATTGTGTCATCAGCATAGATGTCAACGAATGATTTAAGTATGTGTTTAGGGAGGTCATTGATGTAGATCAGGAAGAGAGTTGGATCCAGGATTGACCCTTGAGGGACTCCAGCATTAATACTGCAGGCCTCTGATTTTTGTCCATCGACCACTACCCTTATGAGCCTATCGGAGAGAAATGATTTAATGATTGAGAAAACATTTCCAGTTATACTTATATTTTCTCATATTTAACCGGCTTTGCGCACTCATTTTCGACGTTTCAACGATGGTAGATCGTTCTCCTTCCCTCAGCGATAACCTGGTAGAAGTGTTAATTTTATTTTATTCTTAGATTTTCTTACCTGTAGTAAGAGTTGAACCTTTAAGCTATAGAAAACGGCCATTTTACACTTATTATTACGCAACGTCGTTATCCGCTGTGCCACGTGTCCGAAGCATAGAATTGGTTTATTTTAAAGATAATCGATGTTGATATATACCGGCCCTTTAATTGATAAAATGGTTTTGCTTTTATTAGTTTCCTCATTTCATGTTGCAATATGCTTGTGTGGCGAATTCAGTTATCACTTCAATATAATTCATGATTCGGGGCAGACCCCACCCACGAAATCCTTCTTTGGGTAGTAATCAATGGGCAAAGATTTTGCTATTTAAATCTCTATCAGTTCATTAAACAATTTTTAATCGAATCATTCCAGTTGCCGTTATTCCCTTCCCCTGTCTGTGAGACCTAGACATGAATAATAAGAGGAGATGTTTTATAATCTTTTTCCATATCTAATCTGCGGGCTCGTATCCCAGAGTTTCAATAACATGCTTTAAGCCTGGTTCACCATTTCACTATAAAATTTAGTTGAATTCATGTATACATATCTTTGGATTCCGGTTTCGAATAATATATATATATATATATATATATATATATATATATATATATATCCACAATAATACAAAACCGCAGCTCACACAAGCCATGAAAGCCGCATCTCGGAAGATCTAGACTCGATTTTCGCCATCCTTTTCGCTCATATGTAGAATATATCCGAACTCAGTAATCGAAACCTATATCACTTGCATGCGAGGTGAGTATCTTGCAATCTACGACACCACGCTATATGTTACAGAGAGAGAGAGAGATAGAGAGAGAGAGAGAGAGAGAGAGAGAGAGAAGTGAGTAAACGTGGAGTGTAGACACGTTTACCAGAACCGAGGGTCAGCTGACCAGATTACGTATGAGTGACGTGGTCAGGTTGGCTAGATCTGTGAGATTTGATTTGGACACAGAAGACAACGGACGGCTTCCCGTTGTCTCCTTCTCTCCACGGGGGGGGGGACGAACGCTGACGTGTGTAGAAGAAGAACCCCCACAGGCCGATTTCACTTCCATCTCTGCAGGACATCTGGAGAAAGTGAAATAAAAAACTATAAAACTAATTCCTTGTCTTGAAATGATTAAATCTTCATCCAAAAACAGGTATCAAGTCTCCCTCCAGGATGAGAAATTTCCAGATGGTCCAACATCGAAGAAGCAGAGGTAGGTTCTGAAAATACATGTCACACACACGATTCCCTTTATGATAATCAAACACACAACCCTTTATATTAGAGACAATCATACGCACACGGAATCCTTTTATGTTATACAGCAAACGTCAATTTGGTGCCCCTCTATGATAACCCTAGTGAGAACTTCAATGATAACCCTATGTAACAAACGTTCAATTTTGGTGCTCGTGGACCAGTTCGCATCACCGATGCGATAATCGAACCTGTGTTTAAGAAAATACAACGTGGAAGCATGGAGATTTAGTGTCAAGAAAAAAAAATAGACTAAAAAAAAGAAAAAAAAACAATACAACATAATAAAATGTCTGGAAAAAAAAGAAAGAAAAAAGAAAGAACAGTAGAAAAAAAATACAAATCAACACACACACAACGTAGGGTCCATTAAAACACTAGGCGAATTAGAAAAATAATTAAGAAAAAAAAAAGAAATACACACTTACACATGAAGAACCTCTTATAAAGAAAGAAAGAAATGGTTCTGAAGAAAAAACAGACACATTAAAATTATATATAGATAGATTTATATGATAAATTAATAAGAAGAATTAAGGGTAGAACGGTACGTTAAAAAGAAAAGGAAGACATACAGACACACAGATGTAAAACTTTATATATAGAAAATAGTTAAAAAAATGTTTATCGTATTAGGAATTAGCTCGTTATGAACGAAGAAAAATATCACTTAATGTAAAAATTAGTAGAGAAAAACTTTAGTTAGAAAACAGTCAGGGAAGAAACTCGGGGGAGTCAGACGTCTGGAAGCGAGACTTCACTTCAAGGAAAAATGTGAGACTTTGAATTCTTGGTGATGGAACACGGCCGTGTGAAGAATAAACCATTATGTTTTTTGTAAAGCTCGTCTTGTGTCTTATGATTCCTACAGAAAGGTAAAGTCCAATTGTATTATGTATTTGTGTTAATATATGTCTTTACATACACGTCTCAACATCATCATGTCTACACAATGTCCAAACTGTCTGAACACTATATCCCTTCACTCTAAGAGCTTTCTCCTTCTCTTCTTCTTCTACACATCTAAGGAAAGAAAGAACAGTTTTAATATAAGAATCTTATAACATGAACAATCTCTCTTCTACTCTAAGTCTCTCTACAACAACATCCCTCTCTAGAACTCTATCTCTCTCTGAGTCTTACAACATCCCTCACTGTAATAAGACTCCTTCTAAGATAAGCATCTCTCTCTAAGACTCATCTTTTAATAAAACTCTCTCAATGAAACCCCTATATAACAAACAGTATATACAACGTCCGATTGCTGAATATACCTACTTCTTTCCAACAAGGGTGTAGTCATCCAATTACTAAGAACCCAAACAGATATCTAATACATAGCATTTTACATTCGCCTCAGATCATCGAAGTTAAGCAACGTTGAGCCTGGTTATCACTAAAATGGGTGATCAATTTGGGAATTCCAGGCGCTGTATGTAGGAGGACATCGGCACCTTCCTGCAAGAGTTGCAAAAACCTAACGTCGTCATCTCCCCTGACAGGGATATACATGCTTGTGAATTTCATACTCCCATGAAACTTCCTCCTTTGGAGGAAGCTAATTAAACCCGAATAGGGTTAGTGCCGACCGATACATTTCACACTGATTTGGACAATACGTAACGAGGAAAATTACTTTTTTTTTTGTATGAGCTCAAAAAAGGGGCGAAACTCGAGGCTAGGACTTTCACGGTTAGTGTGAACTTGACGTTGTTTTGTTGCAACAATAGATAAATATATATATTCTAGTTGATATTTATTCCCGATGCTTATGATAAAACTGTATTCAAAAAAAAATCATTTGTAACCTCTGAGAAACAATCGTACACTGACTCATTGTTTATTTTGATTTATTGGCGTAAATGATTTTCCATAAATCATATTACTTTTTGTTTATAGAGACAATTACTTTTGTTTTGTATAAATATCTATACTCCTATAAATTTGTTTTGTGTGTGTATTGATATTCATATTAAAACCCCTTTTTTGTATTTATTAAAAAAATACACATTTTTTTTATATATGGGTCGTGGAATTGCAAGATCTAGCTAATTTGCATATTCTTTTAAATATTCATTTTGATTAATTTCCTAGTAGTTTTTTTTTTCGGTTTTCTCATGTGATGATCCTCTTTAGTTTACTATTACGTGTAATTATATTTATGCAGAAATTCTACATGATCTATACGTGCGTAATATTTGCGTAAAAAGGTTATATTAAACACAAACCTCTTTCTATATATATATTTATGTATGCGTATAAATATTTCTTGAAAAAATTTTGTCTATCAAACTCCTCCGTCAGTTTTGGTCTACAGACATGAAATTTAATATATAAGGCATTCGATCTCATACGAAACTTTAGATACTGGTTTTACCCGGGGAAAATAGTGCAAACGGGTGAAAATTTTTAAAATTGAATTTTCAAGGTGAAGGTCGAACGACGGCATTACGAATATGCATGCGTAACGTAGTCGCTATTGATTCATGTTTTAATTTTTAGCCTTGCAACAAACACGTTTTCATAGCTAAGGCATTAACGTCAAAAGAAAAAGTAAATTTTAAGCTAAATGTTTTGGTTTCGATTCTCGGTGGTGGCGCACGAATCATTTTTTTAACTTTTTAAATCATTACTATATATTGGATCTAATATGTTATAATAATAACTACGAAATCTGTATTAATAAGAATATCATATTTAAGCGTATTTTACGACCAGGCAATGCCGGTCGGCCTGCTAGTATATATATATATATATATATATATATATATATATATATATATATATATATATATATATATATATATATATATATATCTTTTCCAGAAAAAATGAGAATAGTTCAGTTCAAAACGGGAATAGTTCAATTCAAAATAAGAAATTTTAAATAAAAAAAAATAAATTTATTAATATCTTTGGTGATACAACAAGGTATTGATTTGTTAATTTTTTAAAAAGGGTAGCCGATGTAACGTACTTTTAGCCGGTACTCAGGGTGCCACTATTCACGTTATCGGATTATTGGTCCCCATGGCCTCGTGTACCATGAAATTCAAAGAGGATCTTTTCGAAAGAAAAGCGCACAGTCTTGGATGCGAGAATGTTTGAGAGCTGCAAAGAGACAATATGGGGGTCGAGTTTTGATGGTTGTTGACAATGCCCCATGTCACTCAAACATTGAAGAAGTTTTTAGTGAAGAAGAATTTCTAGGATGTGAAAGTACTTAGGTTGGGACCATACAGTCCAATATTTAATCCAATTGAACAAGTATGGTTTTTTAAACAAAGCTTACGTCAAGCAGGAATTGGCTGCTTAAATTGTGAGTATTCTTGCAATAGAGAGAAGAGATGCTTTGTCAATTACTGAACAAAGGGCAAGAGTTTTGACTTCATTAATTGAGAAAGAATTGAGAAGGGTTACACAAGAAGTATGCAATCGTTTCATAGCTGGAATTCAATCTAAAATTCCTGCAGCTGTAGCATTAGATGTTGTGTTCTAATAAATGACTTGAATTTTTTTATAATTTAAAATGTTAGCAATTTTATTGCTAAAATAATTTATAAAATATTTTTATATTTATACTTATAATAATCTTTCCATTTTTAACTGGAAAATGTATATATGTATATATATATATATATATATATATATATATATATATATATATTCTTCATTTTTAACTGGAAAATGTATATATATATATATATATATATATATATATATATATATATACATACATACATACATATACATATTCTTCATTTGAGGATTTGACCTTTAAACGAAGTAACTTGTGTCGCCTGACGAGGTCGTTAGTTATTTATACCTAATTGACCGAAACATTTTCATTATCGTATAGCGACATTAAAATGTTTATTATAATATAAGTAAAGGTATATATTTTTCTATTTAATATTGAGCACTATTATATAAACCTTGTTAATTCCTTGGTTTTTATCTTTGATTATTCTTAGCCTGGAATAATATCAGCTCCTTTACTGTGTAACACTCTTCAAAGTCGAATTATTTCTTGAAAACGTGGGTAAAATTAACTTTCACACCTCCCTAAAAACATTCTGACGACTAACACATGTAATTACGAATGAAGTGGAAATCAGCCCTTTTTTCTGGATAACTTTAAAATAATAGCCAAAAGAACTTTCGGATTTCGAAATGAAGCGTTCACACCTTCTGATAAGCAAATTAACAACTTTGAAAAAATTGATTAATATTACCAAAGATATTACCGTCCACGAAAGAAAAGGCTATTTCCTAGAGAAAGTTGTATAATAATGTTAAGTAAATCAATAACTCAAAACTCATCTTTGAAAAAGCTGATAAAACACAAAACTACTATGAACTAACCAAATATAAGTGCTATGAAATTATGAAAAAAAAACAATTGCTAAACATTATAAGAAATCTAATTTAGAATTAGTGGATAAATTAGCTCTGACAGCAAAATCATAACAGACAAACTACAGATCAGTAATAGAGTTAGTAAATTACATATCAATGAAGCATACATTCTTTTAAAAACTACTAACTGGACTTTCCAAATACACCCTCTAGAAGACTTTTAGGTCTTACAGGGTCTGGCATTGGTGAAATTAGAAAGAAAATCTTAGAGAGGTCTTACAGGGTCTGGCATTGGTGAAATTAGAAAGAAAATCTTAGAGAGGGTAAATATTCAGATAAAATCTTCTTACAAGTTAAATCTGTAGATCAACATGGCTAAAACCATTAGATAGTTCATCATTAGATAGTTCATCATTAGATATTCATCATTAGATATTCATCATTAGATATTCATCATTAGATAGTTCATCATTAGATAGTTCATTGAAAATAAGGAGAATTGTTCTTTTGTTCAATTCGATATTAAGAATAACTATCCTTTCATTATAAAAGAATTTTGAAGATATAATAGAATTCATCACCCTTCTCTCATACGTTTCTAAAAATAAAATTGACATTATTAGAAAATGTAAGAATACGGTATCAATCAGTAAAAATGAACAGTGGACCGACTAATCAAGCTGGACCCCTCGATATATCGAAGGATTCTTTGGATCGGTTTAGATGACACACTTAGTACATCTTACATATTATATAACCTCACTATATCGAAGTTGAAACAATAGACCTTTATAGTGATGACGGGCTCTGGTTGTAAAAATTACAGATGGTCCCAAATGCGAAACCCTTAAGGAAGTCATTTTTAAGGAAAATAAAAAGGATTAACCTAAAAGTGAATATAACAGCAAATGCAAAATACTAAATTTACTTGATGTAACATTTAACTTAAGTAAGAACTATGCGAAAAATATATAAAAAAGAAAATGCAAATCCGATTTTTGATCGCTCATTTTCTAATCACCCAAAATCTATAATCAAAATATCCCCAAATCTATAGTAGAAGAATTAGCAATAACTCTTCAAATAAATTTTTGATTCTCACAAAACCTTTTACAATAAAGCTCCAAAAAGCAGTGGTTACAAAAACGTCAAACCAGTACCTTTTAAGAAGGAAAGAAAAATTTTAAAAAAAGATTTCTAAGCCTTATTAAGTTATATTTTCTTTACCACTTATAAAATATTTAATAAAACACAGTCAAATTAAGTTATAGTTTTAGTGATTATTTAGGAAAAATAATTAAAAATATAATAACGAAATCTTAAGTGATAACAGATAACAACCAAAGGACAACAAACACACTAAAACATGGAGGTGTATAAATAAATCTTAGAAGTGTTTAACCACATCTATGGTGTACTAAGCCACAATAACAACTAAGGAAAATCCTACTGTAAATAAGAATTATATTTTCAAGGAAAGATATACGTGCCATAAACGCTACTTCAATAACTGAACCTACGCAATTAAAACACCACTTTCTATATACTGTCGGGAACCAATTAATCAAATTAAAACACTAATTGTTAAATGAGATGTTTTAAAGAAAACTAGCATTTTACAATCCTTAAATAAACCTTGCTACTTATCCGTTAACAAAAAAGTATATATTATTAAATTTAAGGACAGAGATGAACTCCTAAATAAAGAACATGAAGCATCAATTAATTTTAGACATTAAAAATCATACCTTCTAAGCAATTTACATATTCCCCTAAATTTAGCTTTTAGTCTTTTGTTTTATGAAACTACTATAGATTTTTTTAAATTTTTAAATTTATAATTCTACTTTATTTTAGTGATTTTTACTTCCACTCTTTTTTTATTATAATAATTACTATTGGAAATGGCACCATATTCTTCCTGTCATCTTATAAATATCTCCATTTAATTTTAATAGAGTTAATATACTCTTTTTATATATCTGGCTTTCGTATACCCTTGTCACTTAACTAATTTACTTATTATTCTAGCATTGCATGATTTACATTTTAATACGTTATTACTTATTTTTGTATTACTTTATTATCAGATTTATATATTTTTAACCTTGACTCACAAGTCTATTTTCATTTTTATATATTATTACTCTTAATAGTTTACATCATTTATGGTTTTAAATCAAATTAATCTAAATTACTCTTAGATATTAATTTAATAATAATTTTAAAATAACTTACAATATTATATATTTTTAATGTAATTAAACTCTTAAATTTTATTTCCCCCGCTAACCAACAATCACGAGGTTGTTTGCTCAGCAACCGACAAGGATAATATGCTTGCCAGCCGGTTTGCCTCGAACTCCACACTGGACCCTTCCAACCACCCCCTGCCTGACTTTCCTTTGCGGGCAGACGCCACGCTAGACGATCTAAAAATAACCGCTGCTCAGATACACGCTATCATAAAAACCCTTGACACGTCAAAAGCATGTGGACCTGATCTCATCCCAGCTGTGCTATTACAAAAGTGCTCAGCCGAAGTAGCTCCAGTTCTCTCCAAACTATACAACAAATGCCTTAATGAATCATGCTTTCCAGGCTGTTTGAAAACTGCTTCTGTGGTACCAATATTCAAGAATTCTGGCGAAAGAACTGACCCATCAAATTATCGTCCCATTAGCCTCCTCCCACTTTTCGCCAAAATATTCGAGACCATAATTAACCATGCTTTAGTCCGGCACCTTACAGATGCTAAACTTCTGACTGACAAACAATATGGATTTAGACAATCCCGTTCCACAGCTGGCATCCTCACTGTAATCTCTGAACGTATATACCATTCACTGGACAAAGCGGGGGAGGGCAGAGCGGTAGCTGTAGATATATCTAAGGCTTTTGACAGGGTATGGCACAAGGGTCTCCTCAGGAAAATTAAATCATATGATATCACTGGTAGAATACTTAACATAATTAAATCCTTCTTAGATAAGAGAAAAATCCAGGTTGTCCTCGACGGTCGTACATCTAAACAATATGATATAAATGCGGGAGTGCCTCAGGGGTATATCCTTGGACCTCTATTGTTCCTAATATTTATCAATGATCTCCCCGACAAAACTGCCTCTGAGATGGGTATATATGCTGATGACACTACACTCTATAAGAGGCATGACAGGAAAACAAATGAACACATATCTAAAGAAATGGCAAAAACACTAGAGGATGACCTCCAATCTGTAGTGGAATGGGGACAAAAATGGATGGCCACGTTCAATGCCGCCAAGACTGAACTGGTTTCCTTCAATAATTACAAGAAACCTTCTCTGCCACCAATAGCAATGGCCAGTGACTCCCTGTCTGAGAGTACATCTTTCAAACTGCTTGGCCTAACGTTCACAGGAAACATGAGTTGGAACAATTACATTGAAAGCATTGCCAGGGCCGCTGCGAAAAAGGTAGGCTCTCTCTACCGTGCTAGAAAACTACTAACACCCGAAAGGTATCTCTATAAGGCCACCATTCGTCCATGTATGGAGTATTGCTGTCATATTTGGGCTGGTGCATCTGCTACTAGTCTCTCGCTCCTAGACAAGGTTCAAAAAAGAGTCGCCAATCTGATAGGCCCTGAACTGGCATCTAAGCTTCAGCCTCTTCCCCATCGACGAAACATTGCATCCCTCTGCCTGTTCTACAAGTATTTTAATGATGAATGCTTTGACGAACTGCAGACACTTGTGCCCCCACGGCGTAGACACCCTCGACAAACGCGACAGGCAGCTAAATGCCACCCCCACACAGTAGATATAAAAGATCTTTCTACTCCAGTAGTTTCTTCCCCAGAACCGCTAGACTCTGGAATTCCATTCCAGGTTCCTGCTTCCCTAACTGTATTGACATGCAGAAGTTCAAGTGCAACGTGAACCGACATCTTGCTCCCCAAATCCCAACATAGCGCCCTAGTAGTTGCTGCCCCTGATAGTAGCCCCCTACACCAAAGTGGCAATGCGCCTTGTTTGGGGTGAAAATGTAATTAAAAAAAAACATAAATCAAATTTGAAATTGCAAATTGAATATTTAACGCTAAATTGTCAAACAATACAGACAACCCCAACCTCCTTTACTTACTAATGTTATATTTCCAAACGTTTTCAGTAGTCTCGAGCTTATGAGTTATCCGGTTTTTCTCCCTTAAGCATTGGCAGGGAGGCCAGGTTCTAACACAAATTTTTAACTATTACGTGTGTCGATATGTAGACCTATATTTTTCTTCTCTTTTTCTTTTCTTTTCCTTTCCTTTTTTTCTCTTGTCTCCTCTTCTTTGGTTTTTCATAGGTAACTACGTGACATTTTAAATTGCAGTGTTTGTTTAATTTTTTTTATTTTTGCGTCTAGATTTGAAGATTTGAACTTTTAAATGAAGTGATTTGCGTCGCCTAACGGGGTCGTTAATTTTTATAACTAATTGACCGAAACAGTGATGATTTTGTAGTTATTGGCCACATTAGCATTCTGGTGTGGGGCTATGTTAAATATGCGTCGAAAGCACGATCTAAGAAGGCCAGTCGAAAGCTATACAAAAGGGTGCAGTTCAAAATGTTATATAGATTCTTGAGTTTGACATATTTCCTGGCTCGAAATGACGCGAGATATAAATTAGCCGAAACGTTGTTAAAATAATACCCAAGATGAGAATAGCAGTCTGAATAGTCGAGATAACACGTTCCTTACATTTGAACATTTAGCGATGTAAATAAATGCTATTGCAGACTTAAATGCGACAGACCAACCAATAGATATGTCATATCATGTCATATG